>NC_089763.1:18515994-18590994 GCF_040412425.1 Macrobrachium rosenbergii | reverse complement strand
TGGAGAGAGAGGCACTATGGGTGAAAAGGTTATTGAATTATATATATATATATATATATATATATATATATATATAGTATATATATATATATATATATATATATACATATATATATATATATATATATTTATTATTATTTATATATATATATATATATATATTATATAATATATATATATATATATATTTATGTATATATATACATACACATGTGTATATAAATATGTATGAGATCGCTTTTGTTTTCAGTTCCTAGCTTGCCACAAGAGAAAAAGTGTGGATGCTATTGTCTTCAAGGAAAGAGGCTCATCTGCCATTCAGAAGTCATTTCCTCCACAACTGGATCCATAACTTTTCACTGGGCGCTCCTATGCCTTGGTACACACTAAGAATGTATAACAAGCCTCTGGTACATCCCAGACAGCATTGCCAACTTGTACCTCTTGCTTACCAGCTTAGTTCAGTCCTTAGTCATTGAACTGACGTGACGCACGGGGTTGCCGTTGGCCTCAGGGGAAAGAGCCTCAAACCATTTAAGGGTCATTTCATCCTCAAGGGGATCACAACCTCCCCAAAGTGGTTTATCACAGGAATAGAGATTCCAAATTAAGCTCCTTTTCAGGTGAATATGCTCTCAGGAATAAAGATGAGAAGGGCAATGGGAAAGGAATCAATAGTTGCAGACAGAAATGCATTAGAATATCCACTGTATATATAGGAATCACAAGCTTTGAAGGTGAACCAAATTAAGCTAAACTGGCTTTCAGGTACAGGAAAAAATGATATGACCTGGGTCATCGCCCCACCTACCCTCCAAAGCAATAAGGTCAGGGCCAGGCAACGCGGTCGCTGGGAAAGGAATCTTTCGTTTTTTACGTGGATCCATCGCCGCCCTGTGTGTGTTCCATTCCAAAGAATGCATTAAGAATGAGTCTATGCCATCATCCCAAGGCGCCCTTTTCCGCCCCAATCTACGACTTGAAGAAATACGCAGCGGATATATACGTGGTTCTTTCAGTGGTAATGTATATATATAGCCCTTTTGCATTTATTAATATAATATATCGGGCCCATATAGTCACAAGTAACGCCTCGGGAGTCTATATAGTAATTCAATCCCCAAATTATATAACGTGGGTCCAAATATCGTTTATGTAGGGTATCCTTGGTGTGTTCCTATCCCAAGTCGGGAGGACTTCTACAGCAGTAATTTACCGTATTTTCAGTTAATTTCCTTTTGACCTTGTGTGTATCATATAACTATTTTTTATCCCGTGTTTATAATGAAGATACTTCTTTTTTTGTTTGTGTTTATATGTCCTGGGTATCTTACAAGGCCATTTTCAGTAAAGTAATAATTGTGAGTCATATATATATAAAATATATATATATTTGTATATGTATATATGTAAGTGTATATATATATATATTTATATATATATAGTATATAAAGATATACACACATATATACATATATATATATATACATATATATATATATAAATATATTGACTCAATCTATATATATAAATTTCAGCTCAACTCAGGATCGAACTCACATCTTTCATAAGGCAAAGGTCGCTGACAACCGAACCTTACAGGTCATAAAAAAAATTGGAACCTAAGTACCACTGCACCTAAGGTCATAAAAAAATTGGAACCTAAGTACCACTGCACCTAAGGTCATAAAAAAAATTGGAACCTAAGTACCACTGCACCCAAGGTGCAAGGCTTACTGCTGGCTTGCTAGGTAGTAAGCTAGCCCAGCTAATAACCGTAGGTGCAGTGGTACTTAGGTTCCAACTTCTTTTATGACTCACGTGGTTCAGCTGTCAGCCACCTTACCTTTCGAGCAAAAGACCTGTGTTCGATCATCCCGAGTTGAGTCAGAACTATTTCTGTTCCAAAACGTGATTGTGTGTTGAATACATCTATTTATATAGTATATAACTTATATATATATATATATATATATATATATATATATATATATATATATATATATAATGTATGTGTGTGTAAAATGTAAGAACCAAAAATACCTTCTTAACTTTTCGAAAATCTTCCACCTTTTTGATATGGTTGCCACTACAAAACCTTAGATTCAATTGCAAGAATAGGTGATCCCGTTCTGGTACTCTGGATGGGTTCAGAATCCTGCTACGGCCACCAGAATTAGCCTACTTCATATTCTTGCATCAGAACCCAAGGCCTTGTATTGACAAACGTGGGAATAAGTCGAGTAATTACTAGAATGTTGTCGTTATTATATACGTATATGGTAAAAAAGTAACCAGTAGATGATATATATATATATATATATATATATATATATATATATATATATATATATATATATATATATATATATATATATATATATATATATATCTAGTTTCTGCTGTGCATGTTTATGTGTGTGTGTGTGTGTACAAGAAACAGCCTTAGGATCCATGAAAGCTACCGCAATTGGGAGAAGAGGAAGAAAAGCAACTGACAGGTAGGGGACCAAAAACCATCCTCTCTCCATATGAATTATTCACAACGACAAGAAATATCTACATCTGTCTATTCTAGGGAACGGGGAACAAAATCTGTCATAAGGCGGAGAATATAAAACGTCATTTTCCGTGAGACAGAATTTTGGGAAAATGTCAATACTGAGAATATGATGAAGATGGCGAGATTCTGCATAATGTCAGATGAATGAAATTCAAAACATTTCATTGCTTATAAAGGAAAGATTCTATTACGTTTCTGAAAGTAATCTCTAAAACATTTTAAAGCGTACCCGTCTTTAGAGTTTCGTCATTTAATATTTACGAAAAATTGCACAGCAGTCGTTTCTTTCATCTTTCAAGTTATGTCCCTACATGTTTCTCGTAATGTATTTTTGACTGCCATTTTGTGTCAGTTTATAGTTACATTGTTTTCACAGCAATTTGTTACCTGAAAATCAGTGAGTTAGTGGGTGTCAAAGCGTGCATTTTCTGAAAAGGAACAACGTATAGGAACAGATTTGAATTTTTGGTGCTACTTTAGTAGGCGGTCTACCTGCGTGTCTACTGCAGTAGGCGGTCTACCTGTCTGCTGTTTTAGTACTGTTTCGGGGGATCCATGTTTTGTACTAGCCCTCGGGGATCAAATGTCCCCTAGTGCATGATCATTTGATCCCCGAGGGCTAGTACTAAACACGGCGAAACACATTTGATCCCCGAGGGCTAAACACGGCGTACTAAACACGGCAAAACACATTTGATCCCGTAGGTAGACCGCCTATTATAGTAGCACCGAATTTTTTTTTTTTTTTTAATAAAATGCCGTTCATAAAAAATAAATCAAATAAGCAAGCAGATGGCTCGTTTAAATTTTGAGAATTTACTCTATTGTCATTTAAATGACGAAGTTTGTCACGGGTAGGAAAGGAATTCCGAAAGATTCTTATACTTAAACTTCAACTTTAATTTTTAAA
This sequence comes from Macrobrachium rosenbergii, assembly GCF_040412425.1. Lineage (NCBI taxonomy): Eukaryota > Metazoa > Arthropoda > Malacostraca > Decapoda > Palaemonidae > Macrobrachium > Macrobrachium rosenbergii. Next base: position 18,587,521 of record NC_089763.1, on the reverse strand, counting down.
AAAATAAAGTTATTATTTGAAAGATTTTCAACCAAGTACTGTTGAAGTGGGGCGACCGTCCCAATATTCCTCTCTTTCTTGGTTTCGACCCACACAAGCAACTAAGTATCAAGTACATAATTCACAGATTACTTTGCCAATGGGATTTAACGGAACTTTTCTACAACATCTTGTTTTCCCATACATTCACAAGACCATTTAGTATTATATATATATATATATATATATATATATATATATATATATATATATATATATATATATATATATATATATATATATTATATATATATATATATATATATATATATATATATATATATATATATATATATATAAGAGATATATGTGTGTGTTCGTTTGTTTGCTTGTGGTGACGTCATGATGGCGTGCGCAGGTGAGGAGCAGCACAGGTGTCGGCTTAATCAAGTTGCTTAATTACATCAGGAGACTCAACCAGATATCCCTGGAAAAATGGCTTACCAAATATGGATGAATATGAAATACATTTGGAAGGAATCTTCCAGGAAAATTGAATCCCAAATGAAATATTCCAGACCGTGAGAGAGAGAGAGAGAGAGAGAGAGAGAGAGAGAGAGAGAGAGAGAGAGAGAGAGAGAGAGAGAGAGAGAACTGATTGTCTGCCAAACATTGCCACTCGGCATTGTATTTAGTCAGAGCATTTGTTTGCCAAATAAATAAAACAAGCTCACTCACCATGAAAAAGTCTTGCTACCTGTGTGCGAATTTTCTTTTGCTTTTATATACAACGATCCCTTCAGCAACAAGACAGCTTTGAATTTTATAAAACCATGGACTATTTCACCAAAGTGGAAATTTACTGGACTTTGAGTCAAGTCGTTAATGATCCTGAAGTTAGCCCTACTTTCCTGGACGAACTCCTTTTCTTGAGTAGAAATTTTATTTTAAAAGTGAATCGTCATCGTCACTACATTCGGAAACGAAAGGTGCAAAAGGCGAACTTTCCAAGGAAAAAAAGAAAGAAGAGCGAAAAGCGTACTCAAAAACAGTGAACCCGGCTGAAGTGTTGGAGGAATGCCCGCAGCCAGATTAAAGAATGGAAGACATACTCTCTTCAAAAGAATTATGCTTCTGGGAGGAGAGAGAGAGAGAGAGAGAGAGAGAGAGAGAGAGAGAGAGACAGATGGTGGGCGGCTTTTAATCTATGTCTGTATTTGCACACGCGAGTACACGTAATATTTCTGCGAGTGTTTACGAAATGAACGACGACAGTCATTAATGTAGGCAATTTCTCTGACTGAATAGACACTGGCAGTTATCTTCAAAGATAATCTTGTACAATTCTCCTAATACTTTCACTATACAGCTGGTTTGTCAGTCATAGGATTCAAGCAACATGAATCGTAGTTGAAAACTAGAGGCCGTCGGCACTAGCGGATCCGGGGGTGGGGGGCCACCTGAGCACGTGCCCCTCCCATGAAAAATAATGACAAAATGATAATGTTGAAGATTTAGATATTAATAACATAAATGATAAATATGAAGATGGGAAAAAATAAAAATCTATTATAGAAATAATAATAAATTTTGAGAAAAAAATAATAACAATAATCTTACATAATGATAGTAATAATGGATTCGGTATTTCCTGATAGAACAGGCGGTTGCTGTCCATTTCGTAATTTCTATTTAAATACCGAATGATATGCTGAAGAAAATTTATTTTACTATGATATATATTATGATATATACAGTATATATATATTTGTGTGTGTGGTATACAGTACACATATGTATACGTATATATATGTATATATATATGTATATGTATGTATGTATGTATGTATGTATGTATAATATGAAAATTGGTGCCCCCCGCCCCATGAAATTCTTCTAGATCCGCTGGTGGTCGTCGGCACGGGAAGTTCGTTCACATGCATAGAGCGACGACGTATGTGGAAAGGCAGCGTCTTCTTATGTAGCCTAAACTTTTCTTAATACCGGAATGACAGCATTTCTCCGAGCCATCTCTTCCGAGGAAAAGGAATCGACACTTGCTCTGGCATTGCAGCTGTAAACTTGATTGATTTATGAAAATTGTCTCTTTAGACATTGAAAGGAGGGCGTTAGAGTGGTTGGACGGCAAGATTTAAGAAAAGAAACGGAGTGAGAACGAAGCTGAAGCCAAAGTTTGAACAGTGGGAGCAGCTACGGGATGAAGGGACGCTGCAAACAACCTTTACTAATGCCTACAGTGCACCACATGAGGAGCACTGACAGCATTATCCCCCTAATTTTATTGTTTGAGAGAAGATGTTCATATTTCCTGCTGCGTTTTTCATCCTCCTCAACCGGGATGATTTCAAGGAGTCTCTCCGAATGTTCTCATTTGGTCCATCGAATTCCTTCTTTTTCTTTGTCAGAGTTTATTGTTTTCTCTGACAACTTCGCCTGACCTTCATAATTGTATTTGAGTAAATATTCCTTTCATTTCATTTTGAATATCTGTAGTTTTTCGCATTTTCTTAGTTCCCTTGGCGACTTCCTGAATAATTTTGTGCTAACAGCACTGTCATGTCAGATGCTACGACGTTGACAGTATCATCAGTAATGCCAAAAAACTGGTTTCGCGAAGGCAGTGGTCACTGCCAAAGACAATTCTTTGACAATGATAGGAAGTACTTCATAAATTCGTTAATGTACAAAGTTCGAAGCACATATTGAAATCTCCATTGAGGTATAAACGATGAAAGTTCGAAAACCCGGCGAAAGCGAAATTAAATGTAATTCTTATTGGAGGGTCATTACATTATGGGACAAATGACCAAAAACACCACAGAGGAAAATAAGACTCAACATTTTCCTATTAGGAAACATCGGAAAAGCATACGTTCTCAACACATTCATAAACCAGGCTTCACTAGGTACAACCTAAACCTTACATAAACCACAGAAAAGATATAACTAATGAAAAGGTGAGACTTGTTGGTTCGTGCTCGAGCGAGCATCCCTTGAAAGCGAGGAAGATTCCTCTTAAAACGGAAATAACTAACAGCAAAACAACATCGACAGCATCTTTGCAGATGAAATGTTTTTGCCACGGTCTCTGAATTAGTTCCGTGTAGGGTCGGAGAGATTGAAAAACAAGAGAGATGGCGAATAACAACCCGTGCAGTTCTTAAGAAAAGCCACTGGCAATCTACCTATTCTTGGAGTGTGGCGAGACTGATAAGATTCGTAACGTGTTGCAGGAAACACTAAGAGTACGATGAAGTTCTCTCTCTCTCTCTCTCTCTCTTCTTTCTTCTTTCTCTCTCTCTCTCACTGTATATATGTGTGTGTATGTGTGTATATATATATATATATATATGTGTATATATATATGTGTGTGTGTGTGTGTGTGTGTACATGCATACATACATACATACATGCATACATATGAGATGTACAGGAATCTACTCCCATGAGAGAGAGAGAGAGAGAGAGAGAGAGGTCAGAAACCCACACCAAGACACGAGGAACTATCAATCATGGCCAAGGGAAAAGACTGCCTTATCTCTCTCATTCTTCCTCTATCCTTTCTAAACAGAGAGAGAGATAGAGGGAGAGAGAGAGAGAGAGAAAGAAAGAAAAGAAAGCTCTCTCAGCTGGCACTGTGCCATCACCTGAATAATGGAGCTTAACACTCGAAACCAGAATTATACCCTGGAAGCATTCTTGAATGACAACAGAACCATTCATTGCCATTTGTGATTTATATTCGAGTCTCATTCCCCTCTGAGTCTGTCTGCAGAGGGACTGAAAAGGGGAGAACTGGAATGCTAACAAGTATAAGGATCTTTGCTGGTGATGAATTACAATAGTGATAATATCATTTTCGGTGAATATTCTCCAGAAGTCAATTACAGTGAGGTTGGTTTATTATTTCATCTATATAAATTACATCGATTTCAGATAAATCTTTCTTGTTATAACGCATTAGTAGAAAGTGCCAAGAATAACATATGCAATTAGAACGAATTCTCTGATATCAAGTTTTAAATCGAGATCAATAAGAATTTGATTTTTACTCATCACCAATTTTTTTTCCAAACTCTACTGTGTTACGAAAAAATCACCAAGATAATAATCCAATACAAATGTAGCAAATACCACTTGTCTTTAAACTAGAAGTGATTTAAATATCAGCATCAAAGTTAGATTTAAAAGCAAACAAGGGAAAAATGGGCCGATGTTTCTTCGGCGCAATCGAGTTTTCTGTTTAGCGTTTAATGCTGTATGAAACTTCTGCCACGGCCCATGAAACTCGGCCACGGTCCGGTGGGGGCCTCAGACAGGCCCCATGAAACTCAGCCACCGTCCGGTGGTGGCCTGTGTTGTTGGTACCTATAGCGGTGCCAGAAATACGATTATGGCTAACTTTAACCTGGAAATAAAAATAAAACGACTGAGGCCAGAGGGCTGCAATTTGGTATGTTTGATGATTGAGGGTGGATGATCAACATGCTATTTTCCGGCCCTCTAGCCTCAGTAGTTTTTAAGATCTGAGGGCGGACAGAAAAAGTGCGGACGGACAGACGAAGCCGTCTCAATAGTTTTCTTTTACAGGAAACTAAAATAAAGATACTCAAGTTTTATCTTTCGTATTGATTTCCCAAATACTCGACAATGTTTACGAGCGCTATTAATTTCTATTTTAAGAAAAGAACTAGTGTCCCTACACCGTCAAGAATTATGGCCATGTAAAAGCGGATCGAGACGGTAAGTCCCTACCCTAGTGACGTTAAGTACTGAACTGAAAGGCTGGCCCCGTGTTGGACCACTGAAAATCTAAACGTTGATTGTATATCAGTTGCCTTTCGATACTAAAGTCGAAATTGAGGTAAATTTTGGAAATCTCGGTATACAATCTTCTGGCGTCATTTTCAAAAAGACTGAAAAGAAAATAGACATGAAAATGACATGACAAATCACCAAACTTCTTTCTCGGCTTTTCCTGTTTCCGGAACGACCTAAAGCCCTTGTCCACTGCAAAAGTGGTGTTGCGATAAGACATTTCCTGTAATAACAGGTATTCTAGGTTATATAACAAAGAGAAATCAGCTCTGTTGACAAATCAACTTCAACCAGTTCAGCCGGAAACGCCAACAAGGAAATAAATACGGAATTTATGCTCGATAAACAAGAGACTGAATCGGTCTCTCTCCCCGGAAGCTTTTTGCAAGACAAAAGCAAACAGCTCTGTTTTATTGGATGCTCTGCAAACCATGCGCAGCGGGCTATTTAAATGTTAATTCCTTCTTCATTTGCATAAACAGAGTTTCCGCTAAAAGAGCTAATGCAATAATCTGCTCTACGCTGTCCTTCGTCACCCTTTCGAACATTTCGCCAGTTACTGAATCATAAGCATTAATTGACATGAACTTGCCGCATGCATGCTTTTCAATTACATGTCATTTACAGGGCAACTTTTTAATGCGTATTTTTCTTACTTTAGAAACGCATTCAATTGAAATCTTATCGTACAAAAAGGTCTCTCTTATCAACGAAATCATTTTTGACTGTAAATCAGCCAAAAATGATGTCTTTGATAAGAGAGAACTTTTTGTAGGGTAAGATTTCAATTGAATGCGTTTCTAAAGTAAGAAAAATACGCATTAAAAAGTTGCCCTGTAATATGATATCTAATTGAAAATTATGCATGCAGCAAGTTCATGTTAATTAGTGGTTATGATTCAGTAATTGGCGAAACATTCAAAGACAGAACTAGAAGATATAATTAAAGTACATAAATCACTTACTCATAAAAGTGAAAAAGTTAATTGAGTTACGCATACAATTACTTAAATAAGAAATTTTTTAAAAATGCAGCACAATTCTTTCTAATTATGTATCCTTCTTTGTGACTATAAATGACACAAATAACGCCATTGAAGTGCCTGCAGTTCTGCTTTTAATGGCCACAAAAATAACAAAGAAAAACCACAATGTGATCTTACACACACACACGCACACATGATGGTTTTAAGCCAGGATAATAGGGAAGTTTTGAGTATGGGGCTAATAGTGCCGCTAAATACAATTAGCAAGTGTGATTGATCTTTACAACAACAACCCTCAGCGGTCTGGTACAAGTGGCAGTGGGTTGAAATGAGGCCCGAAAGCAGAGAAAGAGAAAGTGAAAATTGAAAATGGCATTACTTCAAGGTTTTTCATAACGATGAATGTTGAAAAGTTAAATTAAATAACAATAAAATATTTCAGTTTTCTGGTTAGTGACAGTTAGCACACGACTGTACTTCACAAACACTACCGGAAAAATATATATACCCGTCACAGATGCTTAAGTTCGCCTCTCCGTCTCCTTTCCCCCAACGCCCCCCTAGCCGCCCCCCACCCCCAACCCCACCCGGGCAGATAGGAGCGATTCCAGTCAGCTTCGTCATAATTCCCATTAATGACACAATGGCTCCATTACTGCGAAAACGGGCCGGCTTGAAATGACGTCTAGTTTATGAATTCATTATTCAATAGGCTTTCCGGGCCCACGTGCAGAGAACGAGCTTTTGCATAGACGCTAATGTTGATATTCAAAGGAAATAAAGACCTCACTCAAATAAACAGTTTCTTGATAATGTTAAGGAACGAATTCTCCTATTAAGGGAAACTTAGACACACAGTGGCGCGTACACACACACACACACACATTTATACACATACACGCATATAATAGATGGTAGCTATTGCAAGATGCAAGACAACATTCACTACATCTTTTAAATTTTACCTTTTGAATCTAGAATGAGCTTTCTGTGCAGAAAATTTCCACAAGATCAGCTGCTTCATACAACAAAACGGGTCAGTCTATGACAGACTTATGAATAGATAAAAATGGCAGCCGAGAAAATGCTTATGGGGAAGAACTGACGAAATAGTCGGTTAAGAACGTTGAAATGGAGAACAGTCGGCAAGAATGAGCAGTCAAGAGCACTTAAAAACTTGACGAATCTGCGTGCCTAGAGTGTGAAAATGAGAAGCAGAAAACATTAGCATTAAAAGAATTGACGCAATGGTCAACCGAAAACATGCATGTGAGTAAAAAAAAAAAAAGTTGAAAATGGCCAGCCAAGACCGTTCATGACGGGAGTTGACAGTCAAGAGCATAAGCATGAAAAATGTTGGCAAAGAGGCAGCCATGGACGTGCAAATGGAAAGCAGTTAGACAAAATAAGAGTCAAAAGCATAAACATGAAAATCAGTTAACAAAATTATCAAAAAGCTGTCCATTCTAAAATCATCAGATTCCCGAAGGGTATTCAGACTGGAAAGCTCATTCTTCCAGCGTCTACATTGTGGCTGTCGAGCTCAGCAAGCATCTCGACACCCGAGACTTATACCCTGAAGATAAGCTGCCTGGAAATCGCCTCATTTCTGAATGTCGATTAGAGTCGATCGAAACTGGAATCCCAGAGCCATATCCAGAAACAACACGAGCTTCACTCTAGAGTAAAGATCAGTTTCGTCTTTCTTCTGATTAGTTCTCTAATATTAACCTTTAAATTAAGATTTTCCCCTTTTGCAATGATAGTAAATAATTTCTTATCTCACTGTATTATTACTGAGCTCATTCCACCGTGGAGTTTTTTTAGTGAAAAAGACAACGATTTTCTTTTGTTCGTTGTACAGATCATGAATCAGGTCTTACATAAAGATAACATGTTATTTTATACCACTTTAGAAATTCAGAGAAAACGTAGATAAGTATCTTTATCACCAGTAATTCTCACTATCGATAGATAAACAGACTCAAAATAGCGTGAAGTCATCTTGTGAAATTCTTTGTATTCAGGCGAATACAAGAAATATTTTCATTGTCAAGAAAAAAAGATTACTTTATTGCGTGACAACAGTTAGTCATTATGTGAGCGGCTTTCATAACCAACAAAAAGTTTTGCGAAATTGCTTCGCCACTTTTAATGAAAGTGTCACGATTTCATAGTTCAACTCTATTTAGAATTTGCTTATTAATGCTTTCTTCGCCTTTGATATGATTCTTTACCTCTCAAACAACGTTTCTACAAGCAGCCAGGTCTTCTTCGATTTTATCATTTACATCAAAGATCGTCTTTCAAAGAAGCCTCCTTGGTTTTGCTTTCACTTCAACTTTGCTTCGAGTTAGAAACCAATTTTCATTCATTCCATCTGCTGTGAAGTCAAAAGTGCAATATCGAGAAACAGATTGCAATGACTCAAAGACGGCTTCTGCACATCACGTCACATCCTCAGTGAGGATAATTCTGCATTATCTAAGTGCAAGAGAACAGGCCAGGTATCCAAATGCACTTGCTATCTTATTTATATTTATTACTTTAAACTGTGGTACATTATATGAATTATCTCCACTCTACAATAACCAACTTGACGACGTATATAAAGCCAGTAAAGTCGACTGTGGGAAACGGACAGTCAGATCTCCTGAGAACCTTTTATGTCAGCCAAAAATGTCCAGATGTTATTCCCCTTCTTCGTTTGTCATAAAATAAGGAAGCATATATACATATATAGATTCCTGCCACAGTTTCCTGGAAACACGAGGCACTCTCCGCCCTAAAAGGCATCGAAAAATAATTTGGTAAGAATTACCATCAAAGACAGAGAGAGAGAGAGAGAGAGAGAGAGAGAGAGAGAGAGAGAGAGAGAGAGAGAGAGAGAGAGAGAAAATTTAGAAAACAGTTAAGTTGCATACGTCAATATAGTCATACCGTCTTTCAGCCACAAGACTTCCAAAAGCTCGATTGAAAAACTTAGGAACTCTCTCTCTCTCTCTCTCTCTCTCTTCTCTCTCTTCTCTCTCTCTCTCTCTCTCTCTCCAGGAAAGGCAATTTCGCTAATGTATTTTGACGTTCTTGAGAAAATACCACATGAAGGGAGAGAGAGAGAGAGAGAGAGAGAGAGAGAGAGAGAGAGAGAGAGAGAGAAGGGGGGGTTGGCCTGGTTAAGGGGGCGGGTGTTTGGAGGGGCGGCGCCTTGCTCTGCGACTCCCCATCTGCCGTCATTTGCCAGTTTGACTTTTCACATGGTTTTGGGTTATCTTTTTGCTAAATTCTACTCATATGTATGTATATATATATATATATATATATATATATATATATATATATATATATATATATATATATATATATATATATATATATATTTCATGATCTCTCTCTCTCTCTCTCTCTCTCTCTCTCTCTCTCTCTCTCTCTCTCTCTCTCTCTCTCTCTCTATATATATATATATATATATATATATATATATATATATATATATATATATATATATATATATATATATATATGTATATATATGCTAGCTGACCATCCCAGCACTGCCCAGGATAAGTCTGAGTGACAACCGATAAACTCTCTCTCTCTCTCTCTCTCTTTTCTCCCTAACACCCCCTCTACTCTCTCTCTCCCACGTCCTCTCTCTCCTCTCTCTGTCACCCCCTTCCCAACCCCACCCCCTTTGGTGCCATTGATGTCTTACCCCCACAGTACTCTTTTCTAGATAGTAAGTCATATGTATGCAGAAATTACGTATGATAAATTCGTAGTTACTAAGTCTACGGGCATAACCAGCCCCGTTTCAGAGTGCTAGTACTAACATCGCGTAGATAACAAGCCAAAGTAGCGCCCTTTTTTTTTTTTTTTTAACTCGATTAAAACAGTTGCTTAAAAAAATTTATCAGGTTATTATATATGTGCTCGATATGTTTGTATATGCATTATTTTCGGCTTTCAATTAGCAGATAATTTTTCACTTTTTTCACAAATGACTGCTCTCGTGGCAACCCTGAAATTACTTCCCCAAATTTGTGTCGTTTAGAACTATGTACTGTAATTGTAGGCTCAAATTTACTTTAAATTTACTGAATTTATCATTCCCTTGATACTAACTCAAGGATAAGATTTCGTAGGCAAAACGATATTCAAGTAAATCGAGTCAAGCGGAAACTGTTTAATCTCCCGAATGACTAACAACTGATCCGCAAGATTTCAAACAGCGTTCCCAAATAGTTCTTTTGCTCTTGTACCATGAATTTAAAATCGTAACTCAGGAATTAAATTTCCACAAGAGCGAATTTCCAATCCCACAGATTCCTCCTTAATACATTACTGGCTTTCAAGCTGATGAAATCAAATGCCTTCAGCCGTCGCGTATTCGTTAAAATGCGGAAGAATGCTGCCTCTCTTAAAATAATGGAACCTGGCTCCTCATAACCGGTTTTGCGGTCTTTTGAAAAGTCGTTTAGCGTCCTGAGAGCACGGCGAGACTTTACATTTACTGTTTCCATTTACTTTTAAGAATTTCATAGTCAGTAAATGGTGCTCTTCACATAGGATCAAGGGAGTGCTAAATTAAATACCCAAAACTTAGTATGTTTTCACATTATCAATGCATTAGGCCTACTCGTTCTTATCGTGAGAAAACATGCTCTTTTAAGGGGCAATGCAAAGTACATGAGCATTCATTTCATGCCCATTCAAACTCATAAAGGCTTTGCAAATTCAAATAGAACATGTCTGCTCTGCTGAATTAGATCATCAGTGGAGATATTTGTAAAATTTACATATGGGACATTTCCAAATTGTCGTCTCACGATTGCATGAGTCTGATACATACCTAGGAAACAAGATAAATAATGTAATCATACATTAGTAAGGAGAACAAGTATGTTCGAAATGGGTACTCGGAGTCTGAAAAATAAATTTGGAAATGCGTTGACTGGTGACATTTGCTATCATTCACTATCAATACAACTGCCACCATTACCAACGCAATCGTTATTATTACTAACATTACTGTAAGTGAAATCCCTCGAGATTCACGGAATGCTTGTTTTTTCTTATCTTTACTGTAAAATTTTGATAGACTTATGATAATATATATATAATGCGGTAATCACGTTAATTTTTCCCCGGTTATTGCCATCGCATGCAACCCCCTCTCCCCCCGCTCCCCGTACATAACTGTAAAGAATAGTAGTTACCAGCATAACAAACAATATTCCCATTGTAAAAACTATACCGCATGGTATGGTCAGCTCCCTAGACATCAGATTTGCGCGTGACGAGTAGAAGCGCACACACACACATACACATATACATACAATATATATATATATATATATATATATATATATATATATATATATATATATATATATATATATATATACATATATAGCATATATACATATATATAATATATATAGTTTTCGCATATACGCATGTCCGCAAGTATCCAAAATCAAGCATACAGTATGTAATGACTTTCAGAGCATAAACATGAATAAACACAAATAAACTTCCGAGTCTAGTAGAGGCTGGATCACACACTCACTTACAAGCAGAGTGTAATAAAACTTGCAACATCAACATATACTGCATTGTGTTATTTTCGTGTAAATTAAACCAACCAATATCCTAGATGAATTAACATCACTCGAATGCTCGTGAATAAATATTTTTCAGCAATGCTTTTGAATAAATGCTTTTGAGTAATTCATGAGGAGGATTAAAGCACTTGAGATGAAGCAGGAAACAATAATGAGGGATATTTTTGCTTCAAATTTATGAATTTATGATTATTTTGAAGAACATAATTTATATAGCAACAAGCAAGTGAAGTCTTCCGACTTCATAAAAGCTTAGCATTGTAATCGTTGAAAAGGCATACTTGATATAAACAAAAATAAATTGAGAGCACAAAACCATAAAAGTAAAGGAAACTAACATAAAACGTCTTAATTTCCCAGCGGAAAGACGCGCTGAATTTTAGAAACATAAACAAATCTAAAATAGTAATAATAATAATAATAATAATAATAATAATAATAATAATAATAATAATAATAATAATAATGAAACACCAAGGAAACCCGGACTTCACCACCATGACCTTTATGGCCGGAGATATTATATTTTATATATATATATGTATATATATATATATATATATATATATATATATATATATATATATATATATATATATATATATGGTCGCCCTTTCTCCATATTAGCTCTTCATCGCGAACTGCCTCGGTGTTCGGAAGTGCCCCTTAAGGACTATAGAGAGAGAGAGAGAGGGGAGGTGGCGGGGGGAGGTGGAGCTTTCATTTTAACGGATGCGGAAGAAGGGTTATGCCAAAAGTCAACACATCGGCCTTAATTCTGGGGAAAAGGAGAGAGAGAGAGAGACAGAGACAGAGAGAGAGAGAGGAGTGTCTCCTGGTTTATAAAAATACAGCAAAAAATTATACATTGCTTACTTTATATATGTATAATGTAAGGATGTTATTGATACTCATACATTGGTATTTATATATATATATATATATATATATTACATATTAATATACTGGAATGGCTCTAGAAAAATAACAAAATGATCACTGCAATGGTGCAGTAATATTGCCACAGCACTTTATATATACATATACATATACATATATATATATATATATATATATATATATATATATATATATATATATATATATATATATATATGTATATACATACATATCAAATCTAAAGTCAAAGAGTAAGGAACTGGGAGGGAAGAGAGAAGGAGAAAATCTGCTTTCCAGCGATTCCCAATATTAAAATGTGTCAGGATATTAAAGACAGCAGCACCCTAATATTAGAGCTTCGAAGGAGGACTTCCCTCTTTTTCATATGTTCCAGAATTTACAGCCAAGATGGCAAACGTCCCAGTCAAGGATGGCTTAAATATAAAGAGAGAGAAGAGAGAGAGAGAGAGAGAGAGAGAGAGAGAGAGAGAGAGAGAGAGAGAGAGAGAGATCTTATTTCTCTATCTAAACGCAGAATCTATTTAAATATATCTCCTACTTAGGGAAGTCTAAGGAGTTTTATTTATTTATTTATTTATTTATTTATTTATTTATTTATTCTATAAAAGATACTTTCAATGTATTCCAACAGACTACAAGGGTTAAAATTTAAGGTTGCTACGCTCTTGGTTAGGCCTCAAGGATGGGACATTTTACATCCATGTAGTCACTGTCGAAATGTTGATGTAATTCATTACCAATTAATTGAATATAATTTGCAATGTAAACGATTTATTAGGAATTATCAACAAAAAAAGAGAATCAATATAACAAAAAGAGTGTAAATAGAACACATAAATAAATGAATAAATAGGAACTGACTTTGTCCCCAGACGTATTTTCCTGAAAGAAAACGTGAAGCCTTACTTTCCCGACTCAGCAAATGCGAAGTATATGGAGGAGCATGTTCCCATTATAGAAAGAGAGAGAGAGAGAGAGAGATTGGATGATTTAAAAATTGTTTCTCTTCCCACTGAATGCAAGACCTATAGGGTATAGATATAACGAGAGAGAGAGAGAGAGAGAGAGAGAGAGAGAGAGAGAGAGAGAGAGAGAGAGAGAGAGAGAGAGAGAATTAAAAAGATTGTTATCTTCCCATTAAATTCAAGACTATAGGATATAACAAGAAAAAGGATGAGAGAGAGAGAGAGAGAGAGAGAGAGAGAGAGAGAGAGAGAGAGCGAGAAAGTACATCTGCATCTATGAAACTCACATCCTTTTCCTTCGATCCTCAACCCCTTCCCTCTCCCTCGCATCCTCCCTTCCTCCCCCAACCTTCCCACTTAATCCCACCTCCTCCTCCTCCTCCTCCTCCTCCCTCCCTCCTCCTCCTCCTCCTCCTCCTCCTCCTCCTCCCCAACCACCACCACCAATATCCGGGGCCATTTTCAGCGACATTGCAGACAATATCTCGCGAATATCCCTTGATTCCGGAGAGAATCTGTGAGACAAATCTCTCTCTTGAGCCAGTGTCTCTCTCCCTCTCCCGAAGAAGAAAATTCCGGAGGAAAAAGCATTGAATACAGATAACTACAGGAGCTTTCTACGTCAGGGGATCGCATATGAGAGAGAGAGAGAGAGAGAGAGAGAGAGAGAGAGAGAGAGAGAGAGAGAGAGAGAGAGAGCCTTTCCAGTGAATGCAAGACTTATAGGATATAACGACAGAGAAGGAGAGAGAGAGAGAGCCTTCCCAGTGAATGCAAGACCTACAGGATATAAATGAGAGAGAGAGAGAGAGAGAGAGAGAGAGAGAGAGAGAGAGAGAGAGAGAGAAACCTTTCAGTGAATGCAAGACCTGAGAGAGAGAGAGAGAGAGAGAGAACCTTTCCAGTGAATGCAAGACCTATAGGGTATAACGAGAGAGAGAGAGAGAGAGAGAGCGCCTTTCCAGTGAATGCAAGACCTATAGGATATAACGAGAGAGAGAGAGAGAGAGACAGAGAGAGACAGAGAGAGAGAGAGAGAGAGAGAGAGAGAGCCTTTCCAGTGAATGCAAGACCTATAGGATATAACGAGAGAGAGAGAGAGAGAGAGAGAGAGAGAGAGAGAGAGAGAGAGAGAGAGAGAGAGAGAGCCTTTCCAGTGAATGCAAGACCTATAGGATATAACGAGAGAGAGAGAGAGAGAGAGAGAGAGAGAGAGAGAGAGAGAGAGAGAGAGCGCCTTTCAGTGAATGCCAGACCTATAGGATATCCTTTCCAGTGAATGCCAGACCTATAGGATATATAATAAGAGAGAGAGAGAGAAAGAGAGAGAGAGAGAGAGCATATTTTAATATAAAATATCAACAGTTTGAATACATTTCCTATTTAGGTATACAATTTATTTTTCTTTCATCAATAAAAGATATTTTCAAGGAACTTCAGGACAGCCCCAGAGTTAGAAATTTAACGTTGCTCAGCTTATGAAAAAGCCTTCAAGAGAGGCTGTTCTTTTATCTACAAAAGGAAGTAAATGGGTGTTGTTTTTTAACTAAATTGGAATGAAAATTGTAACTATTTTCGTGATGAAAATAGTTACAATTGTTGAGTTGTTGATGTAATTCAGCATAAAATCATTTAATATAATTTGCAATGTAAATGAAATTCAGGAGGAAAAAGCAGTAAATAAAGATAACTAAAGGAGATTTCTAAATCAGGCGATGGCAGATGAGAGAGAGAGAGAGAGAGAGAGAGAGAGAGAGAGAGAGAGAGAGAGAGAAGCGTCCCAGTGAACGCAAGACCTGTCCTATAGGATATAACGAGAGAGAGAGAGTTTTTAAAAAGATTACAACAATCCTTGTTCCTACTGAACGGTAAACTTAAACTGAAAATGGAATCGTAAAGAGAGAGAGAGAAGAGAGAGAGAGAGAGAGAGAGAGAGAGAGAGAGAGAGAGAGAGAGAGAGAGAGCCTCGTATGTTTTAATAAAGGGTTCATGTCATGGCCTACTTTATCTGAGGGTGTCACTCGACGGGGGGTGGGAGTTAGTGGGGAGAATGCATGTCGTTTGGAGTCCACGAGAGCATGTTTGTGTTTATTTTACGACAGTTCATGTAAACATGAATGCGTTCTGCAATTTGCACGAATGCTTGTTTGCATGCCGGCGGGAACAAATATGTACTGAAGGAAAGAATTATTCTCAGGCTGATGGTCTCCCTTCAAGGTAGTGGGAAGAGCTTTAAATGTGATATATATATATATATATATATATATATATATATATATATATATATATATATATATATACATATATATATATTACATAGTACATATATATGTATATATATACATACATACATATACATACATATATATATATATATATATATGATATATATATATATATATATTGAGCTTGTTTGATCTACTATTTCCCAAAATATTCTGAAGGTTTATTAAGTGACTACCACTGGTATGTGTACATAAGAAACAGACATCCTATATACATACATACATATATATATATATATATATATATATATATATATATATATATATATATGCATTTTATATATATGTGTGTATGTATGATATATACATATATATATATGGTATATATACATATATATATGTGTGTATATATATATATACATATATATATATAGAGAGAGAGAGAGAGAGAGAGAGAGAGAGATATATAGGTGAGAGAGAGAGAGAGAGAGAGAGAGATAGCATACATTAGTTAATCATCCAGTATCATTAGTAAGTGCCTGAATATATACATGTATACATATATATATATATGTTTGTGTGTATATATACACATGTTTATATATATATATATATATATATATATAGAGAGAGAGAGAGAGAGAGAGAGAGAGAGAGAGAGAGAGAGAGAGAGAGAGATAGTACATTAGTTAATCATCCGGTAGGTCATTAGTAAGTGCTATATGCCCTTATATATATATATATATATATATATATATATATATATAGCATATGCATATATATATATATATATATATATATATATATATATATATATATATATATATATATATATATATAGAGAGAGAGAGAGAGAGAGAGAGAGAGAGAGAGAGAGAGAGAGAGACACATACATTAGTTAATCATCCGGTAGGTCATTAGTAAGTGCTCACATATGCCCTTATATTATATATATATATTATATATATATACATAATATAAATTCATACAGATATGCCATGGGAATTCATTATATATTAACATAAATCTAAATCATTAATCTCTGGAATACAAAGCCAGTTCTCTCTCTCTCTCTCTCTCTCTCTCTCTCTCTCTCCTCATGAGATTCACCAGACGTCTAGTACCATGTCCTGATTGCATTCTGTAATGAGTCAGATTAATTAACGCGTAATTCCATACCAAGAACAACTGTAAAGTGCCCGAGGATATCCTGTCAGGTTTAAAGTTGAGGACGCGATATGAATGGCTACTCGGAGGAGCAGCGTCAGGAGATGCTGTTTCTGTTATCAGGGTATCCTATCATGATTTCCTTCCTTCCTTCCTTCCTTCCTTCCTTCCTTCCTTCCTTCCTCCCTCCCTTCCTTACCTCCTATCTTCCTGGTAAGCACGAAATCTGGATATTGGAAGTTTGTTTACTCTTGCTAAACAGAGCTAAATTCAGTGATCGTTCATGACACGGGTTAATGAATTCACATGTTTCTTAACGAAAAACGGAAGGTTTCTTGGAAATGCAAAATAAGATGGCCACGGAGACTCATTGTTACAATAAACATGGCCACAGAGACTCATTGCCAAAAACATGGCCACAGAGACTCCTTGCTACAATGAACATGGCCACAGAGACTCATTGCTACAATGAACATGGCCACAGAGACTCCTTGCTACAATAAACATGGTCACTGAGACTCATTGCTACAATGAACGTGGCCACAGAGACGCACTGCTACGATGAACATGGCCACAGAGACTCATTGCTGCAATAAACATGGCCACAGAGACTCAAATGAACTTGGCCACAAAACACTGGCCACAGAGAGAAAATGGGCGGACTCAGAGACCCCTTGCTACAATGAACATGGCCACAGAGACTCCTTGCTACAATAAACATGGCCACAGAGATTCATTGCTACAATGAACATGGCCACAGAGACTCATTGTTACAATAAACATGACTACAGAGACTCATTGCTACAAAAAAACACTTGGTAAAGAACTTCATTTCTTGTGATAAATAAAGAGAGGTACTCTTGCAGTCGAAATCATTAGAGCAACAGATTTCTATTGCCACAATGCATTGGGCAGCAGACTCATTGTCATAACAAAACAGGAATAGGACAGCAGACACATTGCCACGAAAAAGGAGAGATTCCAGCTGCTAGCGGTAAAATCACCTTGAATAATACCGTGGAAAAATATAAATTTCTTTTTGTAATATTCAATTTCATCCCAGCTCCCAGTAAGTTTAGGTCAAGCTAGTAAGTCATATTTTCTTACTGGAACACT
Organism: Macrobrachium rosenbergii; assembly: GCF_040412425.1. Taxonomy (NCBI): domain Eukaryota; kingdom Metazoa; phylum Arthropoda; class Malacostraca; order Decapoda; family Palaemonidae; genus Macrobrachium; species Macrobrachium rosenbergii. Next base: position 18,569,699 of record NC_089763.1, on the reverse strand, counting down.
CGTTTTGCTTTACCATACATTCTCGGACTTGCAATCTCTCATCTAAACAAACGCTTTGAATTGCTGATATCGGAACATATTCTAGAGAATATGGAACGCCATTTTCAAATTGAATTTAACCTAACGGAAGACAAACACAGAACATGAAGCCGCAGTTTTACTTTAGATTTTACCAAAAAATAAGCGAAATAACACGGGATATGGAGCATCAATTTTACCTTGAATTATACCCAGAAATAAAACAGACGGATACAGTCTATGGAACACCAATTTTACCGTAAATTTTACAAAAAAAAAAAAAAAAACAGTCGAGCACAGTATCTGGAACAACAGTTTTACCTTGTATTTTGCCAAAATGCAGAGGCACTCAGAAAGATACGCACAGACAGATGGACGTATGGAGTTTTAACTTAACCTACGATCTCGACTTGTTGGAGCTACATTTTGAGACTAAGCATTAACCAGTGACTCCCCTTGTCTCACTGGTTGCTTTTACGAGGAAGAGCTCGTGGTTATACTGTGTCGTGACCATAGAAGAGATATGATACCAAAGAACAGTGTACAAATGCCAAAATTTAAATAAAGCCGTTGACGGATTGATCCAAGAGCCCGTGCTAGCATTAGGCCAACTCATTCTACAGACAGATAAAGCTGAGCCGAGAAAAAATATATGAATGAATTGTAGCTGGATGAAATAGTAAATTCGTCTGTAAAAGAAATAACAGAACGAATTGTAAAACAAAAGAAAGTCTACTACATTCCCCGACGTGAGTGAGTGAGGCTGCCATTCTGGCGCGACAACAAAAACCACTACAGCCCATGACGCGAATGGAAGAGGTTTATAGAACAGTCTCTTCGAAAACGCTCTTCGTGCGAGCTTTGGGTAGTTTCGGGCGGGAGTCTTAAATCCAGGTTCTTCTCGCACGCGCCTGGAAAGAGGAGATCGTCCTGGAAAGAATGCTGGAGGCGGTGTATAGACTCGACAGCGGCTTTAAAGGCATCGAAAAAGGCCTGGTTAGAGGCGGTTCTTTATATGAAAACGGCTGGGAGTCGATGCTTATATGGCTGAGTGGCCTACCAGATGGCGCTCTCCGCATCGGTATAATTTTTTTAAACGAGAATTGAAAACGGCAGCTGTGCGCGTTGTTCGTGGGAGGGAGATGATTAAGAGAGGCTTAAGACTGTACAAAAAAAAGTAAGTCCCATTATGACCCAATTTCTATTGCGTTCAGTGGCTAGAAGGTTCAGTATGTATCAAAACATTTCTTTTTTTTTCAGCCTCAAGTCTTGATTGCAATAACTGATAAATAACATTTTTGACGAGAGTCAGTGAATGATTCTTATTTAATCAAAACATTACTGACAGAGTTCCAAATAATGGAGGTGTGAGAAATGGATTCTGTCACTGGGCTTGTTTAAGTTGAAATAGGCAAAATGCTCGCGTCCTATCTGACACCCATCACTCTATTCATTCCTGACACCAAATGGAACCTACGGGCATGATTTATTTAATACACTAACAGTTCAAAGATTATACACCAGTTTAATGTATGAGCAAATCAACACGAAGAAAAACAAAATCTTAATGTCAACGACTTTGAGAGAAGTAAGCAAATATTCAGTTATGTTTAGACTAAACACAAGAAGACACAAAGTTACAGCAGGTGCTAATGCTTCAGCGGTGACGGATGAAAATACGCATAAACAGTGGCAGATAAAGACTTCAGTAACCAGTAACTAATTAAAAAGTAAGTAACAGATAAAAACAAGTAAACAGTGCGCCGAAGCTTCTTCGTCGCAATCTAGTTTTCTGTACGTATAATACTGTATGAAACTCTCAGCCACGGCAAATGAAACTCTCAGCCGCGGCCCATGAAACTTTCAGCCACAGCCCTGTGGTGGCCTGTGTTGTTGGCACCTGTAGCGGTGCCAGACGCACGATCATGGCTAACTTTAACCTTAAATAAGTAAAAAAAAAAAAAAAAAAAACTACTGAGTCTAGAGGGCTGCAATTTGGTATGTTGATGATTGGGGAGTGGATGATCAACATACCAATTTGCAGCCTTCTAGCCTCAGTAGTTTGTAAGATCTGAGGGCGGACAGAAAAAGTGTGGACGGACAGACGTAGTCATCTCAAGCGTTTTCTTTTAAAGAAAACTAAAAATAAGTAGTAAAAGGTGAATTCAATAAACGGGCAGTAATAAATGAATAAGTATTTACCGATTAATATATAACTAAGACTTGACCGATTGGTAAATAAAAAGAATAAATAAAATATAATAAAGGCATTAATGTAATCACAGTAAACTGCTACAGTATGGGCAAAGTAACAGATGGATAAATGAGTGTGCAGTAACGTATTCATGAATAGATAACCAGCAATAAATCAATCAACAAGCAGTTGCAGATCAATAAATAGGTAGTCGCTGATTAAATAACAAAGTGTGCAATAGTCGATAAATAAATAGGTGGTAACAGAGGAACAAATAAGTAGTCACTGCTCAGTAAATAAGTAAGCAGTGACCGATGATTAAGTGAGCAAGCATTAAGATCTGAATGACTGATCGGATAACATCAAGTGAAATCAGAAAATAGCAACATAATAACACGAGGAGGAATGCAGTCATTGCATATGTGCAGTCATTGAACATTAGTAGATTCAGCTCACATAAGTAGTCATTAATCGTTAGCAGACTCATTTTCCGTAGGGGAATCATTGCACATAAGCAAGATCATTTCACATCAGCAGACTCATTCCACATTAGCAGAATCATTGCACGTAAGCAGTCATTTCTCATTTGCAATGCCATTTCACATTAGCAAACTCATTTAACATTAGTAGAGTCCTTCCACATGAGCCGACTCATTTCACATCAGTAGAGTCATTTCACATTAGCAGAATCATTGCACATAAGCAGTCATTTCCCATTAGCAATGTCATTTCGCATTAGCACGCTCACTTAACAGTAGTAGAGACCTTCCACATGAGCCGACTCATTTCACATTAGTAGAGTCATTTCACATTAGCAGAATCATTGCACATAAGCAGTCATTTCCCATTAGCAATGTCACTTCACATTAGCAAACTCATTTAACATAAGTAGAGTCCTTCCACATGAGCCGACTCATTCCAAATGAGCAGAGTCATTTCACATTAGCAGAATCATTGCACATAAGCAGTCATTTCCCATTAGCAATGTCATTTCGCATTAGCACGCTCACTTAACATTAGTAGAGACCTTCACATGAGCCGACTTATTTCACATTAGTAGAGTCATTTCACATTAGCAGAATCATTGCACATAAGCAGTCATTTTCCATTAGCAGTGTCACTTCACATTAGCAAACTCATTTAACATAAGTAGAGTCCTTCCACATGAGCTGACTCATTCCAAATGAGCAGAGTCATTTCACATTAGCAGAATCATTGCACATAAGCAGTCATTTCCCATTATCAATGTCATTTCACATTATCACACTCACTTAACATTAGTAGTCCTTCCACATGACCCGACTCATTTCACATTAGTAGAGTCATTTCACATTAGCATTGTCCTTACACATAAGCAGTTCATATCATATTAGCAAAGCTATTTCACATTAGCAGAATCGTTTCACATTAGCAAAGTCATTGCGCATTAGCAGAGCCATTGTACGTAATCAGAGTCATTTCACTCTGGCAGTCTCAGTTTCACACAAGCAGAGTCATTATACATAATCAGACATTTCACATACACTGTCATTTCACATCGTCTCAATTTCACACAGTCATTGTGCATAATCAGACATTTCAAATACACAATTCATTTCACATAAGTAGTCTCAATTTCACATAAGCAGGCATTGCACATTAGCAGAGCCATTGTACGTAATCAGAGTCATTTCACTCCAGCAGTCTCAGTTTCACACAAGCAGAGTCATTATGCATAGTCAGACATTTCACATACACAGTCATTTCACATGAACAGTCTCAGTTTCACACAAGCAGAGTCATTGTACATAATCAGACATTTCAAACACGCAGTTCATTTCACATAAGTCGTCTCAATTTCACATAAGCAGAGTCTTTGCACATTAGCAGAGCCATTGTACAAAATCAGAGTCATTTCACTCTAGCAGTCTCAAGTTCACACAAGCAGAGTCATTATACATAATCAGCCATTTCACATCCACTGCCGTTTCACGTGAGCTCAATTTCACACAGTCATTGTACAAAACCAGACATTTCAAACACGCAGTTCATTTCACACAAGTCGTCTCAGTTTCACATAAGCAGAGTCTTTGCACATTAGCAGAGCCCCTTTAGAGGAGACCAGAGACGGAACAGGAACCGTCCCCGTTGATAGCCATCGAGAGAGTTTTCTTTCGCGTCCAGACCCCGGGAGAAAAATGATGACAACCAGTCACTTACGAGGTTTGCAACCGGAAGCATTTTACAGGGCGTAATTGCCGTGATAATGGGATGGCTTCGCGTCTGTGCCGAAACGGAATTACTATTATTTGCCCGGAACAAAAATATGATTTCTAATTGAATTTCCGCTTTTTATCGGAAATGCCAAATTTAACTTGATGTTCAGCGTTCTCAACCCTTCACTCAATCAAAAAATGAAAATGATAAAGAACGTGTTCGGGAATCATACATTTACTGAAAAATACAAAACTAAAAGGAATGCCATTTCAATAAGTTACTGATCTTTCCAAGATGACAGAACGTTACTGGTGGGAATTCATTTATGCAAAAGTATACAACGAACGATGAAATGTTTAAGTAAAATAAATACAAAGCTAAAAGGAATGTCACTTTAATAAGTTACTGATTCTACTAAGATGAAAGACCGTTATTGGTTAACTTTCATTCACACAAAAAAATATAAAACGAACGATAAATTGCTTAATTAAAATAATACCCTCCAAAAAAGCTGAATTTAAAAGGTAACAGAAAATGTACAACGATAAAAGACAGTAATTTGTAATAACACAATGACTGAAAAAATACAGAACTAAGCAATACATCCCAGAAAGTTATCAAAACAGAACTGACGAGAAAAACTCTCGCTTACTAATGTTGCTGATTTATGGCTTACTGACGCTGGTATGTTTTTTGTCATGTATATTTTCGAATTCATGGATAATTGCCGGTATTCCTCTCCTCTTGCCAAAACACGCATCATAATCACGAATAAGAAAAAGCCAGAGATCATATTAGCTTCCTCCATGCAATGGCTATCGTGTTTTCAGAGTGCAGGAGCCGTTAGTATGGGCAACCTTTTGCCTTTTTCTAGCCCAGACCTTTTGGTAACTGAGAACAAGAAAAGACTGGATCAGGAGAGGGATGAGAATGTCAAAATTTGGAAGTAGGGGGAAAGGAACAGTGCGTGTGTGTGTGTGTGTGAGAGAGTGTGTGTGTGTGTTTGTGTTTGTGTGTGAGTGTGAGTGTGAGTGTGCACGTGTGTGTTTGTGTGTCTTATTATGATACAAGAGAAAATCAGGGTATATAACCAGTGTCATTATCAGGGAGAGGGGAAGGGGGGAGATAAAAACAAGAATTATCCGAGACAGGGGGTTTATATGTACGAACAACACTTAAGTTCAGAGAGAGAGAGAGAGAGAGAGAGAGAGAGAGAGAGAGAGAGAGAGAGAGAGAGAGAGAGAAGACCAGTAACAGCAGCAAGAGCAACGTGCGTCGTCCCTACTGAATAAATCCGTCCCATTCCATTGTATAATACAGTCACAAGACCTCCCGATACATTAATGATCCCTCCCGCCTCTGGTTCGACGCGCACCGCCTCTCTCTCTCTCCTCCACCTCCTCCTCCTCCCCCTCCCCCTCCTCCCCTTCCCCCTCCTCTTCTCTCAGGGTGTGGAACGGCTCCCCATTATTCCTTGGAGCGAGGGCTGAGATACGTCTGGTTTCGATAAAGATGAAACCTGATAGGATGAAAACAAAGGCTCTGCGAAATTAGACATAGAGAGGATGAAAACAAAGGCGGTGTGACGATAAATGCTCGAAGGATGATGATAAAGCCTCCGTGAAGAGAAAGATAAAAAGGATAAAAATAAAAAGATCTGTAAAAGTGAAGTTATGAGGGAGAAGTAGGAGCTAAGTTAAGATTAATTTATGGAGAATGAAATCAAAACCCGTTGAGGTAAATATACAGACGATAAAGATATGGAATATAAAAAAAAACTTCATCAAAATTAAGATTTAAGTAAAAACAAAACTTCCATAAAGATAGGTTAAAAATAAGTTTGCATTTAATTCAGATAAAGATGAAGGTATCGAGGATAAAAACAGAATACCCTAAAATTTAAATGTCGTCATCCTCAAATACATAATGAAAATGACTTCAATACGATCATGACGACTTTTAGTTTATTGAAATGATAATGGCGGCATCCTCATCCTTTGGTTTATAAAGGAAACAGACATTTTGATACTTGCATTACACATCTGCAATGTCTCTTTCTATGACGTCGCCTTATTCCAATACTCTAATAGTTAAAAACTATTCGGAATAGCATGAAAAATAGCCTCAGATAATCATCTGTGCGTTATAAATATGAAAGTTTGTCTAGTGAAACATTTTTGCATTACTTTTCTATTTCTGCAAATTTCAACTATCAGCCAGTAATATCAAACAAAGGTGAAACAATCGAAAAAATGCCAATCTTTTAATATGTACACGGGCTAAAAACCTACTTTGCTAAATGATTATCGTCAGATTATCCTTATCAAACAATATTTCATAAAATCGCGGAACTAACTCTATAAAGACTTCCCAATATCCACCTGTTGCATTCATTCCGTGATGCTGTGTCCGAGACACGATCAAAGGTAGCATCTCTTGAAGGTAAATATTCTGGACAGTGTCTGGAAACTAGAAGATGAAGTCTAGTTCTGAATATTCCATTCAGAGAACTTCTTTGAACGAAACTTTAACAGGAACAGTATATTTTGTGTCAGGTATCAAAGCCTTATGATACCAAAAGCAAAGTTAAGTTCAGAGAGAGAGAGAGAGAGAGAGAGAGAGAGAGAGAGAGAGAGAGAGAGAGAGAGAGAGAGAGAGAGAGAGAAGCATGACACTGTTAAATCAAATAAGACTGGAATCTCAGAAATTCCAAGAAAATGAAATTTATGTCGACACTTCTCTTGATGACAGGCTTAAAACAAATCCATTCTTTGCTAAGTATTCAGAACATTTTCCCTCTAAACCTAAAGCAGTTTTTTCCCCAAAGTATTTTTTATGCAACGGCTTTCTTGCCGACAAGTGGAAGAAAACTATCGAGTACCAGGCTCATGAGACACTAAATAATTTATAACGAACCTTTGTAGCAAACGCTCACGATAGGAGACAAAATTAAAATTCAAGCATGTCCGGTCTTGTTAAATACCCCCTGAACAATATATATATATATATATATATATATATATATATATATATATATATATATATATATATATATATATGTGTGTGTGTGTGTGTGTGTGTGTGTATGTGTGTGTGTGTGTGTGTAAATTTCTGACTCACATCAGGATCGAACCCAGGTCTTTCAGTTTAAAGACAAGACTGCTTGGTTGGCGGCGGTCTTGCCTTTCAGTTGAAAGACCTGGGTTCGATCCTGATGTGAGTCAGAAATTTATTTCTGTTACACACGTGATAGTGTGTTGATTATATATATATATATATATATATATATATATATATGTGTGTGTGTGTGTGTGTGTGTGTGTGTGTGTGTGTGTATATATCTTACCCATAAGTCTCAGGCTATATGACTTTGGTTGTAATCAAAACTTTTATGATGAACTTGTCACCCTCAAACCTTCCTTTGCATTAAATGCGACCCACCATAGTCAACAAACTACCAGATATAAACTTCATTACGTAAGTTAACTGCCGGACAATGAACTTCCCTGGAAATATACATATAGACATATGTGTGTGTGTGCGTGTGTGTGTGGTATATCACCTCTTCATTACAAGACTGAAATTACGAACGAACTACGCGAAGGCAGATCTTAAAACTCCACGGATATCTACCGCCGTGTTTCACTTCATCAGCGACTCCACTCCTGAGCTTTGCAAATCGTTGCAGAATAATTTCTTTATAACTTACCTGCTAAGAAAATGCATTCTTGTTGGCCGATTTAATTTGTCAAAAAAATGCCATTCGCTTTAACGGCTATTAATTCTTTCTCTACAAACTAGTTTTGCAAAGGACAGGGTTTCTAAATACCAGAAATAGTAATAACATACTCATGGTGCGTAGGTTTGTGGCAAGAGCAGAAACTATGAATACATTCTACTGTATTCATAAAAATTGCAAAATGCAAACTGTTGGATTTCACTAAGTCATCTTCATTTGGTTTTGTCGTTACACAGGACAAAAAAAAAGTGTGTACGAGTTGAGTCAATTGAAATTCCTGGCTTATTCGACAAAATTAAACCATGACTTTAGTGGGAAAATGAAATCTGTTTTGACTGACTAGCACATCCTGTTTCATTTAGCTATGGCAATATGCGATGCAAATTTCAGCAGGGTTTCATTTTCAAATACAAAAAAGGTTGTTTTGAAATCAAACATTACCAGAAACAGAAATTAAAAGAAAAAAATACAAAAAATAAACGGGAAGCTCTGTCGACATCTGCAAATCATATTTTTTTTCAAACATTGATATTTCCCTCAATAACCGTATTGTCACACGGAAGGATTTTATGAAAAAGAGAAATAGGGTGAAATTCTGTGAAAAGACTTGGCATCCGCTTTCATTTTGTTGTATCAAAATTGAAATGGGGAATTTGAAGAGAACATCAAATGACTCAAAATCAGTATATGTTATATATAATCTAAATTTGTCACAGGAACGTGATATCAGGTTTTTCCTAAAAGTATACGATATAAGACATATATATTAAAGAATGGCAAATAAATCGCCTCTACGTTGTTAAGCAACTATAAAGTAACTCTCTAAAAACAACTGTTCAGTGTAAACTTCCACTAAAAGTAATCTTTCATTCGAAACTGACCAAAACGACCTAATTAATTTCTACCGTCGATCGTAACAACTTTTTGATCTCAAGATCATGCGCACTCACCATCTCTTTTATCAACCGCAGGGGAAACAATTGCTTCCAATTAAACATAGCCTCCAAACAATGCGGGATTTCTTATTTTTACGTACAGTTTTACCCAGAGCATACGTATAAACCTGTACTTAAAACAAAGGTTTCTTTCAATTCCTTTCTGCATTCAGAACATCTTTCATTAAAGCCTAAATTCAAAACAGCGATTTTCGTAGAACCCTGCCATCAAAACAACGTCTTTTGTTTTGGTCTGCCATCAACATGTTGTCTCTTAATCAGATTTTCGGTCAAAACATTGTTATTATGTATATATATATATATATATATATATATATATATATATATATATATATATATATATATACAGATATATATATATATATATATATATATATATATATATGTATATATATATATATATATGTATATATATATATATATATATATATGTATATATATATATATATATATATATATATATATAGTGTGTGTGTGTGTGTGTGTGTGTGCAAGTGTATGTGTAAACGCGTGCGTGTGTGCGTGTGTGCGTGTGTGTGTGTGTGTGTGTGTTCTAACTGTCTTTCACTCAAACCCATTTTCAACAGTAACAGCAACTGTTGAAACTTGCAATCCAACCAACGTCCATCATATACAGTTTATACAGTTTTAAGATTTAAAGTGTATTCAAAATAATGAATTTCTTTTAAATTGAGCCAAAACAACAGTCTTAGTGCAAACCTACAGCCTGCAGCGTCTTGTGTTTATATCTGCAGCCCAAACAGTTTCTCTTGTTAAACCCACAGCCACAGCAAAGTTCTCTAGTTAAAACCTAAAGTCAGAAAAAGTCCTACGGTAAAACCTAAAGTCAAAGCTCATTTCTTTTATAAATATGTTTGAAACATCTTTTATTTGAATGCAGTCAAAACAACATCTTTTGCCTCAGCCAGCATTCTCAACAATGTCTTCCGTCGAAACCTGCAGTCGAGGCGGAACAACCGCCTTCGCAATTAGTTTATTATGCTTCCTTTCATCTCCGGCACATCAGAATAACGCTCTTGGGTGGGAAAAGCTTAATTCAGTTGTCAAGGCAGTGGAAAGTAATTTTGCATATCAAAGGTTAATCAGAGTTTCATCAATTTTTTTTTTAAATATATGCAGTACGAGAGATACTATATCCAAGGATTTCCTAGCGTTATTTTGACCGTATCAATCTAATTTACATTCTGGGAACTATCATTCTCGTTGAGCGCAGTTGTGTACGTAGTTAAACAAAGTTCGTCTGTGTACAATAAATCTTCATGTGAGAAGACTATGCGCCTAGGTAGCGTTATGTTCTGCACTGACCAATCTTGTGATGCGTGGTTTCTAAATATGTTCATGCAGCAGTATAGCAAATACCTATTTGTGCCCATATTGCATGGAAGGTTCCCCAACTTTTTTTCACTTCTCGAACTCCAATAGGGAAAATTATTATGTTTGCTGTTGCTGCTGTCTATAAAGTCCAGGCCACAAGCCTATTGGTAACGTCGGAGTATGTAAACTCGGAGGTTCCACAGGGTAAGAAAAATGGAGAAATTGAAACATAACCGAAAAGGTAAAGTAAATATAATAAAGCAAATAATATGAGTTCCTGTAGACAACGGATCAGAGAGAGAGTGGTGGGAGAGGAGGAGGAGGAGGAGGAGGAAGAACAATTTACTGTAATTTAATCAACTAAGCACTGTACACAACAATAAAAATAAAGCCCAATACACAGCTTTTCCGCGTAACGCTTCCAGGAAACAATCATTCCAGTCTTCGGTAACTGTATTCGGCATGCAATCAGGCGCTCTTGGACCTCTCTGTGTCTAACTTTCAAAGAACAAACAACCGTATCTCGAAGTTGAACGCTGAAAAAGAGAAGCAAGAGTATAGCCAGTGTAGCCAGAGGTATAACCGAGTGTAGCCAAGACAAACACCAGAATTGGCCCGAGAAAGCAGGTAAAGACAAGGAACTTTGGTTGTGACCTGGAGAAATTTGGTGAAGAAACATCGAAGTTAGAGAGTGGGTATCAAGACAGTCTTCTTTTGCTCATCTGACCTTCTTGTCTTCTCTGATCATAAGCAAGGCTTTGGCGGAACTAAAGGCACTGAGTCTTTATTATTCAATAATTATATGCCCCGCCATGAAGTAGTGTTATCTTAAAGGAATGGAATAGGAATAGGAATATAGAATTTAGGCCAAAGGCCAAGCGCTGGGACCTATGAGGTCATTCAGCACTGAAACGGAAATTGACAGTAAAGTTTGAAAGGTGGAACAGGAGGAAAACCTCGTATCTGCACAACGAAATAATTGTTAGAGAGGGTGGGAAGTCATATGGAAGGAAGATAATGTGAACAGAAGTGCAGTAAAAGGAACGAAAGGGGTTGCAGCTAGGGGCCGAAGTGACGCTGCAAAGAACCTTCAATAATCCCTACAGTGCACCGCGTGAGGTGGGCTGACGGTACTACGCCCCAACAGGGTATCTTAAAGGAGTCTTCTCAGAATCTTAAAGGAGTCTCCTCAGAATCTTAAAAGAGTCTCCTCAGAACCTTAAAGAGTCTCCTCAGAATCTTAAAGGGGTCTCCTCAGAACCTTAAAGGAGTCTCCTCAGAATCTTAAAGGGGTCTCCTCAGAACCTTAAAGAGTCTCCTCAGAACCTTAAAGGAGTCTCCTCAGAACCTTAAAGGGGTCTCCTCAGAATCTTAAAGCCTTCTCAGAACCTTAAAGGAGTCTTCTCAGAACCATAAAGGAGTCTCCTCAGAACCATAAAGGAGTCTCTTCAGAACCTTGAAGGAGTCTCCTCAGAACCTTAAAGGAGTCTCCTCAGAACCTTAAAGGAGTCTCCTCAGAACCTTAAAGGAGTCTCCTCAGAATCTTTAAGGAGTCTCCTCAGAACCTTAAAGGAGTCTCCTCAGAACCTTAAAGGAGTCTCCTCAGAACATTAAAGGAGTCTCCTCAGAACCTTGAAGGAGTCTCCTCAGAACCTCAGAATCTTAAAAGAGTCTCCTCAGAACCTGAAAGGAGTCTCTTCAGAACCTTGAAGGAGTCTCCTCAGAACCTTAAAGGAGTCTCCTCAGAACCTTAAAGGAGTCTCCTCAGAATCTTTAAGGAGTCTCCTCAGAACCTTAAAGGAGTCTCCTCAGAACCTTAAAGGAGTCTCCTCAGAACATTAAAGGAGTCTCCTCAGAACCTTGAAGGAGTCTCCTCAGAACCTCAGAATCTTAAAAGAGTCTCCTCAGAACCTTAAAGGAGTCTCCTCAGAATCTGAAAGGAGCCTTCTCATAATCTTAAAGGAGCCTTCTCAGAATCTTGAAGGAGCCTTCTCAGAACTGACAGGAAAAGAAAAATTCTTTGTTACTCTCATGCTGTGACTACCGAACGAAAAATAAGTATTTCCTAGAGCACTTAAACAATTTCATAGCCCTACAAAAAGTGCTCGCCAACTTCCCAACAGCCCCTTACATATGCAACGCCACTCGCTTTTTTCCTGCGTATTAAACTCGGGAGCATCAGATTATCACTCTTTCGTTACAGACTCCCAGCTGTTCTCGTATTAACGTAATTCCAAAGTCTAACGAATACTGTATTGTATAGACCACGATACACTCGGCCTCTTGGCCAATTATCCCTCATCCGTAATGCACCTTGAATTATCTATACGACTTCGCCTAATCACGAGTTTAGAAATGGGAGTCAGACGCCCAACTAAAGTAGGTCACCCGAGTTGTATTAATGTTATTCATTAAGAATGTCCACAAATAGAACCTGAAATGCTTGTTCTGGTCTCCAATTCTCACCAGATCATAGCGTTCTCATCTCTGACCTCTTTTTCCTTGTTATTGTCTCCTGAATATTCTGGTGATCATTTTTCAAATGAAAAAGTTACCTCTGTAAAAGCGCACCAGTGAATGACAGTTCAAAAATATGCCAGTGATATCAGATTCCCTTACCTTAGCTACAGTATTCCCGAATTAATTCTGTAGAAGGCCTGTTCTTCCGAGGACTCCAGTTCAGGTACTGTTGATTTGCTTGTCTCTTCGTAACGTACAATGGTATTTGTAACGACGAAATTCCCTCTTTTGAAGGAGCCACAGCTCAACACAGGGCCAGCCCCTTCGCTAACCATGAGTTTACAGAACAATCTGTGTGGTTATTCTTCGTGCAAACAGGATTGGCGTACTAAGCGCTTCTGTTTATTGAGAAAATGACGCTAAGACAAATATTTATCGTCTTTTTAACCACCCGCAGTACAATTTTTATTCGTTTTTTCGTTTTTATTTCGCTGGAATTTCATTTCTTATTAAGGTTTTGCATCGCTTTTGCAAGAAATTTTTCCCCTTTCTTGTTATTCCTTTATACAGTTGGAATTTTTGTTCTATTTTGTTTCTCAGCGGTTGCCTTCTGTAATTTTTTTATTTACCTTCTTTTCGGTGATCTTTATTAGGACCTCCTTTGCATGATTTGCCTTAATTGTCGTTCAAGTGACGAGTTTTTTCATTCTCGAGAACTTGTCCATGTACAGTACCTCTGTCGGCCTTCACAGAGAACCATGTACCTGGTAGCTTGTCGACTTTCATGGATTACAGCCCAGGTAGAGAGGGACTTGGGGCTAGCAACCTCATCCCAGATGACTTGTCAAATGTTGGGTCTGGACTCATTCCATCCCTGGCGCTTCATTCGAAATGGATTCGGTCACTTGTAATGTTTTAAAGCGATGATAGCCAGGCAATTAATGAGATAGAGGAAAAAAGCGAAAAAAAATACAAGACTTTTTTTCCTTTCTCAAAGTGTTTCGGGCCCAGTGTCAGTCTGTGATGATAAAAACATAAACGAAAAATGTAGTTACATCGACAACCACGTCGTTCAGGGACTGAGGAACATCATGACAAAAAATACATATGCGACCAAAAAATAGCCACTATTGTATGTTCCTTTTCCGAGTTCTGAATTCCAGTTTACGTGTGCGAGAATAAAAAAGGAAAAAAGAAAGATTCCGCCAGTATCCAGTACCTGAATGCAAAACCGAGGAAGGATAAAGAAAACAAGACTACAGTAATTTGAATCGAGTCTGATTCCTTTTCCATTTTGAAACGCGATCAAGCAAGAATCATTTGCATGCAAATCGAGCGTCGAGAGAGCGAGCCCTTCTTCTGTAAAAGGCAAACAAAGAAAAGAAGGGAGCTGTTGGGAGCTTCTAATGAACACCCAAGAAGCTTAAAAATCACGGCTGAAAGGGCGAGCGAAAAATGTCGGCCCACTTGTGTTGACAGGTAACACGGGAAAAAGTTTCAGTGTAAATGTCAGCTTTGTCTCTTGTCCGTTTTATCTCGGAAGGTAATTAAGAGAGAGAGAGAGAGAGAGAGAGAGAGAGAGAGAGAGAGAGAGAGAGAGAGAGAGAGAGAGAGAGAGAGAGAGAGAGAGAGAGAAACCCTTAGTCCCTTACATACTTCCTCACCTATTGAAATACACTACACGCAAATTGTGTAGTGTAATGTTTCGGCGATGTGCGCAGTCTGAGATGGAGAGAGAAATTTCTGATCTGTTTAAATATGCGCACATCTTATGTTCATTCCTATAGTCCAATAATGTGAGGTAAGGGAGAATACTCTAGTAAGATTGAATGACTGATTTATAGATTTTATGCATACATGTCAAGCACTGGGGCAACTAAGGCCATTCAGCGCTGAAACGGAAAGTGATAGTAAAAGTTTCAAAGGTGTAACAGGAGGAAAACCTCGCAGTTGCACTATGAATCAATTGTTGCGAGAGGTGGACAGGACGACGGAAGAAAATATGAACGGAGGTACAGCAAAAGGAATGAAAGCAGTTGCAGCTAGGGGCCGAAGGGACGCTGCAAAGACCCTTAAATAATGCCTACAGTGCATCGCATGAGGTGCACTGAGAATAACTCTTAGTTTTATAATTCGTTGAGATATTCCCGCACCCACTATACATACACACAAAAAAAAACAATAAACACGATACACAGCATCACCTGCTTGGCTTCTTTCGAGATGTGCTGTAGAACTTCAAGCCTTCCTTGCTATGGGGCACCCGCCTCGTATATTTTACGTTATACCTCCCATTATATCTATTTTCATCCTTTTGGCTCATTAGCCATGCATATGGTCTATTTATCTATCTATCTATCTATTATATATATATATATATATATATATATATATATATATATATATATATATATATATATATATGTATATATACACATATAATTATATTATGTGTATATATGTATACATTATAAACATGTATTATACATTATATATATATATATATATACTGTATATACACAGCAAACCCCCAATATTCACGTTCTCATGCTTCACGGACTCACGTATTCAGGGATTTCTCTTTGGAACATATCTACCTAGTATTTGTGGAAAATTCGCCCATTGGCGGTGTTTTTCACTGAGAAATATTCACTAAATACTGTATTTTCATCTCATTTTCATGACTAAATGCACTTTTTTTATAAAACTATTAAAATACTGAGGTAATGCTCGAGTTACGATATCTCACCTTACGATAATTCGAGTTTGCAATGGGGTAAGCAATTAGTACCGATACAACAATATTATTTATATAAAATATATTAAAATTTCACGTGGGTGCAGGCAGCAGCATAATCTGGCAGTGAGAGACCAAATTACAAGAGAAAACTTTTCCTTCATCACTTTATCCCATCTTCTAGTTAAAAAAGTAAAAGAGAATGATAAAAGTATTGTTAGTAACGTTATACTCTTGCGTAAATGCGTACAGCCATAAACAACCGACCAATAAACTGTTGTTTTGCTTATAACCAAATCGGATAACAACAGCCGTGTACCTGTATTTCAACCATCATATAGTAATAAACAATTACCATAGGTTATGGCACAAATGACGTTAAGTAGAATAGGACTGATATATTTTTACATTATACCCTTATTCGGTATGGATAAAAGATCGTCAAGGAAATATACTGCTAAATTTAAGCCGCTAGTTGTAGCTGAACCTGAGAAAACAATGCTCAAGCTGCTAATTACTATATTCTAAATTATCGTGCATCTGCAACATAGATGAAACTCAATCAAAATTAAAATGGGAAAGGTATTTAATCAAAACTACTGGGCATGAAAGAACCCATTACTGTTATTTTTACGCCTGTAAACAATAAATACATAAAGCTCGTATTATGATGAAATATAGCGAAAATAGCGAACGGAATCTTGAATTTTTTTTACACAAAACAAACGCCCCCAAATGGCCATCGTCAATCGTCATCTATTAACAAAAATAATAGATGAATTAATTTCACAATGAGACTTATTTTAGTTATATTTCGACTTAAAAACGCTTCGTATAACAAAAAATAACCTTGCCCTTATAAATAAAGTATCTAGACTCTAGAGATTCATTTACGCTAACTAGAAGCAAGAAAAGCGGTCTGAACTAAGTTAAATACGGCGAAATCTTCTTCTTCTTCGCCTTTAACAATAACACCGCATAAACATTTCCAAACCAAAACACTGATCGCAATATAAGAATATATACAATATTATTGGATACAGTGAATTAAGGCATAACATTTTAAAAGATCCATGGAAAAGATGCATATTCATTATGTTGACGTTTGTATAATACGGTATGAGAATATAGAAAACAGTATAATGTAGGCTACGCTACTGTGTATGTATGCAATATACATAGTGTAGGCTAAGCTAATTTTTGTTTGTTATTCAATTTCTTTGTATTGAATTATCATAAGTCACTTTGCATGAACCTCCAGAATTAGCTGATAATAATTATACTTTTAACGTGCTTTTTTATGTAAAGAGCTTTGAAGGACTTTTTATTTTATAGTGTAGGCTAGGCTACCCTATATGAATACAGTACATGGTACCGAATACCCTAGTGTAGGCTAGGCTATGTTCAAGATATGTTTTGGGTTTTCTTATGTTTTTTCCAACAAACGATGGTTTTTTTTTGGAGCCTAACCCCATCCAAGTAGGATAATACCTGTATATGCATTTTTAGTTTGTTTTGTGCGTGTTTGAACTATCAAAATAGTCATGGAAGGGTTCTAAGTGTTTTTGAATAAGGGTTTCTAAGTATTATATTATATATATATATATATATGGTTAAGCTATTCTATGAGGGGGATATATATATATATATATATATATATATATATATATATATATATATATATATATATATAGTATATATATATATATATATATATATATATATATATATATATATATATATATATATATATATATTATATATATATATATATATATATATATATATGTGTGTGTGTGTATATATAATATATTATATATATATATATATACTGTATATGTATAATATATACATTTATATATATATATATATATATATATATGTGTGTGTGTGTAGAGAGAGAGAGAATTTAAGCCAAGCGCTGGGAACTATGAGGTCATTCAGCGCTGAATGGGAAATTGACAGTAAGAAGCTTTGAAAGGTGTAACAGGAGGAAAACTCGTGAAGTGCACTGATGACACTACTATATTTACTGGCGCTTGGCAAACATTCGTAAGCCTTTAATGCAACTGCACATTAAACGTTGTGGCACAAGAAATGGGAAATAAACCATATAAGCTGACTTTTGTTTACTATATACAGTGGCGTAACTAAGGGGAGCATGGGGGGGCGGCCCACCCGGAAGGCACTATCCAGGGGGAGGGGACTCTGGCATCTTTTGAGCAAGTCAGGTCTGGCGTAATTCTAGATTTTCTGGCATGTTTCGTCTGATCAGAACACTGAACAACGATTTATCGACTCTGCTGTTAAGGCTTAACGTGCATTCAACCGTCACCTCTTTGGTACTTTTTAGCATTTGGAATGGGGTGACACTTGCAGAGTACGACCTTGGCGCCACTAGCCCTAGTTACGCCACTGACTAATATAGTGTCCTACTTTGGAGCTCTTTAATCATATTTGCTTTTTCTGTCCCTCCCCTTCTTTGCAATGCTCTTACTGTCTTCGCAAAGAAACAGAATATTAATGTCTTCCATTCCCCTAACTCTTGAATATAAAGCACTTTTTACTTGTAAATACTTGCCTTACCTTTAGCTGTTCCAGCTTATGGTGGTACTCATGGACTGCTGGACCACCGGACCTAACCATTTTAAGAAGTCCACATGCTAACAAAACCCATTTTGATCTAATATCATATTTATTTCATATCAGAAACCGAAATGTTTCAATTTTATGCCCGAAATCCTTTCAAGGCTCCAGGAGACTACATTGAGTAGCTGCCAATGTCATTATGATGATGTTCAAGTCAAGTTCCTCGTTGGACGAGTCGGTAGAGTTGTCGGCTAGCACTCTGCTAGTCCCGAGTTCGAGTCTCCGGCCAGCCGATGAAGAATTAGAGGAATTTATTTCTGGTGACAGAAATTCATTTCTCGCTATAATGTGGTTTGGATTCCACAATAAGCTGTAGGTGCTGTTGCTAGGTAACCAATTGGTTCTTAGCCACGTAAAATCAAGTCTAATCCTTCGGGCCAGCCCTAGGAGAGCTGTTAATCAGCTCAGTGGTCTGGTTAAAACTAAGGTATACTTATGTTTCTGGAATTGCAAGTGGCATTGTGTCAGCTCCTCTTATAAACAAAAAGATTTTAATGCGTAGAGGCATCAGGGCTGTTTTAGTATTCAAGACCAGGTATATTTAAAAACATTAAAAAAAGATATATATTAACTTTATTATTTTGAAGATGTAAATTATTGTTGATGGAATATTTTCACCTTTTGAAAATAAGTAATTAAGGCTAGCCTATGTGAGGACAGTGTTTATTTCGTTTGCTAAACCAGGAATCATATACTTAACATTGGTCTTCAATCTAAAATACGTTTATTTTCTTTTTTAACAAAATTGCAGTTATGTCTTTTTTCCCCAATTTATAATTCAGATAGCTGTAGTGGTTTAATTTTTCTTGATCTTGCACTTTTTCATAAGCTTTATTTCGTTCACATGTCATTATCCTCATCGATCACCTTCAGAATTCTAAATGAAGGTCATTGTTCTTAAAAACTATGATTTGTGACAGTAAATAACAAATAATTCAAGGCGCAAACTAATGCTCAGGTAGCACAGGCAAATTTACATCTCGCAAATTATTTAATGAGTCTTTCACTTAACAGCCACACTGCAATCAATCTGCTCAGTAACCCTTGTAAACACAGTGTTTTCCCCATTCTCTTAGCATACTACTGTTACACTTTGCAACACGTACCTAACTGTAATACTGTATATTAATTCCATAAGTCCACACGCATCAGACTCTTGAAGGAAAAATTCCCTGAAATGGTTGTTAGCCTGACAACAGTTTCACAGTTTAGCAGCTAACCCAGAAAAAAAAAACACTGGGCTAACGGTAAACATTCTGGTTTTATTCTGTAATTAAACAAAACTTCCGTTGGGCAAGAATCATCCACCTCAGACATGTAAACCACAAAAACTACAGTCCATTACCAAACTGATTTAGGTAAAGCTTTAACACACACCTTGCATTTTATTTTCAGCTCATAAAAATGTCAAGTAAGACATCTGGTACATAAACAACACAAGCGAAAAACACTTTATTCACATGGGATATGCAATTGTACATATGCTGTTATAAAAGTACCCATATCATAAAGAGAAAAATTCATGATTGGGGGCAAAATCACAAAAGATGACCTTGACATCCTAAGGAGCCTGTAAGTCCTTTCACCATTCGCTTGAATGACTTTGCAACCGACAGTGCATACTGTATAAAATAGTGAAAAAACACCAGTCTAGTAATCATCTGTACAATTTGTATGGCTGCAATACAACCCTTCAATGGTCAGCTTCAAGCTTTAAAAAACTTAACCTGTATACAGTAAGAAAAATATATTCACACCATGAAACCAAGGATAGACTGATGCTTAATGAATGATGCCTAGGCATGACTAAACGAGATAGTTGGACAGGAGGTAATTCCAAACTATGGTCAAACTTTTAAACCCAACTTTGCACTTCACATGCAAACTGAAAAGCTTTACATGGGTTAACATTGCATTCTGCAATTAGTGATGTGTGCATATTCAAGAAGTGTATTATCATACTACAGTAGTAGAGTTTTGACAGTGATAACTTGCATGCACCTTAACGTGGTTTCTATGGCATTGCTCATCCAGGCGCTCGCATTTCCAGGTACAGAAATAAATATATATTATTGGTAACATAACAGTTAGCAACTAGTAATAACAACACCAACCAGAAGTTCTTTAGACAAGAAAGGTAATGCCAATGGATGAAACAAAGTGTCTTCAAATATCCACATAATTTCTGTCCATGCAGCAAAGAAATTATAATATATAACAATACAGAATACCTGTGGGCTTAAATTCTAGTCTTCGGAGTTTCAAGGCACAAAACAAAAGGATCAAAATCAAGAAAGTACCTGTTGAGGCTTTGCATTGCTTATTGGACACTGAACTGTCAATGGAACTTCCTTCTTTTAAAAAAATCCTCAAAACCAAATTCTTAAATTATTAAATATTTAAGTACCACATGTATACTCTGCATTAAACTATCAAACCCCAAAAGTTACTGAAAACTGATAAGCAAAAAAACAAAAATATCTCATTATATCACAATGTGCGCATCGAGGCCAAGTAACCTTCTGCTGGTCCAAAGAGAAGCAATCAAAACAAGGCAGACTGAAAACAGAAATCAATGAGACAATAAGAGAAAAAGAGAAAGACCAAATCATCCTTGAACATCAATCACTTGCGGAGTGAAAAATTTTCTTGCAAAATGGCTGGCAAATGGTAAGGAGGTTAGCAAACCGAGTTTCCTCTAGTGAAGAGTATGGCCTTGACCTCGGAATATTCCTCCGCCTCCACCTCCTCCTCCACCCCTGCCACCACCACCTGCACCACCACCTGCACGTGGAGTAGGGGCACTGCCAAACCCTGCAGTACCGCCACGCTGGTTCGGGAAGTAATGGTACCTGTTGAAAAGGAACCATATTGCATTTATTCACTTACTTATTAGGTGATCTATACAACTAGCCTTAAAGTTAAGCAAAAGTTCCTGAAATTATCATAATCAAAACTTTAGACATCCAATTAATTAAATCCCTGCGAATTCATGACAGCATACCAAAAACATGTGTACACTTTTTAAAATTTATGTTTTTACTACCAATTTGTGAAAACTTGTCATGATCATCCTAGACATGTGTGAAGGTGTGTAAAATCAATTTTCCTTAGCATACGAAGCAATGCATAAATATTTAACAATAACATACAAATGTATCTACCACTAATTTGGGTGCAGTGGCATATAAGAAGCAATTCAGTTTTAGGGCATATCCTGGAAAATTTCAAAATTACCCTCCAATTTTTTTCTGACTATTACAGTACTCCCCACTACAGAGTATTCTGAAACTTCTTGCATAATGCATTGAAATAAGAGAATAAAGACAACACAGTAAAACCTCTATATTTCAGCACATCTGGGGACCACCACCTCGAAAATTACAAATTATTTTTAAGTACAGTAATTTGCATACTATGTAGGTGTACAAACACTATATCTTTCACATATTGGAGTAAACTATAACACATGCTCTGGACCAGCAGTGATCTGGATAACGAACGGTAATGTGGAAAGAGGGGGAGAACCATGTTCTCGGACCACACCAACCACTGCTTCTTTAGTCGCATAAGACACAGCAATGCAATATCAAGGCACATAGTGGGGTGGCTGAGGTGAGAAAAACCTACCTGAAAGGCTATGGTTTGCACCTATGAAAATGCACATTATTTTAAAAATTTGTCATGTGTTCCTACAGGTATACATAACACCTTTCATATATGGAGACTTACTCCTTAGGTGGTAGGTAGGTCCAGCAGTCAAAGATGAGGACCCATGGGCCCTGTCGCCACCAAGGAAAGCCAATTCAGGAAAATCGTCTTGATCGGCAGTTTTCATATACTAATGTGAGCTAATGAGTTCAAAGAAAACTCTACCGTGCCCACCCCCTCCCCTTGTTACAGAGAGAGACATGAGGGCAATGCATACAAACCGACAAGACTGGCACTCGTAATATACTTATCCTGAAGTCATTCAGGTCCAGCTTACACCTAAGTCCACTGCTCATGCCTTGTCTGGGACTAATTGCTGAGCAGCTACCATAAGACCCAAGGAGAACATGTCCTGGGACTTCTGAGTGACATCCCTCGGGTAGCAAGAGGTGGTTGTGTGACTCCACACACTGGCTCCGATTACCTGTTGGACCAAGAGGTTCTTCCAAAAGGCAAAGGAAAGCCTGACGCCCTTAACCTCATGAGCTCTAGGATGGGAGTCCAGAAAGGTCCAGCACCTCCAGAACATAACTCTAACCCCACGTGATGACCTCATGAGGCCAAAAGGAAATGGTATTCTCTGAAACTTCCTAATTAAGATGGCCAATGGTTAAAAAAAGATGCATACACCCCAGCCTGAAGGTTTTCATTCTCTTCAAGGAGTACCAAAGAGCTTGGGTTTCATGCCTGCCAAACACATCTTTAAAGCAATGGGTGGTATGGTATATGAAATGTATCCTTACACTGCAAAGGACATCATAGATAACAGAAATTTTGCAATGATACAAACAGTTGCCTGACTAGAATAAAACATCTCTCTCCCGCTCCCACACCCCCTACATTAATGATCCAATTATTTTACGCCTAATAAAGATATTTTACAACAATACTGTTATTTCTGTCTTGTTGTATTACAAAATTTTTCTTCAACCCTACAAAAGATATTGGGTTACTTGAAATTTTAAAAATTCTGATCAAACGTGTGTCACTAACAGTGGAATGTTAAGAGTATTAAAAGTGTTTACCAAATTTACCAGCACTAATAATGACTAAGTAAAATTTTCCAACATTACCAACCATCATAAAAATAAAGTAAAATATAAAGTATTGTTTGCATATTTCAAGGCAGATAAATAAGGCTGCTAGCTATTTGTGGGCACCAAGGGAGCAATCAGGGGAGGGCAGAGGAAGTTTGTGAAGACAATCACATAAAGTAAAATATATGTTAGAGAAGTAGACAATAAAACTAACAAATGTTGTTAGAGATTACACTGAAGGGCACTATGGGAGTAGCAGGAAAATAGCTAGAGTAATACAACATTCTGTAAAAACACATTTCTCTGTAGGCAATAGGTAGCATTACGTTCCAAGTTACTCAATAAAATATTTTGTTACATGTTTATTATATCAACAAGTTACTCAATAAAATATTTTGTTACATGTTTATTATATCAACAGAGTACAATTTGGTGTATAAGTAATCACTAGGTTACCATATTTTGTGTTTACGTCTGAGTAGAATTCGTTATCCCATTTTCAGCCTAATAAGTATGGATGAAAGACTAGGTAATAGTTACTGGTAACTGTCATGTACTGTAATCAGTAATAACTCTACAGTAAACTAGGAACCAGTTTTATGGGGGTGTTCAAAGTTTGTACCAGTTTTGTAAGGGAGGTGTTCAGAGTTCAGTTTGTTATCATCGCCAATACCCAGTGTTCAGAGTTCAGTTTGTCATCATTGCCAATACCCAGTGTTCAGAGTTCAGTTTGTTATCATCGCCAATACCCAGTGTTCAGAGTTCAGTTTGTCATCATTGCTAATTTAGTATTTCAGAGTTCAGTTGTCATCGCCATACCCAGTGTTCAGAGTTCAGTTTGTTATCATCGCCAATACCCAGTGTTTAGAGTTCAGTTTGTTATCATCGCCAATACCCATTCTACTTAGTAAGCTAAACATGACTGACTTCTTCCATACACAATAAATAAGGATTTTTCCTCACTTCTTGGGGGAAAAAAAAGGCCATATATGACAGAAAAGGGGCAACTAAAACATTTGTAAATATTCATAAAAAAACTACTGTCTACGTATGACCTAATACTAGGTATTTACTTTTTGCCTCTAGTATTTCATGTAAAACGATATTTTTAGCAAGTTAGGCACACCCCATGAAAAGTAATTCCAGGAGCCATTTTTAGTTTCAACAAAAATTCTTTCAACTTAGTTCACTAAACATTTAGAATGGAAGGCGTCTGAAGCATCAAAGGGGGACTAGGCATATGCAGCAGAGGCATTTGGATTATGCTTGGTAACAAGGTGGTGTAAACATGGTTCATTGCATAAAAAAAAAGGCTACAATGGGTTTAGTACAAAAAATATTGTGTTATAAAAAATATTCCATTTGGTCTCTTCTCATTTTGCTGTGTAAATTTTTCATCATTGTCTTGCTCCATTTTCAATTCTTATTTAAACAGAAATAATTCAGACGAGCCTTGCAAGTCTAGTAAAGTTACACTGATGCCTCAATAAACCAATTCATAAGACTAACAACAATAATTCTGGTAGGGTTAAGAAGAATAGCATGAAAAACCACACTTGTTTCATTTTACATAACCGCAAAATTGTCACTAAAAACATTTACAATCAAATATACTGTTTAAGGTATACAGTACTGTCTGTTCCTGAGGGTTTACACGAAAAAAATTTTTTTTTTGTTGGTCAGTAACAGCTGAAGAGCACTTTGCACTGAGAAACTCCATTTGTGAAAGCATAGGTTTGTATCACGTGGGAACAAATATCAGTTTAAATTACCACATACTCAGATGATGTACATGTAAAATTTTAAAAATATATGAAACAATGATGTCATAATTACATCATTGCACAAAGCAACTAACACAGGACAAAACTCACAATATTTGTGGCGTGTGAAGTAATCTTGCACCACCAAAGTCCTGAGGATACTTGAAGTTCAAGAAGAAGTAAAGATGCCCAACCAGGATGCCAATCAAATCATTTATACTGAAACAGATAACATAAACCAATTAATACAAACAATACGCCAACACCTTGTCAAAGACACTGTCTTGGCACTTTTCAGTTTCCCCAGCTTGATCTTGCTAAATATATATTTCATTTTCCTCTCCCTCAATGTGTGAGACATGCCGTTGGCCTTGCCAGTACAAAACTTTTTTCAATGTTATCTACTCTCTATATCTTCAATTTATCAACTACACCCTGGAATTTTTTGCTCGGCACCTTTAACCCTTGGTACAGGGAGTTTCAGTAAAGCTTCTCCCTCATGGTTTCTCTTTTCAAAACCACCACCTCTCATGACATACTAACACATGGCTTTTCCAATGCATTGGTGACTGTGGCATATCCATCAATGCATCTGATTACCTGATGCAAATTGCTTCTTTTTCTTTTAGTTTTCCAGTTTTCATGCCTAAACTAAGATTATATGGAATACCTTCTTTCCTGGAATCTTTTGACACTACCTAAACTTATTTCCCCCTTCTACTTTATGTTCTGCAAAATCATTCTCAGACCAGTATACCAACTCTATTTTCCATTGTCTTGCTTACATTGTGCCAAAGATAGGCATATCTTCCTCCATATACCAGTTCTGTTCTATCTCCTTTATCATTAACCTCCTGTAGAGAAATTTTTTTTTTTTTTTTCTCTTAACCAATATCTGTACCTCCTTCCTGCCCTTCTAAGCCATCTTTTCAACAATAACCATGAACCCTTCCACTGGACTTCAGTGTACACTTCATTTTCCCAAGGTTTTGCTTACATATTTACAGGGTAATACATAATGGTGGCCATTTAATTTCCTAATCTATTTATATACAGCATCTCTCTTATGAGTTTTGAATACCATTACTGACAAACTCAGCTCTCCCCATTGGTCCTGTGTTGGGACCAGTTGCTGATGAGTACTTAACTCACTTTTAATTTCTAGCCTCACAAGCTTGTTTCTATTAGCATCTCTGTGAGCCAGTTGATGATGTAAAGCATGTATATTATAGCTATATTGTAATCAAGTCACTGTTAAACATATAGTTTAAAATCCCTCAAAACCCCACTTCCAAAAGAAATTGAATTTGTAAAATAAGTAAAACTGTTTGCAAATAATTGTCATTCAGGTGGAAATAACAACAGCACTGTCATTTTCCAAAGCCAGTAATTTTCGTGATTCTTTAATTATTCTTTTATAACCCCTATATACATATATATATCCAGAAAAGTCTCCATATTCTTTCAACAACGCATCAGTAAATTCTTAAATGAGATTGTTGTTTTGAATTTAAAAAACTGTTCTCCTATTCTTTCCCATACATTTAAAATACTAAATACTTCAGTTGAAAATCTAAGAATATATCATGAAAGTATGACACAATACTTAACATACAAAACTAAGCCGTTCCTAAAACATTCTACAAAGGACTTTCAGACTATATTTCAATAAACGATCTTTTTCATAGAATAAATGTTACATGAATGCTTCAACGAAACAAAAAAAAAAACTCACCCTCCAGTAGTGATGAAGTTGAAAAGTAATAGTACCCAGGGAAGGTACATGGCCTTGAACTGTGTACCAAACCAGAAGGAGACTATTGTATCCTTGTTGACCTGGCACCACACATACAACACAGACATAATCATGAAGTCCATAAGGAACATTGAATTAATAAGGAGGCCTACAATAACGAAGCATATCCAGTTGAAAAGTAGCATGAACAAATAATCTGCTGGATAGCCAGCAAACAGACCTGCAATAAAACACCACAGTTAGATGGATAACAAATAATATGAACTACTCAGTAGAAAAAGCACACAATGACTCGATTTGCCAAGTTCCATATATTGGAAGTACAATAAACTCCACACTAAGAAGACTACTTTAACCATATGGCCAGCTTAACATTTTGTGGTTGCAAGGTTCCATACGTACAACCCTCTTATTTTACTCATGCCCCTCACTAACTATGAAACAGTTAGCTGACGGATGGAGTTATTCTTGGGAGAAGAAAAAGAATTACTGTAGGTCTTCTACCAGTTGAAGATTCCACAGCTAGGATGAGTTTTAGCAAGGAACTTTTCCAAATTGGTGAGAAGTAGGATGTCTAAGACTTACGAAACATTTTTGAATTGACTGAGTATCTGTCATAGCTGTGACAAGTTACCTTGATTGTCGATTCAACTGGCATACAGTGGGTGGTGACCAAATACAGCAGAAAATGTTGTCTGTGCCAAAACTTGACAGTCATGGCCTTGACCTGCTCCCATACTTTACAGTATTTTTAAGAACAATCTCCTCTGCATATTTATTTTGTATTTGTTATTATGAATTACACACAGTACAGTATAATCAGTTTTGCTTTATATACTTTATTAATTGCATCGTAATACATTAACTGTTAATATACTGGATATAGTAAACTCAACTGTGATCATATTTTTCCTAGCTCATTCAAAGTACAAAGATATTTTGTTCTGTGGAGGCTTGCTATTCCAGTTCATTGCCTATTCCTTGTTCCATAAAGATCAGTATTGCAACCATAACAACTGTGCAGAGCAACAAAACTGTAATCTTTGGTTACTGCCTGACTGAGTTAAAAGTATTTGTAAATAACCAACTGATCTGTAAATTATGGTAAAATCTTCCCAAATTGGTAAGGGTCACAAGTGCCATTATTCATATGGTGGATATTTGGAGGGGAAGAGATGTTAACGAAAAATAATGAAAAGTTGCTGTTCAACATTACAAGTGTTTAAATATACAAAGTGCATAATCTGTAAATATAACTATTACAGTGCATATTAATGTATAGTAATGTATATACATTTCCCATTAAAGGTAACATAATTCTCATTTCCATATTTATCATCTATAGCTAATCTTTCCTTACCTGTCTCCAGTCTTAGTGAGTAGTTATACAAGAAATAACAATTTATGAGGAAATGAAACCCGTATGGTGGAACAAGAGGATAGTAAAAAACTGCTGTGATTGGCCTCCAGATCTGAAATAAAAAAAAAAATTCATCACTAACAACCAAGAAACTTCAAGCACTACAGTAACTAGTCTTAAATACAGATAGTAAAGTATAAAAGGCATCAAAAGTATGTTAAGAAATTAGATATTCAAAACATAAACAAAAATTCAAAACATAAACAAAACTATATAACACTAACCTGGAAGTGATGCATAAGAGGCTCATACTGCAAGATCAACCAACGTGGATTTAGCAAACCAAAACGTGCTAAAAGAGAAATGGCAATTGTAGCCCCGAACCATGTTCTGGTTAACGGAGGTATACTTTGGAACCACTGACCGAGGTCCCCCATGATTTTGATTTCAGCCTAAGGATAAGTCACTTTCTGAGGGTAAAATAAAAATTGGTAAAATTCCATTACACTGTTCACAAAGTTTGTATTCAAGCAAAACATCATTTAGTCCTTCCTTAACAAATCTAACAGTGTTTAACAAATTAACACAATTTACATGAAGACTTAATAACAGGCTGATCTGTGATTTACTCGGTGTCACTCTATGCAACACTGCTTATGTATTTTGCATAATTTTTAAATTCTTAATTTGATTACAATATTTCTAACATATTCTGATTCAAGAACCTCGGGTAGGTTAGCTCACGTGGGGATAGATCCAAGGTGGGTGAAGCCCCCATGGGCTGGAAGTATGGGTTGTCTTTGGTTGGGTTGTTATGTTTCTCCCAGTTTTTGGTACAGTAAATTTTTACTTTAATAATACAATCAATCCCATGAGGGTCTTAATTAGTACTGGCCCCACGGGAATGAAATGCTTAAACAAAGAAAAAAGGGTAAATATCTATAAAACTGATAATATTGAATTGATTTTTGAATGATTTTCATATTTAGCATCCTATTACAGAGACCTTGGAAGCACAGAATAAAAATTCCAGTATCATCTGGTAGTATCAACAGTAGAATAATACTGTACCAACATTATTGTCAAACAAAAATGATTATCACATTCATCTGAATGACAAAAAATTGGTAGATCTAAGTAGCAGCTCCTCGGCGGCGATTTCCTTCTAACTTGACTTTTTCTCCAGTTTTGTGGTTGCTAATTATGGATTTACCTTCAGTTTTTGTCGCACAAGTATAATTAACCTGTAATTAACCCCTGAAGTCCATTCAACAAGGGGTTTCCAAACGCGACCTTCACAAGACAAAGCACAGGTACGTCTGTTTGGAACGGTTCATATCCCGTCCGGTAAGTGCAATAACTTGTTAACGTATGGAGACCCCCCCCCTGGGCCAGTACTAAACACGGGGAACGGACATTCCATTTGGCTGACAACAAACAAATGCACCGCCACTATCAGAAGCCCAAAATGTGTAGAAAAAACCAGTTTCCAAGATAAAAACAGGTGCGGAGCTAATACTTAGAATTACCAAAAGACTTGACAATATAACCACCATTTGAAGGCCTACTTGACTACAGGTTAGGTTTAATAACATCAATGGCCAGATTTCTTTACTTATCTGTCCATTCATTCTATAAACAGTACTTGGACTGTTGTAGCTTAGCCTAACCATCAAAAGTACCCAATAGGCCTTGATCTGTAACAGGTTAGGCTCACCTAATATACGACTGTCCTAGCCAGCAGTCCTTCGGTAGGTTAGGCAAGTCCGTCCTAACCTGACCAACATCAACAGGACTTGGGAATATCTCGCCCTGCTCAGACCTAGTTATCTACTAATTTGGTTTTTCCATTAACTTACAAAACGCATCAACATTAATTTGCAAATGAACACATGTTCAACTATGGCCTGGTGTCGTAGCCCAGGTCAACCCAGCAATCCTGACCAAGCCTAAGCAACGCTGGGCCTAATCCACCAGCAGCAATGCCACTACAGCAAAGCAATACGTTAATATTTAAAGGGTTAACTGATCTGCTTGGCACAAATGCTCAATAATAAACCCCATTCTCAAATTAGACTAAACCATTAGGCTAGTAAATGACAGTCGTACCCTAAGCTGACAAATGGCCCAGCTCAACGTTAACAAAGAATAAGCCTAATCATAACATGTTCGCTCAAGCTACCACACGAAATGGTATATATCAATGCAGTAACCAAGAAGAAAAGGTATTTTACAACACCTACTGTAATTACTGGAGGAAAATACCGAAAAGTGCTTTCTCACCTCAACACTTCGTCAGATGTCAACATTTTTGTTATCAGAGACGTGTCTTTAATAAACGCATCTAATGTAATGTTTCACACTTTGAATTCTTGTCATTTTTCGTTTCGAGTTATTCATGTAATGTATGTTTTAATAATACAAATCATTGGGTTTTTTATATTATTATGCAACATATGCTCTGTTGTATTAATATTTTAACTTTTGTTAGATGCTACTGAGAGATTTAGCGCTCGATTTAAAATATAGCGTTGAGCAATATTATGCATTAAAACCTCTGATGGAATATATATATATATATATATATATATAGCATATATATATATATATATATATATATATATATATATACATTATAGATGAATAATATTGCCAAGATCAGGAAGAACATTCATTATTAAACGAGCTTTCCGAGTATAAAACCTCATCATCAGGCTGAAAAAACCTGCAAGGATGAGAATCAGTGAAATACAATAAAAATGAATTGTCATAAATCTTCAGCAAAATACAATCACATAGAATGAACAGTAAATACAAACTAAGGTAAGACAAAAAATAACTGAAGAATTAAAGATGAACACAAACATAAAAATATAAAAAATCAGGTGAAATGTAACAAATATCACAAAAGTAAAATATTAACAATTTCACTGTACCTACTACAAATAATACGATAGCTAGTTGAATACAAGATGAGTTGTTGTTTCAATTCCGGTTTCATCTTTTGATAATAAGACTTGAACAGTTCAGCCATTTGAACAAAAGACAGTACTAGGTTAGGTCATGAAAGGATGGTCCTTTGTTAAATTGTAGCCCTCCTGCAGAAGAAAACGGTTGTTTAAAGAGAAACCTAGTTCCAGAACCAGTTTAGAACCAGGTTTCCCTTCCAAAGCGCTCTTTCTGCCATTAGAACACATGCTGGAAGAGGAAGCCCAGTTCTGTAGAACCAGTTTAGAACTAGGTTTCCTCTTTCCAAAGCACCCTTTTCTGCCATTAGGGAACACAGTTTAGCACAGGACCATCCTTTCACTGACCTGGATTTTCAGGTTATATACTGTCTTTTTGTTCAAATAGACTGGACCTTTTGATTTCAGAGTCGCTGGTTATTAAAAATATGAAACCAGAATTGAACAACTGTCTGGTATTCAACTAGCTATCATATAATTTCATATTAGGTACACAATTGGGTCGTTAGATATTTTACTTTGTGAGTGGTAGTTTGTTTACATTTAACCTTATTTTTATATTCTTATGTTTGTGTTCGTTTTTAATTTTTTTCGTTATTTTGCGTCTCACCCTTTTAGTTTGTATTTACTGTTCGTTTTATATATGTGGTTAGTATTTTTGCTGAAGATTTATTATGACAATTCATTTTATTGTAATTTCACTGATTCTCGGTTTTTCAGCCTGATGATGAGGTTTTATACCTCGAAAGCTCGTTTAATAAGGAATGTTCTTCCTGGTCTTGACAATATTATCCATCATTAAGCTATATGTATAGTATATATATATATATATATATATATATATATATATATATATATATATATATATATATATATATAAAGAGAGAGAGAGAGAGAGAGTTACGTTAAAGAAACTGACCTAGAATACATGCTTTAAACTTCAGAGTAAGCGAATAATAAAGATAAAATAATCCTTGCACATGAGCGGATTAAGCTTTGGGGCATGAAGCTTAACCAAGAGTTAATCTTGGTCTGAAACCCTCTAAGGTTCGAATTATGATAGTTAGCCGATCCAGAATACTTTTGCCTTTGCATCTTAAATTACATTTAAATGGGAAAGTTATATACGCCAGTAAATTTTTTTTTTTAAATTTAGGTGTAACCTGCGATAAGAAATTGACTTTTGAGAAACAAACATAACATTGCTTCTTGTTTCTCAAGAAGCTGGCATCCCGTGGAAATGTTTTCTGTTATATGTAAGTGTTTTAACTCTTTTCTTTCTCCTTGTTGAAAGTACTGTTCTCCTGTGTGGTCTTCGGATGCTGGGGCTTTCATCTCAAACTCTTAGACAGAGTTATGTCATCAGTCAAGATTATTTGCCAACTCTCAATACTGTGTTGTGGCATAGACGCAAAGTGAGTTCACCATGTTGCATGTAATGTAGTACAACGAAAAACATCAAAATAATGTACTCTTCTTTGCTTGAACCAGTTGTTTTGCTCGCAACACCAGGCAGGTTGCTGCTGCAGTATGTTGTTCTCTAGTATCATGTTTAATACTACTCAGTTTGCTAGGAGTTTTATTTCGGCTACAATTAAAATATGGAATGGTTTGCCTAGTGCAGTTATTGTATCTTCTGACGTCCAAGTGTTTAAGCGAGGAGCAAATTCATTCCTCCTCTCTGCTGACGTCTCCTGCATTCGGGTGTAACGGTTTTATTTTCCATTCCCTCATAATTATTTATTTATCACCTTTTCCTATACCTCTCTCTCTCTCTCTCTCTCTCTCTCTCTCTCTCTCTCTCTCTCTCTCTCTCTCTCTCTCTCTCTCTCTCTCTCTCTCTGTGCAGAAGAAAGGACAGTTGCCCGACCATCCAGCTTTGCATTTTATTGTTTCTCATTTAATGGAGGATTCGGAATTTTTTTTCTCTCATAATGCTTCTCATTTAATATAAGGTTAAAATTACATTATTGTCGTGTTATTGAGTTAAATGGAGATCAAGCCCTTCAGCAATATTTAGGGCCACGAGATTCTGGAGAGAAATGGCCACAAGGGTGTGGTCCAGTAGTTCTCACCTTCCCTCTTCCACTTCCTCTCCCTCATTCCCTGAAGATGGAAAAAAAGATAGAAATAATAAAATCTAAAAGTAGGCATACGTGTCGGTGACGAGCTGAAGTTCGTTATTCCTCAATTAAAATGAGAAAAAGTCATCATCATTATCTTCATCGTCTCATCATCACCTCCAACACCGCGTGACGGAAAGGACCTCTGCTCTAAAACTAGCGAAGACATTTTAATTACCTCTAATGTAATCTAGTGTAAAAGAATAAACATTAGTCGAAAAGCGGGTCTACATTTAAAGACCAAGACACACATTACCTGTGTAGTCATTTGCAGGAAAAGAATTTAGATCTGCACAGTAGTCTACGAATTTTCTTTTACCGTAGACTCTTACTGTAGAATATACACTACAGTTGAAGAAATGTAGAGTAAAAGAATTTGAATGGCCTGTATAGCATTAGGCACAGATTTTGGTAGCAAATAGTGAAAAAAGAAAATGAAGTCAAATTAATGATAATTAATTTTGCTGTCGGTCGTAGAAATGTGCTCATCTTTTTATTTTTCTTAAGTTAGGCCTAATATTCAGAGTTGGTTGTCAAGAAATAAACGTGATTTGGGTTGCTTCAGAACATCAGGCATAAGTTCAGCTGCGTTCCGAAAGTGGAGGAAAATAACGATGATCCCCTTGGCGAAGTTTGTTCCTTTACAAATAGAAATATCTTCATTGTAAGCCCGTTATCTTTTTCGGGAAATGCTTCGTTGTTATTTTCAAGAGACATTTTGATTAGAGAGAGAGAGAGAGAGAGAGAGAGAGAGAGAGAGAGAGAGAGCGTGTGTAATGGCAATACCAGTAGTAAAGAAGATATGACAAAAATCCGTATGTATGGTTTCTGGATAAGTTATTCAGCTTTCAGCTAAAACACTGGGCGTGCTTCTTCAGAAACGTCGGATCATCTATTCTTGCCGCGAAAGAAAGAAATAAACGTATTCTCCGATTATCCTTCAAAACGGACTTGAGCATAGCAACAAAACGGGACAAAAAAATATAACCTGGCTCTTGAAACACCCTAAAGAGGGTGTGGTCTGGCCGGTATGCGAGGTGAATTCGAGCGTTCCCTCACGAGTGCCCTGGCGGCGTTCTGTATAAAAGGGACGGCGGGGCCCCTTGGCTTCATTGTGAACGCTCCCATCACAGCATCATGAAGGCTCTCGTAAGTATTCACCAAACTGGAAGCTTTTAAGGAACTTTATTATTATTTATTATTATTATTATTATTATTATTATTATTATTATTATTATTATTATTATTATTATTAAAAGATTGGTGAGTCACAATGCTAGACTCTCCCGATCCTTGTCTGAATAAATTGGGCTTTTTAATGGGGAAAAGTAAAATTAAAGAAGTTGGACAGCTAAGGAACAGGAGACCGGAGGGAAGGGAAACAAAGTAAAAGCCAGAAAGACCTACAGTTGACGGCTTAAAAAGAGACATTACAAAGAACCATTAATACATTCTACAGTATGCCGCCTGTAGGCAGTACCTACCAATGAAGTTTATGGATAAGTACTGGAAATTTTAAACAGCTGGCAGAAAAATGATTAAGTATGCTCTATGTTAGCCCATTTCAGAAAATTGTGTTCAAATGTAATTTTTTCTATGTACTAAAAATTTGTTAACAAATTTACTAGAGAAGGCGTGGAAAATTTCCTCTTTTATGTCTTGTTATTGTTGAAATACCGCTGTATTTCCATGTGATGTTGTCAGTTGTAGGTGTTAAACACAATACAGGAACTCCGGAAACCGTGAGAAACATACAGTAATCGCCTTACAAAATAACCGTTAAAAAGCGCCAAAACTGAACGATTATTTTTCCTCAGATTGTTCTCAGCGTGATTGCTGCAGCTTTGGCTGCTCCTGCTCCGGAAGCAGATGCTGACAAGGTTGTTGTAGCACACCACGCAGCCGTTGCTCCCCTCACCTACGGTGCTGCCCACCTTACCCATGCCGTGGCCCCGGCCATTGCCTCTGTTGGCCATGCCGTTGCCCCAGTTGCTCATGCCGTAGCCCCAGCAGCTGTTCAGTATGCTGCTGCCCCTGTCGCAGCACATGCCATTGCCCCAGCTGCCGTTTCTTATGGTGCTGCCCATGTTGCAGCCCATGCCGTAGCTCCCATTGCCCACGCCGAGCCCCATGTCCATGCTGGCCCCTGCTGCAGCCCATTGCTGTAGCCCACGCCGCAGCCCCAGCAGCTGTCCAGCATGCTGCTGCCCCTGTTGCAGCCCATGCTGTAGCTCCCGTTGCCCACGCCGTAGCCCCAGCAGCTGTCCAGTATGCTGCTGCCCCTGTTGCAGCCCATGCTGTAGCTCCCGTTGCCCACGCCGTAGCCCCAGCAGCTGTCCAGTATGCTGCTGCCCTGTTGCAGCCCATGCTGTAGCTCCCGCTGCTCCACGCTCGTGAGCCCCAGCTGCGCCCTTTCTATGCTGCTGCCCCAGTGGCTGTGACCACCATGTGGCCCACCCAGTGGCTCCCTCCAAAGGAAGTGCAGGTGCCCATCACAACCCACCACGTTGAGTGTGTCCCCCGTCCACCAGAAGGTCCACTACGGCACTCAGGCTTACGTTGCTGGAGCCACCACCACCATCCACAAGCCCTCTGGCAGCCCTGAGCCATCGCCCCTCCATCCACCTCTCTTGGCCAAGACGCACATCAACGCCCCTGAGGTCACTCCAAGACCCAGGAGATCCCAGTGGAGCGCCACACCCCAACTTTGTCGACCCCCTACCATGCCGGCACCATCGTCAGTACACCGTGAACCTGAGATCAAAGGAAGTCAAGGTGCCAACCCCCATGCCCAGCCAGTAGCTGTGCCCCACCCAGTGCCAGTGGCTGCTCCTTATGCCGTACCCCAGCCCGTGGCTGTGCCTCATGAGGTCCACTCCGTTGCCGTCCACCAGCCCGTTGCTTATGCCCATCATGCTGCTGCCATCCCCGCAGTCGCAGTGGTCAAGGCTGATGACTAAGGGCCTTGAGGCCATGGATAAGGCTGAACTGTTTTCGAAGTCGTGCTCAGAGCCAATAACTAAAACCACAGAGCCGTGGTCAAGGCTGGTTAAGTCTTGAAGCGCGGTTTTTGTCCTGCAGATATTCATGCTATTGAAGAGTTCCTCGTGATGTACATTTGTATGATAGAGTCGTCTGTAAATAAAGAAAACTGAAGCTATCTCCCTATTTTTCATGACATTCCTGCAGCATTTTCATACCATCGATCATAGGTAAGTGGTCACATCTAAAGTTGATCAGATCTTTGCATCATGTTGTCTAAAAATAAACGGGTAATAAAAACACTGGCGTGTATCAACTATATGACGGCAACATATAATGCTTACATATATCCATTTTAATAAATCAATGCCAGCTAAAACAAAGTACTGTTGCTTCCCTACAGAAATTGGATAACATTTCTACTTATACATAATCAAAACTGTCTCTCTTCCTCTTTGATAAGAGATTATTTATGATTTTTCATTGTTAAATCAGTCCAGACAATGACGAAAGGGAAAAGGGGAACACTTAGGCATGTCCATGTGCCATCCCGGGCAGCTGGAGCAGAATAGTAGCCTACATGATGGTGTCAGCTAGGCCCCTCTGGGTATCAGAAGAGTTTTAAGACTTGGATGAGAATAAAAGGCGGGAATCTGGAGATAAGTGGAGATATATGTAATATAAAGCACAGAAAATTCCTTACAAGTCATAGATTTTCATAAAGGCCCTTTACGTTGCGCGGTGTTGATGATACTCATGATAATCTAGTCCAGACTTGTTTGTTTTGTTTCTTACTTAATTTTTTTTTTTACTTCTTTTTGTTCTAGTTCTTTTTCCAGGTGACATTAGATGGCTCTCTCAAATGACCATCTTGTCTTCCCCTCTGCCTATTCTTGTCAGCTCTTCATGATTTTTATTGACCCTCAAATTTTAAATTTAGAAGTGGCCAGTGACAACGTAGTTCTCCCATAACTCCACAGCATTGGATATCATTTTCTGTTACCATGAAAAGAGTGAAACCTGCTGATTCTTCACAGTTGTATTTGGGAGTGGAATGAACTCATTCAGCTAAGATACATGAACCTCCATAAGCAAAGAAAGTGACAGATTAGCTACTGCATCAGCAGATTCAGCACGCTACCCTTGTAAAGTTCCTTGATTTTTTATAAACAAAAGCTGCATCTAATGGAATTCAAACACATAAAACGGAATGATTCACTTTCTCTTTTTGCATCTCGGACATCACTGCGGCCCATGGCAGCTCATACGAGGATCACATCAATCAATCACTCCGTTGGCTTTTGGGGCAGGTATTATATCCTTTCAACTGAAGTTCATCTCTCAAAGCATGACACTCACCTCACCGAAGAGCGGATGAAGGCTGGTTTCCTGGAAGAGGCTGGATGATTTAGGCACGTCTCATAAATCCCCACCTTAACTCTGATGATTTAAGCAACAAGTACCTAATAATTAGTCTACTGTCGTTCCAAGTACCTAATAATTAGTCAACTGTCGAGACCTACAAACAATCACCCACTGACCAATAAGTGAATGCCATTCATAACACGGTTCTGAAGACATACACATGGCAGGGATCATGGACGTCAGTGCTGGCTTATCGCAGTTGATTGATATCTCGGGGATGATCAGACCTTAAGCAGGATGGCTCCGACGAATGTTGACACCAGGACAGAAGCTGACCAGACTGGAAACTGCTAGGACACTTATGACCAATTTTCGAGTTGGTCCAGTCAATGTTGACAGCTAATTAGTGATGTGGGATGAGGCATAAGTTCACCATTTTGAGTTTGAAAAAAAATTTTCAACCAAAGCAAACACCTTAGTTCTCCACACCCGAAAAATTCAAGCAAGTTATCTCTGACCTTGGGGTTTTCGGATTTTACGGTGTTATCATAATAGACCACAATTAAAATGTTCAAAACATTGATTAGGAGCACAATGTATCAGAAATTCTACAGTTGAGAAGTGCAATCAAGATCAAACGCAAAGGAAATATGCAAGTGAATATCGGTGGTGTATTTCTAGGACAGTTCCTGTTCCCGCAGTGCAGTTGGTAGAAGCTGAAGCTCCCACTGTGGGGTTTTGAATAGTTACTTTATGTCCCTACTCATCCGACCTAGCACTGTCCCACTTTTACACAAACCCATATCACATTTTTGTGGTTACTCTTTTGGAAGCAATAATGAAGTTATTCTTGTTATGGAGTAGGCATATTTCCTTATGCCCGGAATGCAATCCTCTACTGCAATAGGAAAACAACGCTTGAACATTGCTAGGCCAAGTGTTATGAACTCGAGGAAGACTAAATTGGAAATTATTATTACTGAAAAAGCTGTCTTTCTTCTGTAATGGTTTGTTTGAGACTGAGAACTATTAATCAATTCACACATACAAGCACGCACGTGTGTGTGTTTTTGAGTAGGTATATATACATACAGCATTATGAAATACAAAATAGGGAGATGAATAAAATTCGAAATTTAAATTGATTCAGATCTTTATATATAAAAGCATATCGTACAAAATCTACATCAGAAGAGGCTCTTGAGTGGCGTGAATATCTGCGACATAACCGGCTTCAAGGGCTTTAGTCATCAGCCTTGACCACGGTGACTGCGGGGATGGCAGCAGCATGATGGGCATAAGCGACGGGCTGGTGGACGGCAACGGAGTGGACCTCATGGGGCACAGCCACGGGCTGGGGTACGGCATAAGGAGCAGCCACTGGCACTGGGTGGGGCACAGCTACTGGCTGGGCATAGGGGGTTGGCACCTTGACTTCCTTGATCTCAGGTTCAGTGTACTTGACGATGGTGCCGGCATGGTAGGGGGTCTCGACGAAGTTGGGGGTGTGGCGCTCCACTGGGATCTCCTGGGTCTTGAGGGTGACCTCGGGGGCGTTGATGTGCGTCTTGGCCAAGAGGGTGGATGGAGGGGCGATGGCTGGGGCGGCCAGAGAGGGCTTGTGGATGGTAGTGGTGGCTCCAGCAACGTAAGCCTGAGTGCCGTAGTGGACCTTCTGGTGGACGGGGACCTCAACGTGGTGGGTTGTGAAGGGCACCTTCACCTCCTTTGGAGGAAGAGCCACTGGGTGGGCCACGGAGTGGGTCACAGCCACTGGGGCAGCAGCATAAGAAAGAGCAGCTGGGGCAACGGCATGAGCTGCCACAGGGGCAGCAGCGTAAGAAACGGCAGCTGGGGCTACAGAGTGGGCAATGGGAGCTACAGCATGGGCTGCAAGAGGGGCAGCAGCATACTGGACGGCTGCTGGGGCTACGGCGTGGGCAACAGGGGCAATAGCAGAGGCTATGCCGTGGGTAAGGTGGGCAGCACCGTAGGTGAGTGGAGCAAAGGCTGCATGGTGAGCTACCACAACGTTGCCAGGTTCTGCTTCTGCTTCAGGAGTAGGAGCAGCCAAGGCCGCGGCAATCACACCGAGAACAACCTGTAGGAGGAGCAGTGAATTGATGATTATGTCAAATTTTCTTAACTGCTGATGTATTGGTGTTATTTTGTTAGGACCTGGTTCTGAAATTGACAGTATTTACGCGGAATGAATAACGAATCTCCAATACAGTTCTTTCGTAACGTACTGGCACTCTGAGGTGCTGATTGAGTTCTTCAGAACTGTGAGAGCTACCTTTTTCTGCTAATGAGTTGCTATTTGAAAGCACTGGATAAGAAATATATGACTAAATAGTAAATTAAATTAAGCGTAAGCATCAAGTTTATAAACAGACATTCACGTCACATTTACGGAATATATATATATAAGCATATATATATATATATATATATATATATATATATATATATTTATTTATATATATATATATATATACATATATACATATATATATATATATATATATATATATATATATATATATATATATATACATACAGAAGGAAGAAATTACGCCACGAAGACCTAAGATACAGTGTAACTTTGACACTTTTTCACAACAGCAAACGATCTAATTGCTTAAATCACTGTGATTAAAGAATCTACCAATAACAAGAGGAACCTGAGCGCGTCTCTACTTACAAGAACCTTCATGATGCAGCGTTGAGAGCGACTACACTGGCGACTGTAGCCACAGGTTCCCTATATATAGTCGAGGACAACCGAACCACGCCCATCGGATGCCTCACCTCGGAGGCCAAACCAGCCACACCCACGGGATCATCATCATCATCATCTTCTTCCCTGCGAAGCTCTCGAGCCCGCCTCTCCTCGGAATCGTTCCTGTTGCTGAAAGAAAAGGAAGGTTCCGAGGATCTGGTATAGTAGCCGAAGATTCATTAGGTTAAACAGCGGTTTTGCCGTAGGAAAATCTTACCGAAGGAAAAGACATTACTTACTGGTCTATCGGTTTATCATCCAAAACGCCTTGAAGTGTAAGACTCACATTCAAGCTGGTCTTGGTCTTGGTATAACCTGTCGATTTCATTACTTATTGCATCTAGGAAAGGTTATCTAGAGGTGATTGACACTTTTTAGTGCCTTGCATTCCCTGTCGATTTCATTACGTATTGCATCTGGGAACAGTTATATAGAGGTGAATGACATGGAGTGTGGAGGAAGAGACGTCGACCTGCTGATGAGCCGTCTGTGTAGGCGTATGAAGCAGGGTAATATTAGAGAGGTTTTCTGCTCATGCGGTTAATCCGCGATTCAGTAGCTAAAGTACGAATATGGTAGTGATGGTCTTGTGTTTTCTCGGGACCCCTGTCAGGTTGAAGAATGAGTGATGATCTTACCCATTTATTGCCTTTCGCTTTATTTGGCATTCAGGATGTTTAATCCTACTCCTCTTTTATATTTGGTCATCCGTACTGTCTCTTTAGAATTTCCCTTTTAAAATTTTATCAGTTCATATATGTAAAGCACTTAACGATGAGCCTCGTGTGACGATTGAGAAATTTCATCTCCCAGCTGTTGGTGACATTATGTTTGTAACCTATAGGTTGCATTATTATTATTATTATTATTATTATTATTATTATTATTATTATTATTATTATTATTATTATTATTGTCGTTGTTGTAGGTATAAGAGGACATGGATCCTTTTCTACAATAATTGTGCCACAATTCATTTTGCTGGGAAGGAAGTTACTACAAAGCTCCGCTGAACGTCCGAGTTTAACATGAATAATTAATAATTCTTTTGTTGATTTGTTTTCTCCTTGATTAGTTTTTCATCTGCATTTTAATATACATAGCACCCCATTGACTTTATAATAATAATAATAATAATAATAATAATAATAATAATAATAATAATAATAATCTCGCTTAGCTTTCTATCTTTCTTATAACTCCCAACAAGAAATACTGTACAATAATTAGTTTAATTCACAAAGATGGTATCTTTGTGTCTGTATAATAATAATAATAATAATAATAATAATAATAATAATAATAATAATAATAATAATAATTTAGTTTGTGATATTCAAGAGCAATTTTGGGTTCCCTTGGACGTAAATAAAAATCTCGCGAACCATCTGATGGATTTACGAATCCAAATTTAAAAAGGCTTCCTTGAAAATAACGCTGCGAAGGACTGTTTTATGGACATTCCTGACTGAAAGACCAGGCCAGACCTTTCGAAAACTTTAAATTTAGAACAATGAACTCGAAAATCATATTTGTAGAGATCCTGTCTTGATAGCTGTTCAGCAAAAACATAATAAAATAAACAGTAAGAATGTGCATCATATGCATAGCCCATAAACTATCAGAATGTAACGGATTAATGTCCAGGAAAAAGGCTCCGCAATTTTTTTTGTTACATAAATCCAACTTCGTATTGATTCTTTTGGGTGGAGAAAACGATCGTGTTTGCTAACGGGTTTCTTAAAACGATCTCTTAATAGTGCCTTGCTGCCTGATAGAAAACCAGTCTGAAACGAGCGGTAAAAATGATGGTTAGGTAACCTCTTTCAAGTTCCTGGACAAACTAGAACTTATCCGGAGTTATCTTTGTTTCGATAACTTCAAAAGTCTTGTTCTTGTTTATTTATCCATGAAGGTATTTGTTCATTTATTTATTTTTGCCTCTTAAACAACATCTAAATCCGTACCCAAACAAGAATTTACCCTCATTAACTATTGTAACAACTTCAGAGAGTTTCTATTTTAGTATTTGTAGAGACTGGACCTGTAAACTTGGACATGATTTTTTTGTATGTTTATTTCATTTTGGGTAAATCTTATATTTAGAACATTTTTTTCAAGCCTTCTTTCTCTGAGAGATGAAAAAGGCGTGTTTTATACTAGATCCTCAACTTACTTCATGTATGTATCTTTTGGAAACTAAAAAATTCTTATTTGCAGTCGTCATTGTTGTTTTGAGATAGTTACTTGTCCCCTTTGTCTAGAACGCATCCCTTTTGTATTTTTTTTTACAGTATGTTTAGAAAACCTAGCATTATAACAATTTATTTATATATTTATATTTTTATTTGTTTAATAATTTATTTAGTATTTACTTACTTATTCACCATTTAATGTCTTTCTAATACACTTTTCCGACAGGTATTGCCATTATTTCTCTGAAAGACGAAAATGGACGTGTTATATTTATATTTCGAACCTTTTTGTTCTCTTTCGGTTGATTTTTATGCTTCCTTT
This sequence comes from Macrobrachium rosenbergii, assembly GCF_040412425.1. NCBI lineage: Eukaryota > Metazoa > Arthropoda > Malacostraca > Decapoda > Palaemonidae > Macrobrachium > Macrobrachium rosenbergii. Next base: position 18,527,053 of record NC_089763.1, on the reverse strand, counting down.
AATATTCTAACACCCGTATTTTGGGTCTTCAGTGTATAATTTATCTCTGTTTATTTAGTCATGAGCAAAGCTATGAAAAGAATTTTCAATATTTCGATAACAGAAAAACTAGATCCCCAAATGCTATGACTTTTTTTAATATTGTTGTCAGAAGCAGTGTTAGATATCCTGAATTATCATCAAAGTCAACAACGCCGTAATTAAGAGAGCATTGTATATTGTACATGATGTTCAATCATTTCCTTTGAAATTAAAAAAAAGTACTGCATATTGTTTACTAAAGGAGTGTATGCTAGGAGCTACTACTCATATTTCAGTGGGGAAGGCCAACCACACTATTCATTACACGACTTATGATTGTACAAAAGAGTTAATTTTGACAAAAGTATTCTCAGATACTGAGATTTACTTCTCTTTCAACGAGAACGCAAACGCAAAAACGCTGATCTTGTTTACGTTCTTGTTGAAAGAGAAGTAAATCTCAGTATCTGAGAATACGTTTGTCACTTATCTCTTTCGTACAATCATAAGTCGTGTGATGAATAGCGTGGTGAGCAGTAGCTCATAGCATACACTCCTTTATAAACAATATACAGTACTCTTTTAATTTCAAAGGAGCTGATTGAACATCATGTACAATGTACAATACTCTTTTAATTACGGTGCTGTTGACTTTGATGGTAATTCAAGATATCTAACACTGCTTCTGATAACAATATGAAAAAAAGTCATAGCATTTGGGGAATTTAGTTTTTTGTTATCGACACATTAAAATTCTTTTCATAGCTTTTCTCATGACTAAATAAACAGAGATAAATTACACATTGAAGACCCAAAATACAGGTGTTCGAACATTAAATAATGTACAATTCTTGGTTAAATAACGTACCTAAAGAAGCACACTACTATTACTGCTGCCAATAATAGTAATAATACTCGTAGTTACCCCGTTGTAAGTGAATACCAAAAGATGCGTAAAATATTTGGTAAAATACACGAATATTAGCAGATGTAAGTATTCACCAAGTCTTAGTAAAAAAACTTTTCTATGAACTTATCATGATATCTTGAATACATACCTGTATATAAGATATGGGAATTTCTAGTCAAATAATAATAATAATAATTTTGACAAAGAATAGAAATGTTTAAACACGAGATACAAGAGTTTTCTTATTTGTGAATTAAGCCCTTAATTATACAATAAGAGAATGGTAGATGAAACAAAAGGGAATTTATTTCTTAATTTTTCATGTCCTAGAAGACTAAAAAAAATCTCATGTGACAGTAGACAGAAAGTAAAAGTAAATCCAGCGAAGATTACTTTTATCTGAGTCCCTTTTTCTTTTTATTTTTCATTCTTTTGGCCTTAAATTTTACTTTACAGGATTATCGAAAAGAAATTCCTGATATTTCGATAGGTAAACAGAAAGAGAGTAAAGTTCAGTTCGTCTTTAATTCATATCCAAGATACTTAGGTAAAGAATTACAGTAATGTAAAATACACTCATGTAGGAATGTGTACATATCTACGTAAAACATTCATAATTAATTACACTGGCACATACATTTTCGTAATGCATAAAAACTGACACAAAAATGTCGCACAAAACTTCCGGAACATTCCAGTCACATATTAGATAGATAGATAGATAGATAGATAGAATATTTGACTGGGTGTGGCTTATTTCATCGAAGGCCCCCAATTTTTTATTGTCATAAAATGTGATATATTTTTGACATATCGCTGATAACTAATCTCTCTCTCTCTCTCTCTCTCTCTCTCTCTCTCTCTCTCTCTCTCTCTCTCTCTCTCTCCTGGGGACCCATTACGGTCGACTGACCTCCAGCTACCTAAGTCGCTGGTAAGGGCAACAGAGATGCGATAAGTCCTTGGGGAATAAGTCCCATTTCTAAACGTCTTCCTTTGAGACCGAACCTGGGACCTCTACTAGGAGAAGCGAGTGTTAGCGAACCTTCTGGAGTCAGCGGATAGCGTCGTCTTCTTCTTCTTCGTCCTCTTCTTCTTCCTCCTGGACATAATAGGAAGCGTAACCAACCGACCAACTATCGATCGAACCTTTTCATAACCTCGTAATTGTCTTTGCTTCCCTTAGTGTTCTTGAATTTAGTTTGGGTTGTTATTCACTTGCTTTTTTTGTTTATCTTGTCGGTCTTTCTTGTTATTGGACGTTCTAGAAGTACAATAATATTTTATTTTGTCTCTTGCAGTGTTTATGGGCATTAAATTTCAAATCAATGTTCTGTTGTCTCATTTTAAGTACTGTGGTAGTTCACGCTTAAAACTTTCAATGATTTTTTTTTATTTAGAAATATGTGATGTATGGGTGACCTCTCTTCAGAAAATGAATGTTTCAAGATAAATAGTTATATAAATAGTTATATACGTTATATAAAATCATTATTGAAGTTTTCACCCGACAATCAAATGATAACATCAAATATGAATCAAGACTCATATATATATATATATATATATATATATATATATATATATATATATATATATATATATATATATATATATATATATATATATGAAAATATTCGCTTATATCTATAGATTAAGGAACAATTCACTTGCTTGCAGGATTACGTGTGAAATCTAATAAACTTGCAGCGTCTGATTGATTTTCGGTCTTCATAAAGGTTATCGGTGTCAGGGACAGTAGTGTTCATTTTTTCTTGGGAGCGGAATGTTTTTAAAAACAGTTTCTGTTAAGAAAGAAAAGAAATTATAACGAAGGTCAGTGACGGGTCAGAGTTACCGGCAGAATTAGTTTCTCTCTGTTTATTCCCCCTTTTGTTTTATGTCTTAATCTTCTTGTCTTTAATCTTAACATCGATGGATACGCGTCTCTTCAACATCCCCTACTCCATGATGCCCTTCCCACCCCTTCTCTTCTCTAGTGACGTGATCATTGGCATTGGACGGAGGGCAGCCACGCCCTTGATAGCTAAGGACGGGAAGGATTGCTCTCGTTCTTTCCAGCTGTATGATATATTTGAGTTTCTACTGTATAAGACTTGTTACTTAATTGGCTAAAGAAAACTGAAAAGGCTTAAAAATGTTACACCAACAAATGCTGTCGGTCAGTCACTCTTTCTGCAACTGATCAGATTTCCACTTTTGCTTTATCTCTCTCTCTCTCTCTCTCTCTCTCTCTCTCTCTCTCTCTCTGATACCCCATGTAACTAGTATAATGTAGTTTACCCATGCCTATTTAGAAAAGAAAAAAGTAAGAAAAGCCATAAACATTTAGACCACTACAACTACCCTCCCCTCCACCCCGTCACTCGGACACCCAGACCCACCACTCACACAAGGTCAGGGCTGTGGTGCATCAGGGCTCCTCCCGAGGGTCTAAAAAACTAGTTCCTCCTCCGCTGCCCCGCGAAGAGCCCTTTTTTCGTCGTACGAAGATGGTCGTCCGTTGGTCCGTCACCGGCTCGGTTTCTTTTTTTTTTTTTTTTTGTCCTTACACAACCGGGGGAAGATCCATATAGTCGGTAAAAAACAATGGCACTGACTTTACCAAAAAGAAGATGTGCTCTGTAAAAAACAGTAACCATAGTATGTTTCTTGGATTTTTAGGTATTTGCTTATATTTCTCTCCTATCTCCTATCTCTTTTCTGGAGAGAGAGAGAGAGAGAGAGAGAGAGAGAGAGAGAGAGAGAGAGAGAGAGAGAGACTCGGTGTTGGAGTAATGTAGGTGTAACGTGTTTAACGTTATGTCCTTATATGTAATGTAATCCCTGATGAGGTCACTTCTCTAAAACGTACGTAAAATAGTGATAAAAGGCGTATTAGACAAGCAAGACGCACAGGTGTCCTTGTACAGAAAACTTCTTTACTGAAAAACTCTCCTGGATGAAAATTCTGATTCCAAAGGGATCGTTTGGAAGTGCCGTGCACCTGATCTGAACTTTCGGTTGTTTGAGTCATCGCCTCCCTACTCCCACGCTGGTTGCCTGCCAATTTCATTTTCACTTTTGTCTGCTGAACTTAACAGTTTGAGAGAGAGAGAGAGAGAGAGAGAGAGAGAGAGAGAGAGAGAGAGAGAGAGAGAGATACTTTGCTGATGACAGTTAAGGAGATTTGGAGGGCAAAATCAAAGCCAGTGCTCCAAAAAGAACAGAAAAAAAAGGATCACCTATTATAGAGCAAAATCTTGAATCGTTCCAGCTGACCAATTTGACTCGGTAACTAAATAGATCTTGTCGCTGGGAGAGACGACTCAAGAATAGGTAAAATTCCCGATTTTACTGGAGGGTGTGGTCCTTCTGATGGTCTGGTTATGACCATTTCTTCTTCTTCTTCTTCTTCTTCTTCTTCTTCTTCTTCTTCTTCTTCTTCTTCTTCTTCTTCTTCTTCACTTAGAATAAACAGGTGACAGAAGGACATCACGCGTTCTCGGGGTTATGATGAAGCGTAGTGAAGTAATTGTATTTTAGATATTGATAGCAGAAACAGTAACGGTGGTGTTATGTTCCTTTTACATCTCAGTCATTAGCGTACTATCTATGTACTTCCTTTCGCTTATTGCTGTCTGAATACAACAACAACAATAATAATAATTTAAAGTAAACTTAAACCATGAGAGCAATAATAGACATAAAATGCTTCAAATATTGATATTTCTATATTTTCCACCATATTCTTACATTCTGTTCAGGACTATATTCTTATCTTAATTATAAGCAGCAGTGGAATTATTAGGGCCGCTGATATTGCGCGAAATCTAAATAGATCGAACTTATCTTTTCTCCCTTGAATCAAAATTCAAGCTTAAATTCTGTAACTGCTCATACGCAAGAGAAATAAAATGCACAACACCGCGTCTTATAGAGCTACGTATAAATCAGCAAAGCATCATTACCTGAGCTTTGATAGGGAGAGCTGTTAGAAACAGTTATTGTGCGACCCTGAGATAGAATCGTTCCTGCCCGTTATTTCCGGGTGTTTTATTAATAGTTATTTCTTTTGGTATCTCTCTTTAAGCTCTTACGTGCATCTGTGTTCGAACACCATGTGGATTCTACCGCGTAGTATACCTACGTGGCGTACATGCATACGTACATAAGTATGGTGTACAGCAGATGCTTACATAACACACACACACACACACACACTCTCTCTCTCTCTCTCTATATATATATATATATATATATATTATATATATATATATATATATATATATATATATATATATATATATATATATATATGTATATATATATATATATATACACAGTATATATATATATGTGTGTGTGCGCGCGTGCGCGCGTCTGTGTCTGCTCATGTGTTTTGGGCATGTTTGTACATCAGTGTATAACTAAGGGCAAGCATATTCTATAAGTTGCAGAGGTATTACGGTAATTTTTTCCGCTTTGTGTTTAAGACAAACAAGCAGTAAAAAAACAATGTTGATACTGCAGCAATTGCCAGTAATTCGTCCATCGGATTTAAATTCAATCAGAATAAAATTGTTTACCATTTCTAAAAGCTAAGTATGTGAATTTCATTAAAAAAATTCAATTAGCATTATATGAAAATTACTGTTGTTTAGGAAGCAAAACTTTAGCTTCGGGAATTTGGCCCCCTCATTTAACACCAAAATAAATCCTGTCCTATTCTTTGTTAGCAGAATTTAAATACAGTCTATATTCTTAATACTATAAAGTTTAAAAAATGTACTCTGAACTACTTACTCCTCTAAGTATCTTCTGTAAATCCAAACCTCAAATTCAGCTCTTTTTACTAGAAGAAATTCCTCTATTACTTTTGAGTTATGGATTTTTAGAAACGAGCATTGTGGTAAAAAATTCGAAACATCTTTTATGTTCTTGTTTCCGAAGTAATTCTTGAACAATTTGAGTTATAGATAAAAAAAACTTACAAGAGTGGCTGACTCAATATAGATTTTAAAATCTATAAAATTTAGAGTATGCCTTTGTTTAATAACATTAAAGAAAGCGACTCCAAACATCTGCTGTTGTTTGGATTTGCTTTCTTTGATGTGGTCAAACAAAGACATACTCTAAACATCATAGATTTTAAAATCTATATTGAGTCAGCCACTCTTGTAAGTTTTTTCCTATAACTCAAATTGTTCAAAAATTGCTTCGGAAACAAGAACATAAAAACTCAAAAGTAATAGAGGAATTTCTTCTAATAAAAACGAGAAAGAAAAGGATGTTATGGATTTTTTTCTTAAATGGCCGTGAAAGGAAGGGCCCAGAAGGCGTGGTGCGCGTAGGACGGCAACAGGATATTCTCCCCTGCCTGAAGGGTCACAGAAATGGCGCTACAGTTCGATGTAATAGCGTGGCAGGCAATGTGTGTGTGTGTGTGTGTGTGTGTGTGTGTGTGTACCACGCATCTCTTGATCCGGGAAGAAACTTTCGAACTAAACCTTTGTTGTTGTTAGATTAAGCTAGCTTCGTGTCAGCACGGGCTGTTGCTCGTAAGAGTACAAAGTAAAAATTGATCCTTTCCTGGGATGACTTGGAACGAAAGAATATATTTCTTTTTCACTGACTTGTTCTCCCACGAGCAAGAGATGGTGCTGGTAAAAAAATCCCTTTTCCATTTTCCTCTGTAGAGTCATTAAAACTTATGCATCTTTACATGCACAAAAGTTTCAATGTAATACGTTAATTAGTCTAACGTCTCTTATGGCATTCCGTCTGAGCAAGGCTGAAATTTTCATTGGAATGATGAAAGCCCATACGTTAAAAAAGTGCGACATATGTATCATCATGAAAAAGGTTACTTATGATAGTTACGACATTTGATATCTGAATTTCTTTCATTGTATATACTAAGACTTTTTTGTCATTTCTTTTTTTAAACAATCCTTGATATCCATGCTTTTGTATTCGTCTCCTTCCTCTGATAATCATTCTTCACTGTCGACTATGACGTACAGGCTGTACTAACCTCCTCGTTTGATTTAGATCTGTTTTTTCCACAGAGGAAAGGAAAATGACATTTTATATTAGCATCATTCGACGGAATGTGTTTGGAGCGCTGCAGTACTTTACAGCTTACAGAATGGGCGATCCTCAAATCTTTACATCATCGTAAACACACACAAACACACTTACACAAAAGTGTGAGTGAATGTGATGTGAGCCAGATTGCAGATGAGTACGTGTAAATACCCGCTTGCAAATGTGCACATGGGCAATGTTTCATATTCAATATTCCTGTGTCCTGAAAAGTAAATTTTGATTACCAAAACTAACTCTATCAATTAGGAAATCAGGTTTTTTTTTTACCCCGTAGTATAATCTTGCGTTTTCGTACTTCCGGCGGGTCTCGTATTATATTACAACAATGCTTGCTGTGCCCTCTCCAAATTCAGATATATTGGTTACATTCAGTCTCATTTTGCTTTGTAGCTAATATACAGACCGTTTGTAGGGAGACATAACATTACGAAAGAAAGAAATTAATCTACGGAGTATTATGTTCTGTCGTGTTCTTTCAATTTTCCGTGCAAATCAGCTAGAAGAAGAAGAAGAAGAAGAAGAAGAAGAAGAAGAAGAAGAAGAAGAAGAAGAAGAAGAAGAAGAAGAAGATGAAAGAAGAAGAAGAAGAAGCTGTCAGAGACCTCTCAGTTCCACAAGGCCATGGGACCTTGGGTAAGGGCGGGTCCGGTAATGGATCTGGCAAGCTCTAGGTGAGCTCATGAACATTCCGCCAAAAGGGTTTTAACTCATAGAGCTTTTAACCATAAATAACTTTAAATTCACTCTCGCTGTCACACTGCGTGTCTTCAGTGGTCTAAAGAAGAGGCGAAGCTTCATCAGCAACAGATCAGGCTAATCCCTAGTTGAGTTCCAGAATACCACAATGAAGGGGAATTGAGCTCAGTGAGTTTATGATAATTAACGACGTTCAATTCACTCTCGTTATCAAGCAGTGTTTAAATTTATTAAGTAGCCCTTCCTTTGGTTTCTGTATTACTTTTATCTCGGTTTTTTATTATTTTTTCTTGGATTTCACTTTCCACCAACCGGTTTCTCAAATCACTGTCGCCCTCGATAGGCGCACTGTAATCTTGCCTTTGCCCTTGAGTTTAACCATCAAACGATCAGGCTAATCCCTAGTTGAGTTCCAGAATACCACAATGAAGGGGACTTGAGCTCAGTAAGTTTATGATAATTAACGACGTTCAATTCACTCTCGTTATCAAGCAGTGTTTAAATTTATTAAGTAGCCCTTCCTTTGGTTTCTGTATTACTTTTATCTCGCTTTTTTATTATTTTTTTTGGATTTCACTTTCCACCAACCGGTTTCTCAAATCACTGTCGCCCTCGATAGGCGCACTGTAATCTTGCCTTTGCCCTTGAGTTTAACGTCAGCCAGTTTAAGTGGTGCATTTACTTTGTATTACTTCAAGAGTAATGCCCGCCAGATTTGCTGGTCGACTTTTTAACATTAAAATAGCGAGGCGTTCGTTTTAATTTAGATCTTTTTGTTTTTGTTCTGACTCCTGCAGGATAGATGTATTCCTTTTGCTATTTTGCATTTATTTAACAACATGATCAACAACACATTTTCCAAAAGTTCCAGCTGTTAATCAATGGAGTAGCAAGGATTCAAAAAATGATTCCGTAGGAGATGATAATGCTTCCAGAAAGCAAAAGTTATCTACTAGCCCCGAAAATCTGTAATCTGAAATATTATGCGAAATATAAATAGAAAGCTACAGCTCTTGGAGTGACTAGCATTGACCCGTGGCAGCATCACGCGCGATTGTTAACTGGGACTGGAAGGTAAAGCAAGAGAGGTAATAAACGCTCTAAACTGCAGTTACCTCATAGGAAAGAAATGAGAGAAGCGTTACTAAAAAATGAAAAGTGAAAGAAGCAAGAATAAGCATGAATAAAACCGTAAATGAATTTTTGTAATTCCGTTAGCTTGCAGCCCCGCACTGAAGATGGTAATTACTTGTTAAAATAATGAAAACCATTTTTAACGTGCAAAGAAAACTAGTAAACGTATCAGCTGCATTTTTTATGACTGTATACTCAGGAAAAGAAATGCTTCATAAATTAACTAGTTTTATAATAGCCGAATGGTAGCAATGAAGATATCCTTTTCGTTCTAACTGAAATCCTACAACCTTACCCGAACTTTCAGGTAGGGGATATGATGCTAACTCTGAGCTTTTTTTATGAATAACCATTGTCAAAATATTTCTTAGAAGATGATAGCCAAGCTATCTGTGCTGTCGGAGATGTTAAGTGTGAGCGAATTGAAATACAATCGTTGGTTAAGGATTACTTTAGTTACTAAAGGTGTTATGACTAGCAAGCATTTTTACGCTACAAAATCCTTCTGATATTCTGGTTGGCAGGGAGGGGCAGTTTAAAAAAAATAGCCTGAAAACTTTCGGAGTACTATCACCAAAATATGCGTAATTACAGAGTAGAATCTTACCTGCCTGTTTGACTTATTTTCTTTCAGTATTTGCCCTGCTTGACAATTCTCCTGTGAAGTTTTGTACTAATATGTTAGTCACGCTTTTCCCCTCGTTTTATGTTAAAGACAACTTCTTAAAAAGCAATTATCTTCGTTTATTCCAACTCAAAAAGCAGCTCGAGGCTAAACTAAACATAATTAATCTACTCTATTCCTCCTGAAACTGTTATTCCGACTACTTCTGCTACTAATAATAATGATAGAAATAATGATAATAACGACATGTTTGTTAAAATGGCAAATAAACAAAATTAAAACTTTCTCACGTGAGAAATAACCATTTAAGAAAACTACACGGCTGCGTTAATTTGGTGTCCACAAAATTGCCTGGAGGTGATTCTGGACAACTTTTCCGACATTCGGAATAACCCTCTGGTCTGAAGAGCCTCGGTAATGGAGACGTCCTTGGTGTTCATAAAAACTTAACGGATGTTACGATTGATGAGAGACTTCAACAGTAGAACAACAAGTTATCTTAAAATGTTGAATCTGAAACAGAAAGATTTAGACAGTACAACAAGCATTGATCCTGATAAACGTCGTCTCTCTCTCTCTCTCTGGTCTGAAGAGTCTCTGTAATGAAGACGTCCTTGATATTTATGAAGACTTAACGGATGTTATAGTTGGTGAGAGACTTCAACAGTAGAGCAACAAGTTATCCTAAAATGTTGAATCGGACGCAGAAAGATTTCAACAGTAAAACAAAAAGTAATCCTGATAAGCGTCATGTCTCTCTCTCTCTCTCTCTCTCTCTCTCTCTCTCTCTTCCTGAAGAATTTTTATCTTCACACAGTTAGAGGACAATTGTGCGCTCTTTTCTCTCACTATTCAGTTTGGAGTTTTGCTAATCGTTTTTTCATTCAAGCGTCGGGTTTTTCATGAAGGTTGTGAAAATATCTGATTTGGCCATAAAGTTCTATGAACTAAAACATTTTGTTTTCCTGTTCCATCCTTTTGGAAATAAAATTCAAAAGTATACAGTGGTAATCAATGAGCAATTTGTCGCTCATAAGAATAGGTATTTGAGTAATAATGGACTTTGAGAATCAGATTTGCAACAAATACATTTGCAGAACGAAAACGTTCTTAAAAATCAGTGTTTATAAGCGTTTTAAGTGTTGATATATTTTTTTTTATTCGAGCAAGCTTCAATAGAAAAAAAAGTAAGCTCTTTACAAATAGCTGCCCTTTCCATTCTCACATTTTGAAATATTACAAAAATAAAACTTAAGAATAGGAAGAAATGTGTCTGTCATGAAATGACAAATGTGGCCTTCGAAATAAGTATTTAGAGGAGGGTAATATGTTATCTCCTCTCTCTCTCTCTCTCTCTCTCTCTCTCTCTGCACTGCAAATTCCACTCCCTTCTCGATACATGGATAAACATGCTCAGTAGGTCACTGATTGTGAGTTGTGTAAATTATAATTTTATATATATTTATATATATATATATATATATATATATATATATATATATATATATATATATATATATGTATTATACATACATATATATACTGTATATATATGTATATGT
>NC_089763.1:18455994-18513494 GCF_040412425.1 Macrobrachium rosenbergii | reverse complement strand
GAGAGAATATGTCGTTATAGGTCATTATTTCTTTCCAACGAAAATACTACAGAAAATGAGAGATCATTTGTCTATGTTTATCATTATTTCCGTCAGGAAGAGAGAGAGAGAATCTGTCTATATAAGTCATTATTTCTTTCAAATGAAAATACTACAAAAAATGAGAGATATCATTTTTCCGTGTTTATCGTTATTTCCGTCAGGAAGAGAGAGAGAGAGAGAGAGAGAGAGAGTATCTGTCGTTATAGGTTATTATTTCTTTCAAATGAAAATACTACAGAAAATGAGAGATATAATTTTTCTATGATTATCATTAGTTCCGTCAGGAAGAGAGAGAGAGAGAGAAAGAATGAATCTGTCTATATAGGTCATTATTTCTTTCAAAGGAAAACAGTACAAAAATGAGAGATATAATTTTTCCGTGTTTATCATTATTCCCGTCAGGAAGAGAGAGAGAGAGAGACTCTGTCGTTATCGGTTATTATTTCTTTCAAATGAAAATACTACAGAAAATGAGAGACAGATCATCTGTCTATTTTATCATTATTTCCGTCAGGAAGAGAGAGAGAGAGAGAGAGAGAAATAAAATCACGGGATGCCGTATCTTGTTTCTGACGTATTTGCATTCTAACTTTGAAACAGACGGACAAGGATACAATACCTTCTTCAAGAGGATAAATACAATAGGTACTAATTCAATTGGCGGGTGGCAATAACGAACTCATATGTATTCATGCTACACAGAAGACAAGAAAAAAAAAACGTCCGCAATTATTCCCTTTTTTGGGGGGAGGGGAAGAATCTGATGAGACCTGAGCGTGAACCTGAACTTGAAAACAGGGTGTGGTTTAGGTACCATCAGTGGTAACGGGCATAGGCAAAAAGTGAGTATAGAAGTGAAGGATAGATCATTTAGAACGGGAAAGAAGACACGGAAAGATAAATAATAGAGATGGTTGGCTTCGAGGAATTTGTTGTTAGGTTTATGTGAAGTTTATACGTACAACCACACACACACATATATATACTTTACACGACACGCACACGGGCATATATATATATATATATATATACATACTAGTTGACCAACCAGGCGCTGCCCGGAAGAACTTTGAAGAACTCAGAAAAATGTCCCCTTGAATGGCTTTGTCTTGTAAAGTAAGTGTACTATCATTGAAAATACTTTTCTTTCCTGCGATTAATAATTCTTTCTTGAATTCATTACTTTAAATAAACATTTTATATACATATAACATATATACATATATCCTAGCACTTATCTGATTAAAATGATGAAAGAGAGAGAGAGAGAGAGAGAGAGAGAGAGAGAATGATTGCCCTGCAGTGGCAAACATTCTCTGTTTTTTATAGTATGACTTGACGTCTAACTCCATTCATAAAGGGAAGTTATAAATGAGAAAGAAAAAGATAAAGAGAGAAAGGGAGAGAAAGATTGCAAGCATGAATTTACTTTCAGTCATTAAAAACCTCATAGATAAATTTCGCTCCAGATTTTTTTGATTGATGCCTTAAGAGAAAGAGAGAGAGAGAGAGAGAGTTTGTTAGAGGTGGTTGCTCTATGGTGAAGCTGTCGTTTGTGGTGGTGGTTTTGCCAATCTACCCCATAATTGATTGCAGACCTCATTTAAACCGACTTTATAACGAAATACGTCGCCGTATCGTCACGAAGCAGTCGCTATAGCGAATTCCTAAGGTAAAAACGAAGAATAAACGAACATATTAATAAGGAAATTCGCATTTGAATGAATAAAAAAAGGAAATACCGTATATGTTGACGTCAGGCTTAGCCATCAGCTACTGCGCATGCATGGATGGGGAAGTTGTTCTCGCCTGAGGAAACCGAAAGTCTACTTATAGAAATTACCGATATAGACTGTCAATACTGATTTTATCGCGGTAATTAATAATTATACTAATCATTTTCATAAACAGGGATTAATATTCTTGTAAATTCCGATAAAAAATTGAAATTATAATGGAAGCAATTCTAATATAGTAAAACACACCTGATTAATTTTTTTTATAATAGGGTTTGCAGTGGAGGAGTTTAATGACGTCACCAACAGAAAAGGTGGAGGTTTTCCGCCCAAGCTACTGGTGACTCCCATAATGTTATTGAGAAAAAGGTGAACAGCACCAGTACAAACGAAAATTTCATGTTTTATCTGTGTTTGTATGTCTGTCATGGGGCAAGGGTTTGATTTTGAGTTATAAACCTTCCTGGGGTGACATAGGAGCCACATGCAAAATTTTGTCCAGGTCTGTCAAGCAGTTTGAATTTCTATAGCATCCAAACAAACATACAAACATTTTTATTATAAATACATAATTTATATATATATATATATATATATATATATATATATATATATATATATATATATATATATATATATATATATATATATATATATATATATATGTATATATATATATACATACATATATAATATATATACATATATATATATATATATGTATATACAGTATATAAATATATGAATATAATAAATATATATGTATATATATATATATATATATATATATATATATATATATATATATATATATATATATATATATATATATATATATATATATATATATATATATATTAATATATGTGTGTGTGTACATGTATTGCATGTAAACATGCATGAGAGAGAGAGAAGAGAAATTTCTCGCCGTCAACTGCTAATGAGACCGGGTTCTCTCTCTCTCTCTCTCTCTCTCCGTTTACTGTCATCTGCCCCACCCCAGCGTCCTTGCAAATCGGAGAAGCCACCAGACCTCAAGGACGTTAGGAATGCTTGGGGGCTGGGTGTGGAGGAGGAATCTCTCTCTCTCTCTCTCTCTCTCTCTCTCTCTCTCTCTCTCTTTGATGAGCTCGCCTGCTTACTCTACTCTTACTTTTGATGCACTAGGTCAGTTTGTTTCTGCGGTTTACAGATGCGTTTTTTAGTGGTTAAAGAGCTTATACATGAACAAATGCATATATAGAGACAGAGTAATTGAGGTAAATTAACTTGTGCTAAAATATATGCGCTGAACTCTCGATTAAGCAGACTGGATTGTTTCCGTAACAGAAGACCCTCGAGTCAGTCGAAAAGAAACGCAAGGCAGCCTTGTCTCAACGCTTAGAATTCTGTATTAGCTGCGAGCATGACAACGATTTGCTGTGCGAGATGTTTCAAGCTCATTAATGATGATATATCTTACAAACATAATATTCAATTATACTGGCTGGGGAAATGAATTTCAGTAAGAAAGTACTGAAGTTTCATTAAAGTCACTGGAGAAATTATTTGGGAAACGAACTTCAAAACTGCTAAAATGAAGTCTTCCGTGGAAATTCCATGGGAAAATAAAGAAAGCTCGACTTGTGAAGTTTTAAGTTAATAAAAACAAGGTTTGACTGAACCTTTATGTAACAGTGTGATGGGAGAAGAACTCCCATGGAGCCTCACTTGAACAAATGGAAATAGATTGCAAATTTGATGAGATGAAGTTTTACCTGGGAAATGGATAGGTAAAGAGCCAGAATAAAGCTTTTTGTGATGAATGGACAGGAAGCAGATTCACATGAATCTTTTCTTGAGGAATTGATAGGTAAAGGCCCAGCCTGATTTTTTTTTACCTAATACAATTTCATTTGTGTACGAATGTGTTGTAGCGCCATTGCGCTAGTGAGATTTTCTGTAATTTTTTTCTAATCATTTCTTTGGTTTCCCTTTTACATCTTTAAATTATTCTTTGCTTTTGCTTTTTTTTTACAGATACTTATGTAGTACATTAATGATATCAACTTCCTGTTGCTGTGTTAGTATCAAGTTATTTAACTAGACTATCAGTAACAATTTGTATTTTAGTAACACTACAACTATTTTATGCACTTTCAAGATATGCTGTAGTTCAGAATGTCTCTCTTTGTTATTCCACAACTTAACTACACTCTTTATGCTTATATTTCATCCCTGGGTAATGTTTGAGTATAACATCAGGCATTCCTTTGTTACTTTTCTGCTCCACTTCTGCTCCGTGAGGTGTAATTAAATCTTATATAAATGCAAAATAAAAGTTCAAAAGATCTCTCCGGTCTCCACTCTTTTGGCCGCATTCTATAGAAAGTCTTATCTGAGTATTTATGTAGCATGAGGAATTCGAAATTCCTCATCTACATAAATACTCAAATCAAAGTCCTCATTGGCCCTTATCTACCACAATTCATTCTTGACCAAACCCTCACCCGCCTAAATTCCCATTTTGTCGAAGACCCTGTCTACCTAAATTTCCATTTGTTAAAGTCCCTGTCAACGTAAATTCCCATTTTGTCTAAATCCACGGTGTACCTCAAGTCTCATTTTGTCCAAGCCCTCCGCTACCTATATTCCCATCTTATCCAAGTCCTCATCTACCTAAATTCCCACGTTCTGTAAGTCCCCATCTACCAAATTCCCAACTTGTCCAAATCCTCACCTTCACAATTTCTGGTCTTATCCAAGTCATAACATACCCAAATTCCCACCTTGTCCAAGTCCTCATCTACGAAAATTCCCACCTTGTCCAAGTCCTCATCTACGAAAATTTCCACCTTGTCCAAGTCCTCATCTACGAAAATTCCCACCTTATCCAAGTCCATATCTACCCAAATGCTCATCCATACCCTCAGCTACCCAAATTCCAGTCTTGTCCAAGGTCTCATGTACCCAAAGTCCCATCCGGTCAAAACCCTCATCAACCCAAATTCCCAAGTCCTCATCTTCCCAAATTCCCATCTTGCCCGAGTCCTCATCTACCCAAATTCCAGTCATGTCTAAGTCCCCACCGACCCAAATTCACATCCAATCCAAGTCCTCACCTACCTAGATATTCATCTAAACCAAGTCATCATCTACCCAAATTCCCACCTTGTCCAAGTCCTCATCTATCTAAATTCCCACAATGCTGAAGTCCTCATCTACCCAAATTATGCTATTATTAAGTCATCATCCCAAAGTCCCATCCAGTCAAAATCCTCGTCCACCCAAATTCCCACCTTGTCAAAGTCCTCATCTACCCAAAGTCCCACATTGTTGAAGTCCTTATCTATAAAAATTCTGGCATTATCCAAGTCATAGTCTATCCAAACTCCCACCTTGTCCAAGCCCTCATCTACCTAGATTTACACCTCATCCAAGTCCTCACCTACCCAAGTCCTCATCTACCCAAATTCTCATCCAGTCCATGTCCTCAGCTACCCAAATTCCAGTCTTTTCCAATGCTTTATTTACCCATAATCCGGCCTTGTCCAAGTCCTCATCTATTCAAATTGCCATCTTAACCAAGTCCTCATCTCCTCAAATTCCCAACTTACCCAGTTCCTCACCTACCCAAATTCCAGTCTTGTCTAAGTCCTCATCTACCCAAATTCCCATCCTTTCCAAGTCCATGCCTAACTAAATTCACATCCAATCCAAGTTCTCATTTACCTAAATATTCATCCAGTCCAAGTCCTCATCTACCCTAATTCCATGTTGCCCAATTTCCCATCAACTTAAATTGCAAATTCCCTCTTGCCCAAGTATCCATCGACCCAAATTCCAATCTTGTTCAAGTCCTCATCTACACAAATTCCCAATCTGTCCATGTATGTACCTACCTAAGCTCACATCCTGTCCCAGTGTAAATCTACTCAAATTTCCATCTAACCAAATTCCCTTCTTGTTCAAGTCCTTATCTATCAGATAACTACGTTGGCAAAGTTCTCATCCAGTTGTGGTTGTCATCTATATATATTCCTATCTGGTGGCAATCCTCATCTAGCTAAATTCCCAGCAGGTTGAATTCCTTGTCTACCCAAAATCCTTTTGATCCAAGACCTTACCTACATGAATTTCCATCTGTTCAGAGTCCTAATCTATAGATTTCTTGGAGTCTCTACTACTCAGTATTTTGTTAGCGCCATACTCACTGCGAACCAAATTGAATGTGCCCTTTTTTTTTCAGCACATGCCCCCACCATCTCTGGATATTTACTAGTCTCAGAAAATCCAGTCTTTCAACCTCTGTGTATATAATTGCAATATCATGTCAGTTCACTCGAACAATGGGTCTCCATGTTCTTACTTGACCTTTGTGAAACTTCCTTCACTTTCTTTATAACCAAGTTTTTGATGCTTGAGACACACTTGCCCTATATATTGTGCAATGTAAATTTCTCGTGTGTTTAATAATGGGACATTTTTACCAGTAGTTCAGATGTTCCTTCCCACTGTATCACAGGGGATGCTACTCTATTCTCGCTGGCTTCTCAATCCAGCTTGTGTCCAGGTTAACCACAATACCTCACCAAAAGGACTGTCCCTACACCATATGAACCTCTCTTCTCTCTCCAGTCTTAGCTCCAATATATATCAAGTTATTTACCCATAGTAGCTCCAAGGGTTTATAACTTTCCACAATACTTTTTATTTCTCTACATGCCACAAACACTAACATGGTCAGTGTGATTAGCACAGTGTTTCATGACTGACCAATAAAAGGGTAAATGTTATTCCTTCATGGTTATCATACCTCTTTTCAGCACAAATTTTTCCCGCCAACCCTGTTAGTCTGTAAGTGAATTGGTGGTCCAGTTAATCTATATCTGTTAGTCACCATAATCCAGAATGTCCATTTTCTTCCTAAAAGCATCTCTTCCATAGTCTTTTTATGTTTATCATACTCTTACTTCAATTTTGATGTTATATATCATTACCCTTTCACATCGTTTCTCTCTTTCCTCATCCAGCTCAATATCCCATGCTTTTCTTCCTTTTATCCATTCCTTTCATGTCTTTCCCCTCACTACCTTTGACTGGACAAAAAATATTGACATCATGCTTGACACTAGGTTTCTACCTTCCCTTTTTTCTCAGGGATGGTTAATCACTTACAAACACCAGGAAATTGGCTGTTTTTGTTTACATATTCATTTAGGGAAAATGACACTGGAATTATAAGGATAAATTTCCCGAAACCAATCACTCTTTATGTACAAGGCAACAATGCAGAAACTCAGTCAATACTGGTAAATATAGGACAACTAACTTATAGTAATTTATTAAAGTTCACAGCAGTTACAAAACGTTGGACTCGCAACCTTCGTACAAACACCACGGGAGAGATAAACTCATTATCAAAGAACAGTGAATTCTATACAGATAAAGGGAAATATAAGAAGCTATAAGCCTGCAAACAGCCAATTATTTTTAATCTAAGTGTGGGATCATGCAAACTGTTATATCTGCACCCCTCTTCCAAAGATACAAAATGGTCTCAGTGCACACAATAACTTTCTTACTCAATACAATACTACTCCTCCTCTTCTGTTGGACCTTTCTACTATGTTGAAGTGACACTATCCAAATTTGTGCTCCCTCTCAAGTCCACAATAAGTCAGTACTGTATACAAAAGTAACAAGCAGGCATTTAGCATGATGATGCCATACTCTATTCAAGCAACCAAATATCTAAAGGATGCACACAGTCAATGATATGAAATAGCCTTAAAGAGAATTATTCAAAATACTTCAGAGAGGACTGATGACACTAACTTGAGTTAACAATACGATTTGAAAACAGGTGGATTTTAACAGCATGCTGTTTGAAAGCTTTAGGAAATTTACAGTAACTATAAAATCATTTTTAGAAAACCTATATGACACAGTAATTGAAGAGACAGCTAAGCACTTTATACTTTAATACTAGAACTATAAATTCAAGACCCCTCACTGTTTAATGAATAAATCTGATTGGGTCACTCTACCAATGTACAGCATATGAGAGGGTAAAATTATTATTGGGGTTAAATAGCGGCTTGTAAAGCAGTAGCGAAAACTTGTATCCTGGAAGATCAAGGATTACACCTGAGCAGATATCTCACAAGATTTTAAATCCCACACAAAATTAAAAAAACACGTCACAAACAGACATTACACAGTAAGCCATTTAGAAGAACATATGTTTCCCACTCACAAAAGTCACTCAACCACAACCTCTTTGCATGATCACAAAGTAAATTAAAATTTTGCAAGGAATTGAGGAATTCTGTGAAGGAGCCTACAGGATGTAGATGGACGGAAGAAATGGAGATGTGCTACAGCAGAGATGGGTCATATGAAAAAACTCCCAAAGCTGAGTTCAGCTGTTCAAATTTAGGAAAAAGCATTTTTAATTCCTGACAAGCAAAAAGGTATCAATATTAAATTTTATTCCTAAGAAGAGAGGGGCATTCCAAAGTTAATATCTGCACAAGAACCACAAATCATGCATGTTTTTGTAGAAAATAAAACGCCACTTGTAATGAATAAACAAAATAAGCCTTATGGTCACCCGACAAATAAAACAAAGTCATTCGTGTAGTGTACACTGAAAATGCTGTACATAGATTGAACAGTGTGTGGAAAAACAATTTTATAAATCAAAATGTGCACTTATCCTCGACTAAATTATAAATCATCAACACAAAATGTTGTTCCTTAAGTATACAAGTGATATAGCTCAAGTCAATATATTCAATAATTAATCTCAGCTACGGAGAAGCGTCAGCAACTAAACTCCAGCCGCTCTACACAGCATGAAAAGAAAGGCCATGCTACAAGGGATACAGAAAGTGTGGGAGATGCTCAAAGACAAAAGAGGTGTGGAAAGTGATGCTGTAAAACATGGCTGTACTGTTCCATATTCCATCAGTTCGGAATGTGAAGAAAAATGAGGAAGAAAATAGAATATAAAATTCAGTGCAGTTACTCACACAATAAGCATACACTATGCCACAGCACTGTTATAAATTACTCTCATATATATATTACAATATTTATAGAACCTTAGGTCTTTACTGTGATGATCATGATGACAAAAATATGTTATGAGATGGAATTATTTCATGAACTGGTACTAGTTTCAAACAGTACGAACAAACCGGTCACAGGAAACGAATCAAGACTTTTAGGTTTTGACAATTTTGTCTTGCAAGCATGTAAGGCCTCTAGATAAGCTACCCTATTCACAAATAAGCCTTATTTTAAACAGCAATGTATCAGGATATTCATTTAATGTCTGGCATGAATTATCACATAATATAAATTTAACAATTGAAAAAAAATGTATGACGAATGTAACAGGCACTACCAGTCGCCTACTTCTTGAAAACTTGATATTTACTTCAGGAGAAAACTGGAAAAAATAGAAAAGAGATTATTATCCAAGGTGAGCTTCTGATCAACACACAGGTAACACTGAAAGATATTGTATAGCAAATCATTCAGCTCTTTCCTGGAACAGGCTGGAAACTGATTGATCACCAGATAACGTACAATTCCATCACAAAAATCATTATATTACCCTTGCTGGATTACAATCTACACAGAGCAAATAATATTACCACACAATTCTTATCACAGAAAAAGAAATAAATAAAAACAAAACCATTAATGGCATTTCTTGCCATGCAATCTGCTCATTTTTGCAGAACCAGCACTTTCCCAATTACTTTTGAGAATAAGTAAGATTCTACAAACAAAACTTCATCACTTTCCTCTAATAAACTCTAATGCTTTCCTCTATCACATTTTCATTATTATAAAGGGCAATTCTTGTCTTCTTAACCAATCTTTAAAACCTTCCTCTTAATCAAACAACCTTACACAATGTAATAAGTAACTTAACATAGTTTACTAATAACAAATAACTGCCATAAGAGAGTGTGCTATGTACTGTACAATGTTGATGATACAAAATGTTCTTTGCAGCATCTCCAGCTGCACCGTTTTTATCCTTTTACTTTTCATCCATTCCCTTTGGTCTCTCACTTTATATAATTAAGAGACGTGACTCAGTGGTCTCATTAAACTAGCATAAAACATTCCCATATACATTCTAATTAATGATTTTCCATTCACACACCTGTTAACGCAGATGCAATTTTAGTTCTTTTGGTTACTGTATTTTCTTAGCTTACTAAGGAGAATCAGCACCAAAGACCACTTGCAATTATGATGCCAAATAACTTACACCATTCAGCCATTACTAAGGAGAAAACTGAAGAAATATCTTTCATATAATGTAAATGAAAAAATAATTACTAATGTACTGCATACATTACACCTCTCTTCATATAAAAATAAATGTTCAAAAAGGCTGGGAAACAAGAGAAAATTGTTTTTTGTAATAATGATCTGTCCTTAACATTTGCTTTCACTAAACAACAAAGTATTTTTAGAATTTACATACACTTGAGGAAGTGCAAAATTTACTCACCTGTAGGGATATCCATGTGCTTTTGAACGGAAGATGGACAACGAAACGGAGAAAAAGAATGCAACAAGTCCCAACCCAATAATCGCATAGATGCGACGTTTCCGGACATCATCTCGTTTATTGGCTGCTTCTGTCATCAAAATCATTCCCAAGACTACAGCTGCATCTGTGGAATAATACATATGAAACATATAGCAGTAACCACAAGCCCTGCTAAGCAATGGATATCATCAAACTCTCTGGTGTACTAATCATGATATATGTCACCTTGAGTGACAACCACAAAATTACTTTAGAGCAACATAATGCAACTGAGCATGACAATAATACTCCCTATCATCACTTACTGAGTATTGCAACAATGTATGTTTCAACTATAAACTGCCCTTGAGATGATCCATGGATATAAGCAATGTTGCCTGCCTGTGTCTTCTGCAAGAATGGAGGACCACGAATGTGATTCCACATCTGTCCTGATGTCATGGCAAAGGTGAAAGCCTGATAAGAAAAGAGATTGCAAAATTTTACAACAGAGCAGTAAGAACAGTGCAAAAACTAAATTCCAAATTGTAAATGCACTTAGTCTCTGACAACACAATTATAAGCAGAGTTACACTTTGCGGTACATCTTATAGCCTTTGAAAGGAAATAGCTCACCAATGCAGCAAGTGCCCAAGTAGTTTTGTTGTAGAGGAAGTCAAGGTTGTTCTTTCGCAGGTAGAGTAATCCAACAACTAATGCTAGGAGTACCACTAAAGCAAGCAGGCCAGAATAATTCGGTGGGCGGAACACTCGGATCTTTGCAACAAGAGAGGACCATATGAAGAAAATTAATACTTATGTGCACTGGGTTTTGTAATCTTAAAATAGAGATGATAAAAAGAAACATGAATCCACAACATTTATGACTGGTTACTTGATTACTGAAAACTTATCACTTGCAGTCTTTCTGAATAACCAGTGACTTAAAAAACTGCCAAAGAAGCTTCAGCTATGATGTGACGTCCTGAACCAAAGAAATAGGCCAAGATCTCAGATGGCAAAATCAAAAAGAAAAAACTTACATAAAGAGGTTTATCATCAAAATAGTAATTTAACAATAACTAAAGTTAATTCTGTACCTGTATATCTGTCCTTTCAGCAACCCATCTTGCAATATTCTCAGCTGCAAATCCAACTCTCTGAATGTCTAGTGTGTCGACCTTCTTGGGCTTTCCCTTGGCAGGGAAGTGCATGAAAACTGGTGCTGAGTTTAAGCGAAGCTGTTGGAGAAGGATACAGATGGAAACACATCTACAAAAACCTGTCATTAAATGGACTGACATCTCAACATACACATCTTACTATTTATTATATGTCATGACTGCTCTAAAAATAAGTCAGTGATACGATCTGCTATTAACATTAACATACATTAATATACAAAAAACAGTTAATATACAAACACATCAATTCTTCTAATCTACTTAAAAAAATGAAAATAATAGGAAAAGTTTATCATTCCCACATCCCTTTTGAATACCAATGATAAGAAACTCTTGAAAACAACAATAAGTAGTGTTTTTGACATGTATTTAAGAATATAAGTTATCTTGATAATAACAAATAAATGGTTCTCACACCTTACTAGCAAACAGATAAAAGAAATTTCATTTCATATGAGTATAAAGAAAATTTATTTGTCACTTCCTGTATCTCTTGCTGTGTACTGTACATATTATATTAACAGTAAAATAAAAATGGATAAAAGCTACAGCATAAAAGTCTAAAACTGACTGTTAATAGTTGGTGATCAGAAACTGTCTTCAAACATTACATAAAGGAAGTCCCCGGGTTACGTCAATCTCAGTTTACGTCGTGCCAAGCTTACGTTGCTTTTCAAATATACAGTATTCATAAACAAAATCTGTTCCAGGTTACATCGGATGTTCCGAGGTGATGTCGTTTCAGGCTTACAGCACGCTATAAGTGACGGAAGAATATTTCTACATTTTTAACGGAAATCCTACAAGATCGCAGATGCACACCTCACCAGAAGCAAAGTAAATCAATCTCAGCAACCAAAGGATTAAAAGTAAGGCTTTCATCACTTTATTTCTCATTTTTAGCAGTTTTCTGATGTGGTGTACTGGCTTACATCGCGCTTCAGGAACAGAACCCCCGACATAACCCTGGGACTGCCTGTATATCTAGAGTTCAGCTTATCCCCACCACTTCTTGTAATGAAACCAGACAAAATTCGAAAATTCCTTGGTTCTATGATTTTTACACAACCCAACAAGTTTTGAATCCACCTAGTTGGCAACTGAGTGGCATTGCCATTATTAACTGGAATCTTTGCAAAAAAAATATGTGACTCGATGTAGCAGCAATTTAATCATGATTAATTTACAATTTAAGTACGAAAAACTCTTTTACTTCATAGTAATGACTGTGAAGATACAATTACGGTAGCTGTACAGTATTCCCTAACTTCACGTAAGATGAGAGAGAGAGAGAGAGAGAGAGAGAGAGAGAGAGAGAGAGAGAGAATCAATCTGCATTCAAACTTTCCATTAGTAAAAGAATATTTTATGTTCATCATTTTTCTTCTGTAAGCATCTGTTAAAATTCATTTCTAAATAAAATACCATACAGAAGATGTACTGGACTTCTCATCTTGTTATTTTCTCATATAAGGATATTCATAACGAGAGAGAGAGAGAGAGAGAGAGAGAGAGAGAGAGAGAGAGAGAGAGAGAGAGAGAGAGAGAGCACAAATATTTCACTCTTACCGACTGGAAAACGTCAGGACCTTCATCAAAATCTACAAGGGCAAAGAACAACTTGTTTGAGTAACCCTGAGAATAACGCCATGAATTTGCAACCAGCTGAAATTCATCGTGAGCGTGTCTGAAAAAAAAAAAGTTGAACAAATAGAATTTAAGCCATTTTTATAATCCATTAACAAAAGTTTATTTATGCTCTACTGAAACTCAAAAAGTCAAAAGTCAGAAAACTTTTAACTCAGGGTATAAAATACAGCAGAATGCAATGTGGACTCTCTTAAGATTAAGCAGAGCTTTCACCTTTGGAAAATTCTCTATAAAATAAGCATGGCATATCATCTAAGTAAACATTTTATTTACTGTACTGTACATAAATGAGACATAATTCTAGGAGCGATTTCTAATTACTGTATGTCAAAGATACTTTACTACACCATTTGGGCATATTTACAAAATCTACAAATCATCATTAGCCCAAACATATTCCTTGAAAAATTCATAATTAAGAAGTATTTGGGACATCCACACAAATTTGCAATACAGTATAGCAATACATTTATAACTTCATCAATATACAAGCATGAAAACAAGTAGAGTACCAGTACATTTAAATTTTAACTTGATATGCAAGATTAATCCAGGAAGGAAATTACACAGTATAAATAATTCGTGATCATGACAGCAATACTTCTCTAAGCAACTGTAAATACATTTACCAAAATTGATGATAATAAAAACAAAATCTTTTTTTGGGGCAAATAATGTTTCCTCTTATTAACAAATCAATGATAATGGATAGCCCCATTTTAATGTTCAGGATGCGTAATACTACCTGCATATGCCACACTGCCTGGAGGGAGCTAATGCAGTGAACATAACAATCATCGAGTAGTTACGGGGAGTTCCTTTAACATATTGGCGAAATTTATCTCCATTGAAACGTAAAACAGGTTTCTTGACTCCAGCATCTGATAATTGTTGCACCCGCTCAGAGAGAGTTAGCTGGAAGTATAAGCAAAGGAAACATTTTAGTGTCTAGGAGCTGCATATTAAATAGCATGCTAACATTACATTATTAAAAATATCCAGCCTTAGATTAAAAGACTTTATTGTACCGTTAAACAAATCTATATAGAGAATAAATCATGCACCATTAACAGATAAAGGAATTTTATGTGATTTTTACACATCTATTTGAGTACTGTATAGTGAAAAACAGTTGAAGGGACTGAAGTAGAAGAAAGAAAAAGGAACATGTGAATTTAGTGTCTATATATATGTGGTGCACACATCAAACCAACTATGACCTTACCCATTGCCTACTTAATGAATGAACAATAGCCTAATCTATAGTTTTTAAGGCATGAACACCATGAAAGTCGAAGAGTGCTTCTTACAGAAACTTCAGTTCTGGGTGTCTTTGCCTTAAAAAAAATCTAAATACTGTAATTCATCTTGAAAGGAGGCTAAACAGCAACTCCAGTAATGTGACAAAGTTGTGGTAAACTGAAGGCTAAATGTTTTATGCATAACAATGTCAAAATATTTTTGTCAGAGGAAAGAGGAAATTACATTCTTATCTAAAAACAGCACAGGTTATTTCTAGTCCTCATAGATCTTACATGTCAAGAAACAGAAGAATTCTAGGGTTCCCATATGAAATCTGTAATAACTATTCTGACAGTTCAGTTATGACATAGGTATAATCCATGCTGTTTTGACAGGTCAATGGTGACATTAGGTTACAATTAACACAAGGTGATGGAAGAAGCAGTAACTCAGACCTTACTTTTTGATGATTATGAAAAGAACTAGTAGAACACTTCAGTCAGAATAGTGACTTCAGACGGGGGTGGTCTGGGGGGGGGTTAGGCTTCCCTGGGTAGGTAGGTAGGTAGGATGATACTTTATAGGTAAAGTGTTATGGGGTGGAGTGAGTGCACTTCAGGGAATTGCAGCAGTCAGTACAGCAATTGATGGCAGGTGTCACAGGCAGAGATTGTATCTGGGTATTGGAAATCTGTGGCTCCAGCTAGCTAAGAATGCTTAAGCCTACATTACTATAAATCATTTCATTGCTTAATGCTCGCAAAAAGCACATGCTTCTTACATTGCATTTCATCACTTCTCTTTGATGTATATCACTAAACATTTACAGGATAGTCAAGTCTCACCCTTGATCAAATTTCATCCCAGGCTATAGCGATGTAGGCTTCTATATTTTGACAGTATTAACATGATCAAATTTGTAAAGGAAACTGGTTAGTCTTGTCTACCTACAGACAAAAAGAACTGACCTATTCAGGGGACACCTTAGCCTAGCCTTGACTAGGCTGTTCGTAAGTTAGGCCTAATCTGTGAGTATGAAAAGGAATTATGATAGGTTATGAATGAACCCATCACCACATGATCAAAATTTATCCAACATAAATCAGGGAGTAACCTACATACAGTACAGTATGTTTGTCACACCTGGCTGCATAATTCTTGTTAACCAGCTTATCCTATCCTTGGCTAAGTTATACGCTACCAGAACATAACTAAAACCAGTTGAATTAGGGTATCATGGGCTATACTACAGGGTGGGTTACATATGACAGGCCATAGCTGACATGAATTAGCACACAGCCTAAATCATGGAACTCACCTTTTTTAAGGAGCTTAGCCATCATGCCTAAGTCAGCCTAGGGCTATGGAAACCTGAATCAGGGTAAGATCATGCCATCATAAAATCACTGAAACATATACAACTATAGGATATACCTAACTTAATATACCTTAACCTAAAATGCAGCTCCCTGCCTGACTGGGATTCTTTGCCCTCCCCTGGTTCCCCTACCTCTTGCTTATGAAAAAACTGTAATCTCTCTGCTTACTACAATGAAATTGAATGTGTACAGTTTTACCAGTACCAAGGAAGCATAGACGGACAGCATAGTATACTAGTGAAATCATAACTATCAACACTTTGATATGTAAAATCATATCTCACAATAACAAAGTCATATGTGACATTTACATAGTAAAACGTTTGATAAATTTTACAGTTTTTTTTATACTGCTGGCTAGACCTCAGTAAAAGATTATGAGGAGAGTGTCTCCAGAGAGAAAAAACCAAGCCCAGAGTCAGGTAGGATGCTGTACCTTCGGTCAGGTAGGATGTAGGCATATCCTCCAGGGTATATGATACTTTCAAGCTGTGTAAATGATATGTAATCAAATATTTTATTCAATTCTAAGACATTTTTCTTGGACAATTATGCCAAAATCCTTGCACATATATAGTTGCTGCGATACTTGTAGAATGCAGAAAGTATAAGTTTTCATTTTACATATGCTGCCACATTATTAAGGAGAATCTTCAACTTTTAATCAGCCTAGTGTGCTACCCTGGAACTATCTTTGTTGTAATTACTATATTTATCAATGAATATTGCTTAACAATATTAATCTATCTTTCTTTTATTTTTGGCTTGATTTAGCCTCCTCACGTGCAATCATCTGATGTGGCTTAAATTTTCTGTATCCCTTTTATTCATTTAGGTTTTTTGTGTTGTTATTTTGATTCAATTTCCTTTGTATTCAATTTTTTCTCAAATGATTTCATGACTCGGTGAATAATATGATTTAAGTTTTTTGAGTAGGCCATTACTGACCTCTGACAAACATCTGTGTTTCAGTGCATCATGAGGTGACCTTTTAAAGATATTTTTAACTAAAGTGACTGACTGCAATTCATTTTACAAAACATGGTGCCTAGCCTATGTTGTTTTAAAATGCCTTCACTATGAAGAAACCGTGTATTCAGGAAACAATACTATATTTAAAGATGCGTAGGCTCTCAGAACACATGTTAATTAGGCCCACTTATCAAAGAAGCGGTTTAAAATGTCAAAAACTGTTTTTCTGATTGTTTCTTTAAACGATTTTGATCAATTTATGTTCCTTTTTTGGAAAAGTTTGTTTAAGCCATTATATTCCCAATACAGTTGTCTCAAAATAATCAGAGACCACACTTGGAACCCTAGTTTTAGGGCCAGGTTAGGCTGGGGGTCCAGGGGTCGCCCATTCCAAAGGGGGCTGCAACAAAGGCAACAACAAATAACCATGGTAAGTATGCAAATACATACCATGGGGGGGGGTCCAGATGGGTGAAGCCTTACTTTTAGGCGGGGTTACGGCCTGGGAGGTATTACTGTATTTCACTGTGTTAGTTTCATTTACCCTCATTTCCACGAGGTGTACTGTTAAACATAGCCTGGGCTTAGCCTAAGAGATGTGTAGCCTGAAGGGTTAACCAAGCTTTTCTAACAATCTAACGCAAAATTCGCCAAAATCACATAAAAAAAACCAGCCTACGTTTGATTAGTCACATAAGAAAACTAAATTTTACATTAATAGGCCTACTACACGAGACTTTCAAAAATGTGAGGGAAAGTATGAATTAAGGAAACAGTACCGTTACGATATTGGTTGGGCACATTCAAAGCTAGCCTAATTCGCCTTGACTACGCTATGCAATAAGCCCGGACCAAATATTTACACCATAGCCAAATCAATGTTTAAAATTTGAGGGCAAAGTCACGGTAACTGTCCAGTAAAGCGTTAAGACTAGACACATAAGAAAATAAGCTCGTATAACGTGCTTCCACTTCAAAAAGTCTAGGACAGCGCCCCAAGGAGCCTACCCTAAACAAGATATCCTAGCATAGAAACAGAACAGCTTTTCGGGAGAAGCACCCGGCATTAGCCAGAAAAAAAACTTCCTTAACGATATAAATTTACCATGTAATGTAACATTACCTCCTTTTTGCACTGGACAACAGTGTGGATGAAAAATAAGCAAGATATAAGTAAAAATAATGCTCTGGCCTGCATCATTGTTATCAACAGAAGATACTGCAACTTCTGCAAGGCTTACACACCACTTGGATGAGTGCAACTTCCAGTTAAGGTAATGTTTCGCATCGAAGAGACGCAAAATGTATATTGCTTTAACAATATTTAGATAAATATTTTGTATCGATGAATAAATAATAACAATCATAATAATATAATCATGTTTATCGTTAGCTATAAATTTAATATGGCCTTCAAATTTGATGAAGTAGCATTAGTAACCATGGCATGTGTAGAGCTAATACTATTATATTGCAGGGGTCTCTGTCTGCTGGGCTACATTATTTTAGTAGGTAATGTTTCTGATATTTTCGTGTTGTTTACATCTGTAGTATAGATGACTGAAGTTTAAGACTTCAAACGCTTCAATTCTTTATTCAATCCTCTATACGTAATGCCACAGTGATGTTAGCAACCAAGCAATGTATGGAAATGAAAGAGTACCGACATTTTTTACAGCATCCTATCGTATCTCATGAACATAATTAACACTATTATGCATAGAATCTGTAGCCAGATGACGGAAAAAGAAAGAGTGATATCTTTATTTGGAACAAAAATTTAAACAAATGCCATACGTTCTTAATGGATTTAGACTATTTATTGGTCATCCTCCGTGAAGTATCTCATTCATCTATACATGTCACTGCTTTAGCCGGGTTGTCGAGCGCTGATTGGCCAGCAGTAAGTATCACCTGTAGAATATTGCTTCGTTTTGTATGCAATCGATTGTTTACATTGTTTTCGTTTCTGCATCCAGTCAACCGATGATATTAAGAGCTTGATGTTACTGAGAAATCCTTAAATAACGAGTATTATATTCGATCGTGGACAACCGCGGAAAAGTGATCCTGAAATATACAATGAGGAACCGCCTTATCTTTTATGGAAATTTAGGTGTTATCAAAGTCCATTTGCATTATAAACTAACCTGAGATTGATCATGATAATTCGATACTTGAATGCGTTTGTAAAGGAGGCCTAACCTTCGGTATACTTGCTTCACATGTAATTAAGTAATGTGTGTACCAATAGGATGACATACTGTCACATACGTTTGTGTTTACACTATGTGTAATCGGGTAGTTGGAAATGTGGGTTTTGAAAGGCATCATTTCTCGGATACGGAGAGAGAAATAGGGTGTAGGGTGAAAAGACGATATTCTCATTGGATATTTCTGCGTAAAGATTTCATAGTGGACTGGTGTCCTACAAAAATAAAATAAAATAAAAGCCCAAAGAGTGTGTTTTACATACCAGGGAAAACAAACAATCGGCATGTGTAAAGCTCGTAAAAGAAAATAAAATTATCTCCAGGTTGAATCTGCCAGTTGCTATTATATTTTGGTTTTATGTGTAAAGGGAGGCTAAATCTTTCAACAGACATATTCTTTAATATAAAAGTAGAGCCGTAGTCTATCAACGAGCAATATTCAGCATTGAACCTTACCATTGGTAGTCATGTTTTGTGAACGAGTCGCACTGAAATTTCCGATACCTTCACTTTTTTCTTACTGATGGCTTAAATTTCGTATAAAAATAATGAAATATACTATTTTCCTTCCAGATGACTAAACATATTTTCATCCGCTAACCACCATAAGGAAATTTTCACCAAAACACTTTCTAAAGAGAAATACTCTATTAACTCTGGCTAAGATTGTTCGGAGCGCCAAATTGATTTTTTTTAGATATTTAAGTGGAACGCTTCCTAACCTGAAAAAACCACGTTTATCGTCAGGTACAGTGTACCTGTCCTCAAAACTTTATCCAGCACGAATCAAAACCTCCCCGACCCCTATCTCATACTAGAGGATCTACATTCTTTTGTTTTTTTTTTTAGTTTTACTATATATGCTATATCATATGCTCTTTTAGTTTAGAGATGCGATTGTCCAACCATTGGAAGGTACCAATATAGCTCACTCCCAAGCAACTGCCAGAAGTCCAAGCAACTGCCAGAAGTCCAACCATCTGTAAATAAGTACCAGTGGTAAAAAGCTGATGAAAAATCGCACGGTTGTATCCTTCTGGTGCCATCCGTCTAACGAACATGTAAATATTTATAAATTTATGTATAACTATACATATACACATATATAGGCCTACTGTATATATATATTTTATATATATATATATATATATATATATATATATATATATATATATATATATATATATATGTATATATATATATTAAATTTATATATATATATATATATATATATATATATATATATATATATATATGTATATGTATATTTATAGATTTATAAATATTTATATGTGTACATTTATACATTTATACGTATATGAATCTGTATAAATAAATCTATATATAAATATGTTTATATGTATACATACTGTATATATATATATATGTGTGTGTGTATGTATACTGTATGTATTCTATTTGGGCATATTTGGTCTCTTATGCAATGCCTATTGAAGTCAATGGCATTATTCAAGATACTGTCTTTTTCTAGACTGAATCAGTGTATACTTCAAAATTTAGATAAAAAGATAGTATCTGCAAATAATCCCATTAATTTCAATAGAATTGCATATTATATATATATATATATATATATATATATATATATATATATATATATATATATATATATATATATATATAGATAATTACAAATTTATGTAGACATTTATATATTTATATATATAATATATATAAATATATGTATCAATATACAATTATCTGTATATGAATAAATATATATATATATACTATATTTTATATATTTATACATGTATGTATATACTTTATATAGCTATATACGTGTGTGTATAAACATGTGAAGAGATTACTCATATAGAGTGATAGAAACAGTTTATACCATCTGATTTCTGACCTATTTTTTTTTTTATTGCTTCAGAATTACGTTTCCTCGTGTGTTTTCAGTCAGTGTTATAACAAAGATCAGCTCTGTAATTCCTGGCAGGTCTGTAAAGCAGCGATCAAAAGCTGACAAATAGCATGGATGTCAGGAAACACTTAAATATGGTTCCAGTCATATATGGTCATTTTACTCGCCTAACTTTGCCCCTCAATTTATCTAGTATAGACTGCCACCGAAACTCAGTTGTCGCGAATTTACAGCTTGTATCAATGAACAGGATTCTCTCCTGCGGTTTGATAACCTGATGGATTGAGGAGGGACTGGGGAAGCACTACGCTTTTGCCCGTCAGGCGTTATTCATTCCCATTCTCAATAACTGCAGGTTGATGTGCTCGAAGTTCTCAACGGAGGCATTGTCTAGAAAAACTGAAAGGTTGTTGTTCTTTGCACGTGTAGTCCCACTGTTGATTTGGTTTACTACATGAGATTAAGAGAACGTCAAAGTAATGGATCATTTATCATTTGAGGATTACCCAGTGCGCGATTTTAACACAGCGCTCAAATAGGGAAAGCATTCCGCAACGGAAAAAGCAATACAAAAGAAAAACATGATAGAGAAATGGGAAAACAAATGAGATAAGGTAATTCAGCTACGAAAGGAGACCCGTTTGAGGCTGCTCAATACAAATATATTTGCACCCGTTGTGAACTCCCGAAGTTCCAATGATATCTCACGAGGTATTGATCCCCCAAAAGTGAAAAGGCAGGGCTGTTAGAAAGAATAAGCTACGTGGTGGATGGCATAGTGCGGGAAGGTCAGAATTATAAAAATGCTGTGACCGTGGATGGTGGTCATAGTTACTGTACACTCGTTTCCTGACGAACAGTGGCGTCGCTATCGGGGGCCCGGGCCCCTCAGTCAGATGCTTAGCCCCCACTGCCCCCAATTGAAATTCCCTTTGTGGCTAAACTTGAACCCTTTGGTGGTCAAAAGCAGATATCGTCGGCCTAGCGATCATGTCCTACGACGGTCGAAAGCTGCTAATGGTATTATTTTGATCGGTTGTGATCCATTCGAATGGTATTAATATTCTCTGTTTGATGCATGCACATGCCATTGGAATGTTTTAGCTGAGAAAGTATTTGAAATATTTTTTAGTTTATTTACAGTTGTGCTATGTATCTAATGACATCATTTTGGATCTTGTTACCTTGACAACTTACAGTATATAGAGCTGAGAAGTGAATGGATATAGTTATGGGTTTTTAACACAAATGACATGTTTGTTCATGATATTTTGATCCAACTTAATGTTACCAACTTATGTATGAAGTGACTGAAACTACAGTTACAGTTTTGAATAAGTGCAGTGCAATTTGCGATTGCTGCTTAAGAGTCAATTTCCAAGGAGAGGAGATGAGGAAGAGGGAATGGGATGGGTTGAAATTTTGAAGAGATTTTGGAGGGTCATAAGTCTTATGCGTAGTCTTGTGTGTTACTGATGATATGCACTATTTTGATATATTTACATGACAAGGATATTATACTATAGTTGAAAATTAAAACTTGATATTAGAAATTAGACTAGTGTTGAACATAAGGTTGTGAGGAAATTTACATTACAGTATTTGATACATTTGCATATAGTAAAAGTTGAAAATTAATTAAAAATTGAGCTCTACAATTTCGAATACAGGTTTACTAATTACTAATACTATTATTTTCCTTCATTCACATGGATATATACATTCGAGAATAGTGTATTTTACTAATTACAGAATTGGTACATTAATTGTGTAATTCTCTCTGGCCCCCAAAAAATATCTTGGCCCCACGTAGGCTCCCCCACTGATGGAATATATATATATATATATATATATATATATATATATATATATATATATATATATATATATATATATATATATATATATATATACACTGTATATATATATATATATATATATATATATATAATGTGTGTAAACAGGTAACAATATTCACAACAGCAGAGTAAAAGGATTATATAAAATATTTCCTTTCTCTCTCTCTCTCTCTCTCTCTCTCTCTCTCTCTCTCTCTCTCTCTCTCTCTCTCTCTCTCTCTCTCTCTATATATATATATATATATATATATATATATATATATGTGTGTGTGTGTGTGTGTGTGTGTGTGTGTGTGTGTGTGTGTGTGTGTGTGTGTGTATGTGAAATCAACTAGTCCCTTACCTGAAAAGAACTACGTGTATGCAAGTTCCAAAATGAACTCTGTAACTTTTTACTTAGATTTTAATGCAATTTCTTTTCTTTTTTTCTTAGAAAACATTGAAGATTTAATAGGAAATAAACCAAGAAGAGTCTCACCTTCCTTGCCATAACATATTCTGAAGTAACCTTGACTCTGAGTAGGTAATCGTGATAGCATCTCGCCATGATAGCATAGATATACTTTGTTTAGCGTTGTGCGCCATTTTAGCTCTCGGCAAGTTCTGCAGTGATTGTGTTACTTATTGCATCATGATGGACAATACTAATTGTTTTAACTATCAAACAGTAATGAAATTGCTTCGTCGCCACCTTATTGATTATATTTGACTGGAAGTCGAACAGTTATATAGAATTACTTGGCTGTCGTACAAAAATGATACAAATCTATTTATTCAACTTTATCTTATATGTTTCGTATGCGGTTTACTCCTGGGATACAGAATGAATACGTCGAAATCTGGTTGATTTACATTCAAAGTAATTTTTTTTAAGAAACAGTTGACGCATAGGTTTAGATCCTTGCAGTACTAACAACCGAACCATAACACAGCAAGGGCATTTGTAGGCCGGGGCGGTATTGAATATTCTTTCTGTGGTCGTGCTTGATGACAAAGGTACTGAAGTTCAGGGAGTGACTGGCCCAGTAAAAGTGACATTAATCCTTGCAGTTTGCGCCTCCAAGGAAAGAAACAGTTGTCTCTGTCGGGTGGCGAGAATCCCGAGGTCCACACTAGGCCTCCTATACCTTTTCATACGCTACCGCACTTTAGGGTAAGGGCCAGGCTTAATCTAAACCCACTAGCATCGAAGAATACGGTCATTCGATAGCATAATGGTCTGCTTATCACGTGAGCCGGTGGGCGGTTTTTAGGTCGTCTTGTTCGACACAGCGGCTAGCAAGCAGACGTCGATGACGTAGGGTAGGTAAGGTTGTCGTCAGCCAGGTTTCCGAGACTCAGACGGGATGGTCTCCATTGCCATAGTCCAGATCTAGGAGGTGACTCAGTCACTGTGGAGTCTTTGAGAAATTGAGACCGGCTTTTCAGTGTCCTGAGTCTGCCTCAACCCAACGGTGTGACGCTGAGATTGATTTTGATCAGGTATATTATTTATCACATAACGACATCTTCTGAATGAGGCCATTCAGTTGACCGATTGATTATAGTATAAGGCTGGCAGATCTTGGACAAATGTATATGATTTGGGAATGGCATAATAAATTCTGAAGAATTTATGATGTCATTCTAGTCATTAAAACTCAGTGTTAAACTAGAACGCGATCGTGACTCATGTAAATGCATAATTTCTCATCCTGAGATCTATACTTTATCACTGGATTCAAGATAGCCACGGTGATAAATGATATGTTTAGATTATATCGATGAGAGTATTTTTTTTTTTTTACTGATTTGGTGCTATGAATAACGTCTGCCCAGTTCGATAATAACGGTTAACAACGATGGTAATAAGGAAAGCCTGTTCGTTCCATTGGAAGTAGCCAGGTCGGTTAAAACCGGTTTTCCGTCTGTTGTTAGAATACAATCTAATTTTATTTCGATTGACATACATTCAGGTTCATTTTTAATTGGTTAAGAATGATTTCCTGTAATTTTGGTTCGTGTAAATGTTTAGATACATTCTCAGTAATTTAGGTCGGTTAAAATGCACCCCCTTATAATTTATGGTGGAATAAGGTGCGTAAAATCATTCAATGCTGTTGTTGTCTGTTTACATGCACTCCCATTATTTGTGACCTTGGGTATATTTCATCCAGGGTTACTTGATTATCGTTGTGCAATCGACCTTGAATAGTGAATATTCAAGATAGTTATTTCTATTTTTATTAGTAACTCCTCCTCCTCCTCCCCCCCTCCTCCAACTACTACTACTACTACTACTACCACCACCTTTAGAGATATTTCACGTATAGATTTCTACAGTTGTAAAACGAATCTAATTGATCTGGGAAGCGCAGCGCTAGAGCTAAAAGACCAGAGTATCATTACAGAATGATGTTTAAGGTTTGAGCCATGCATTCAAGTAAACGTACGTGACTTAACTTTTAAGTAGGTCCAGGCTTCGACGTCACTGACCTTCATTGATGTTATGCCAGTCGCTAGTAATAAATTAATTTGTCCGTCAAGCAATAGGCTTGTTTAGCCCGTAGGCGAGAAGAGGACACACGAAATATTGACCATTTCTATGATTTTTGTGCAGCTTCCTTCTTGGGAGTTCTTATTTGATTCATCTTGATTTATATCTATGTTTGATCTTTGATGTTTGATAAAAAAAAAATTCCATTCCGTTGAATGGATTGCCTTATTAATGACTGAATTACACACTGGGTAAGAAAGCTTGTATATGTCTAGTTAGTTTCATTATTTTGAATATTTAATGCGTAAAACAATAGTCATTTTGCTTGAAAGGAACGAAACGGGAAGTTTTGCGTCAGGCTCTCTCTCTCTCTCTCTCTCTCTCTCTCTCTCTCTCTCTCTCTCTCTCTCTCTCTCTCTATATATATATATATATATATATATATATATATATATATATATATATGTGTGTGTGTGTGTGTGTGTGTCTGTGTGTGTATGTTTACTTAAATTTATGTGTGCAGAACTATCTAAAGCAATTTTGAAATGTGCAGTATCTTTTAATACAGTATTTTTCTAAAATTGGCTGGCCTCTTCACATATGTTCTACAATTGATAGCAGCGATTCTCATTGTCGTGCGATTTGATACTAATTCATTTCCTCTTTTCAAGAATGTCATTTCCAAATAACATATATATAATCAATTACCACAGTGCCTATAAGAGTGCTAGTCCTCGTTCGCCCAGAAATTCACGTTTTACCTGCAATGAAAACTACTTTGCAGAGATTTATAAAGTCGAGAGTTTTCATTTGCAGCTCCGTCACTTCGACTCATCACCCAAGTTCAGTGATAAATTCATGAATGTGCCCTTCTTGGTTCTCTTTATAAATAGGTATAAGAATGTGTGTACATTCATCCAGGTATTATGTATGTTGCGTGAGACCTTTGCCAATTTGGAATATTCTTACTGTTGTATGACCCAGTGAACCAAGTTGCTTATGAATTAATCATTTTTTCTTTATTTCTAATTCAGTGTTTGGGTTCCACAGGTGTTCTGCACCTTGTACCCGTTTATAATTAGCCAATGTCCTTGTTGTACTGAGAAGACTGGGACTAAGCGAGGAACTACACCTCAGCTCTATTTTGAAAAAATAAACAAAAAATGGTGTTGAGGATGTTTAAAAGTCTATTGCTTATGCTTCTTTTATCAAAGTTTAAGTACGAGACTGCACTAAGTCCTCTCTCTCTCTCTCTCTCTCTCTCTCTCTCTCTCTCTCTCTCTCTCTCTCTCTCTCTCTCTCTCTCTCTCTCTCTGCTAATCCTGTGATTCATTTCAGGTCCGGGTCTGTCAACGAAACGGCGGCTATTTGAAAAGGAACAGAGACTGCTTTGGTCGAGGAGATGGACAGCAAGCAAAGGAATGTTTGGGTTGTGGTGACAGGGGCTTCCCGTGGACTAGGGCAGGCTCTCTGCGTGGGCCTGGCTGAGAAATTCGGCGGTGATTTGATGATTGTTGGAATGGCACGGTCGGAAGATGGCCTCAAGAAGACAGCAGCCAAGGTTGATGGTGTCAACAGTAAGACCAAAGTAAGAGAAATGCTTGCATTTGTCTATCACGTTTATTGAGATTCATATATATATATATATATATATATATATATATATATATATATATATATATATATATATATATATATATATATATATGTGTGTGTGTGTGTGTGTGTGATTGATGGCGTCTATCAAAGTTCTTGAAATTATAAAATCAAAGGATTCCTTGTATCTGTTTAAGTATCTTATGGAATTGAATTTACTCTCCGTAGGGAGTTAGTACCGTCAGTGCACCCCACGCTGTACATTGTAGGCATAACTTAATTAAGTTTCTTTGCAGCTTCCCTTCACCCCGTAGCTGCAACCCCTTTCATTCCTTTAACTGTACCTCCGTTCTTATTCTCTTTCTTCCAACTTACGATCCACCCTCTCCTAACTGTTATTCACAATGCAAGTGCGAGGTTTTCCTCCTGTTACACCTTTCAAACTTCTTACTCTAAATTTTTCTTTCAGCGCTGATTGGCTTCATAGGTCCAAGTACTTGGCCTTTGGCCCAGTTTGTATATTCCATTCCGTTTTTGAAATTTACTGAGGTTAATGATGTAATTAAAGGATTACATACATCTGTCCGGAGAGATACCTGTCTGTGTATTAGAGCTACTGAAATTTATATTAATGTCGGGATGAAGAATTGCTTGCATCTGTCTAACTGCATATCTGTTTATCGCTCTTTCTATCAAGAAGTGTTATTAAGAACATTATAACAAAGGATGGGTTGCATCCAGCAGTCTAGCAATGTGTCTGTCACGGTCATTAAAATTTTAACAAAATACTCAGAAGTCTTGCCTCTGTCTGTCCGTAATTACGCGATATTGTATGTGCAGTTGAATGCTTTGTATTCATAGATTCGTATGTGAACATGTTTAGGTAAAGAATAACTTCAAGTAAAGTCAGACATTCATTGTGCAAGAAATAACACCAGGAAACAGGAATTTCAGATTTCGAATGGCTATGTTGCTCTGTTCCACTCCAGAGCAAGGAGGAAAACAAAGACATTGTACATAATCATATATATATAAGCCAGCTAAACTGGCTACCTACAAACCCGGCTGCCTACTGACTCAGCTGTCTACGAACACAGCTACCAACAAACCTGGCTGTTTACAAACACAGCTTCCTACAAACCT
This sequence comes from Macrobrachium rosenbergii, assembly GCF_040412425.1. Taxonomy (NCBI): domain Eukaryota; kingdom Metazoa; phylum Arthropoda; class Malacostraca; order Decapoda; family Palaemonidae; genus Macrobrachium; species Macrobrachium rosenbergii. The sequence continues at coordinate 18,485,569 of NC_089763.1, read as the reverse complement.
GGTTGCCTACAAACACGGCTACCTATGAACCTGATTGCTAATAGGTCGGCTACCTGCCGACCTGATTGCCTGCAGACAGGGCTGCCTACAAACCTGGTTGCCTAAAAAACGGCTATTTACGAACCTGTTTTCTTACAAACACGGCTACCCTCGCACTCGGTTTCTTACAAACACGGCTACCTTCGAACTTGGTTTCTTACAAACACGGCTACCTTTGAACTTGGTTTCTTACAAACACGGCTACCTACGAACCTGGTTTCTTACAGACACGTTGCTAATATGCCTGGTTACCGTCCATAACCATACGCAAAAAAATTTAAAGTGATCATAAGCATGAAAACATGTTTCATAGACTACAGTATATTGTTGTGCAAGAACACATAAACATCGGGGAATGAAAAGAAAAAAACAGATTTGAAAACCCTTATAATTTCCAATGAAGTTAATATTCTGGTATTGCCAGAGGAAACTGGCATAAAACCATACCTTTTCAACGGAACGTCAATTTGCTGTGTGAATAAATGAATGAATTCACTCTGTAAGTGTAAGCAATCACAAGTATAAAAATAAAAAAACCGTTCTAAAAACATCATTAATCTTGAAAAACAAGTTTCGAACCACGCTAGGCTCCTTTTCAGTTGTACGTAAAAACAAGAATGCAGATATTAAAAACAAAAAGGGTACAAAGAAAAAACCAGTTTGGTGCGACTTCAGTGGTCTGTAGTGGCTACATATTTCTATATTTATTTTCAATTTGATTTTCCTTTGTACTCTTTTTGTCTTTAGTATCTGCATTCTTGTTTTTGCGTTTATCCGGAAAGGAGCCTAGTGTGGTTCGGATCTGTTGTGTTTTTCAATGATTAAAAGATTTTTCAAGATTAAAAGATGCCATTAGAACGGTTTTTTTTTATTTGATGCTTTATGATGTTCTGTAGCTGTTCATGTCTATACGATAAAAAATAAAGAAAGCTCTTCAAGCAATTACTTTTATAGTCAAGCAACGCCCCTTTAGCGCACAAAGAGAATCTGATATTGTACGTTAGGATCGAATGCCAAGACTAGACCTAAGAACGGAGCCATCAGAGGTAATCTGACACCGACAGACGACATGCGAGAAGCGTCTAAAGCTGGGAAGAGCGAACCGAATTCCTTCTGGGAATGAAGTTGTGGTTTCTTGTGCGCTTCTCATGAGAACGGAACAGCATTCAGTAATAGATATGAGAATTTCTTGACACACACACACACACACATTAGGCATATATATATATATATATATATATATATATATATATATATATATATATATATATATATATATATTGTATATATATATATATATATATATATATATATATATATATATATATATAGACTAATACACACAAGCAAAGTTACCCAACACCTTCTAAAACATAACAGACACCTCACACGTCTCGAACTGTCAACCTACTCAGCCCAGTTCTCCTCGCTGCTGGGAGAAAGGGAGCTGGGGATTTGTAACATGTACACATTCGCTGGGGTCTAAGCGATGTCAGGCAGGGCAGCCGATCGAGGCTGGCCTACCCACCGCCAAATCAAGTCCTTCAAAGAAGGCATCGTGCTTACCCATATAATAATGGGAAAAAATGCACGTTAAAAACGAAGAAGAAGATATAATATATATATATATATATATATATATATATATATATATATATATATATATATATATATACATATATCAGTTCTCATTAAGTCTTTTTAAGATCATTTCTAGCCCAAGGGCTGCGACCCACCAGAAGGATAAATAACAAGACTAATATTTTTGTATAATTTTTTTTGTAGCAGTGGTGCGATAATAATCATGGGAGTGATTATACTAGGTATTGAAAGACCTGAGAACAACCACAATAACATCTGCTACTACTGCTACTACTCCTTTGGCGGTTCCCAGGCCTTGTAGAGAAATCCTCAAAGAAGAAGAGCGCGTTCCTTAGAGCATCAAAGTTTTTGGGGGTTTCTTGTTTCTTGTAGAAAGGGTAATGGTCAAAGATTTAAATAAACAATTTGATGTACTATTAAATAAAGTAAAGCTAAAAACGTTTGAAATAAAAAAATAACGGAATTCAGTTAAAAAATTTAATGAACAGTATAAAAGGGTATGAAGTAAAACTGTATCAAGTTAAAAAAAAAAAAAAAAGCTCTGCATCTCACGCGAATAATGTACTGTGGCCGCAACTGTGTTCGTGGAGTGAGCTCTTAGGAACCAGGAGCCTATCTTTTCTCGCCAATGTTTGTGCGTTTTTCTAGGTACTTTTTTTTTTTTTACTGTTTTTAGTTAACTTGAAAAGGTCTGACTGTGGATCAGTAAGTAGTGCATGCATAAGTTTTTGAGCTGATCCTCTGCCTGCAAACACGGCATCCCCCCCCACCCCGATACCATGGAATTACCATCATTAAGTTAGCTTTGTCAATATTATTATATTAAATCAGGGAACATGAATTACTATTACTAATACTACTACAGATAGTACTCTGGCGGCTCTCCGACGTCATAGTGATCCATTCTCTGGAGTGAATTAAGTCATGTTTCCTTTCGTTTCCTTTCATTCAGCCTTTCATTTCAGTTCATCCCCATCGTGATGGATCTGAGCACGGCAGACGCCGAAGGACTCTCCAGTGCCCTGGACCTTACTTTCAAACGTGAAGGCAGTTCAGGATCTCCCAAACGCGCCCTCATCATCCACAACGCAGGATCCCTTGGGCATCTGAAGTACCTCAGGGACCAGCAGGACCTGACTCACGCCGCTGAGTATTTTCGGTTCAATGTCAGGTAATCAGTTCTGTCAACTATTGTGATAGAATAGAAGGGTTAAATTTCCCGTGGCATCAGAAAAGGGCAGTTGTGCAACACGCATGCTTTCTGTCTTTCCCTTTACCTAATGAGCACCATATTCTTTGGAAGCTTGTTCCAGATGAATAGGGTTCATCTTCTGAATAATAATGATAATAATGATAACACGTCTGTTCTGGTTTGTGTTAGGGGGGTTCCAGGTGGCGTTACAGTAGCAAAGATTAGTGGGGCATTGCTGGTTGTCATTGACGCCTATTTAGATTTAATTTGGATGCTCAAATTGGCGTTACAGCAGCATTGGTCAGCCAGTCCATATTCTGTGTTATTAACACCTATTCTGGTTTATTTCGGAAGTGACTATATCAGCCTCACTTAATGTTAATAAAAACCAATCTGGATTGATTTGGGTGCTCCGGTTGGCGCTATAACAGCATACATCAGCGTAGCCTAGCTCATTATTATTATTATTATTATTATTATTATTATTATTATTATTATTATTATTATTATTATTATTATTATTCAGCAGATGAAACCTGTTCATATGGAACAAGCCCACCAAAGGGGCCATTGACTTGAAATTTAAGCTTCCAAAGAATCTGGTGTTCATTAGGAAGAAGCAAGAGGAAGTAAAGGGAAATACGGAAAGAAGAGATACTACTTATTAAAAATGAAAAAATTAATTAATAAACAGATAAAAAATATTAAAACCCAAGAAGAATAGGGTAGCATTGCATTGCATTAACAACTAATCATGTTTGGCTCTTAGAACTGGCGTCACAGCAACAGTGGCCAAGCGCACCAACGTCCCTAGCGTTTGTGGTGATCACTCAGTGTTATCAATACCTGTTATCAACATGTGCTCAAGTTTACTGTATATTGGTTGCTAAAACTGTTGTCACTGCAGCAAATATCAACAGAAGCTGTGGCAATCACTCCGTGTTATTAAGATTTATTCCGGTTTATTTTAGGAACTAAAATGACTTGCCACTTCAACGCAATCGAGGTGTCATAAGCGTCTCTGACAAACAAGGTGTAAAATGTAGTAAATGGATATTATATATTTTTCATATCATAAATTTTTCCGTAATGCGTGACTAAAATGAAAGGCCACTGTCTCAGGCCACCTCTTCCATTCAGTGTCATTCCTTTTGTGTAAATCCGTATTAATAACTCCCGTAGGGGGGGATAGTTCCGGCAGTGCACCTTATGCAGTGCACTGTAGGCATTACTTAATGTTCTTTGCAGCGTCCCTTCGGTCCCTAGCTGCAACCTCTTTCATTCCTTTTACTGCACCTCCGTTCATATTCTCTTTCTTCATCTTACTTTCCTCTACCTCTCCTAACAATTGTTTCATAGTGCAACTGCGAGGTTTTCCTCCTGTTACAACTTTCAGACCATTTTACTGTCAATTTCTCTTGTAGCACTGAATGACATCATAGGTCCCTAAAGGCCAAAATTGTATATTCCATCCCATTCCGTATTAATAACTTGCCAAGGTGGTGGGCGACGCATCCTTATCTTAATAGTAGTTTCCAAATCGGTCCAGTCAGTAAATTATTGCCAAAAACCGCTTTTGCATGCTATGAAAAGGAGAAGCCGTGGCATTTCGAAAAATCTCTTTTTAAAGCAGAGGCCGCGAAATTTCGAAAGCAACGTCTGTTTAGAAACTACGAAATTTCTGAGGGCAATAACTTGCATACTGTCATTAACCTCGAACAACGTATTAAGAAACATCATTACTTAATTGCTGTTGATTCCCAACGCCAGTAACACCTGTAGCGTTTGGGCAGGTAGACGCACTCTAACTCGGCACATTGCCAGGTCTCACCCAAAATAATTAGAATGTAGTTCATCGGCGTTTTGAACTTCTTAGAAAATAGTATCAAGACCTTTTTATCTTGTGGTGTCTGGGTTGTGAGACGTCGTGTTGTCCGTTTGACTTTTCTTTCAAGTGTTGAATTGAAGGGCCAATAACCCAAATAAATTAATCATTAAATTCCTTTCAGTGTGTTTGGGGATCTAACCTACCTAGCGTGGACTGCTGAATATTAATAGAAAGGGGTTCTGGCTCATTTCATTAAAATTACTTCATCATATATATATATATATATATATATATATATATATATATATATATATATATATATATATATATATATATATATATATATATATATTGTATAATATATATAGTAGCCTATATATATATATATATATATATATATATATATATATATATATATATATATAGATATATAGATAAACAGGTAGATAGATAGATTATAGATATAGATATACATACAGTATATATAAACCTGTTTTTAGAAAACCTATTATAAGTGATCATCCACGTTCTCTGTTTATCGTAATAATTTTCAGAGATGATGAAGTAATTTTTGATGAGATGAGTAAAGGGACCCTTTCTATTAATATTCAGCAGTCCACAATGGATAGGTTAGATCCCCCTTAAACACACTGAAAGGGATTTCATGATTAATTTATCTGGGTTATTGGCCCTTCAATTCAAGAAGTGTAAACGTGGACGAGAGTGCCACGCCTATCTCATAGTAATAATAATAATTATAACAAGGGTCTGGAGACTCGGGGGGGGGGCAGTCCAACTGTGTAGTCACGGATCCCTATGATTGGTTAGCTTTAGATCAGGTGGCCAGTGTGCAATTAACGTCAAACGCCACGCAAGAATGAGAGCCGAACAACTTATGGCTACAGGTCTCCTGTCCAGTTTTACCTATAAAGAACTTATTGCACGAAGATATTGATAAAACTATCTACTTACATTATTATTATAATTTGGCAGCAGACCCTCTTTTAAACAGGTTCTATTGAATATTATTGCTGCTTCAGCTGCATTTATTTTGTAGAAGACTTTTTCTATTTTCCTTATTGCGGACTTCTCTTCAGTGGAGGTGCGTGCTAACAGCTCGCCTATATTTGTCATTTCATGGGGAAAAGTCAAAATCTGATTCTGCTTCTTTATATATTCTATACAGTTGGTTCTATACAATTGTTGCCGCGACGCGTTTCTTGACAGACTCTTCTGTCATTCTCCAGCGGGAGCTAGTGCAGAGGACTGGCAGATGCATAGGTCCTTCTGAATTTATACACGGGCTTCAGCGGGGGGGTCATGGATGGCGAATTCTGATTGGTTGCAGTCACGAACTTCAAGCCAAATTTCTGCGGCGAAGCTCGATCCTGACAGATCTTCGCAACCTGGAATGTCATTCATTCCAGCGTTCCGATGGCCTGCCGTTTGCGTGATGTCATGCCGGCTGACATCATCGGTAGTTTGGCTGCTATGGGCTGCGGATGAATGATGTCATTATCTACTCTTTCTGTCGTAGTCGGGGATTGTCTCGAAGGGCGCCTCGCTCATCAGGCATCTCCATTCTCAGGGTTGTCGTTTTCAGGTATTCGTTGGTTGGCGGGTGTTCTGCATTATTCTTCTTAAATTCGTGGGTAGGAGCGATGCTCCTGCGTCGTATTCATTGCTGGTTTTCTCTCGGCAATGAGGGCGCCTCTAGCAGGCGCAGACGTCGAGGGGGTCGGCGGCTCTCTGATTATACTTATATTTTGTATAATACTGTCGCGGGAGATGGAAATATTGTGAGTAGCACGGGCGTGGTTCATGATGGCACCACTCCTGGGCGTGGCAGGAGATCCTTTTAGACAGACGCATCGTGGTCATTCCAATATAAGCGCCGGGGCATCCTCGACAGGACATACAAAGTGGTAGACCACGTTCTTCTGCTTGAGGGTTCTCTGCTGGCGGAGAGAGGGTTATTTTTTCATCACCAGATCACGGTGCGGCGGTTCTTATAATAAATTATAAGATTTATTCTCTTATTGTCTTCGGTCGGGGTGACGTTTTTCCATGACGATTTTCTTCATGGAGTTCTCGTCCTCACGGTACTGGGGATGCATCCGGGCCTTAGGTCAGATCTTTATGTCATCTTGGGGGGGCAGGTTGTGTGTTCTCACCGTTGTACCATTTTTCCAGGCCAGTTGGAATTTCTTTGTTGATGAGTTTGTTGGTGAAACCATTGTTCACCAACATTTGTGCAGCACGTTCGAATTCCTTTGTTGGTGTCGCCAGGTGGAGCAGTGGGAGAGGGCCTTTTAATGAAGGTCCTGACTGTCGTGTTCTTAAACCTAGCAGGGTACTCGCTATCCCCATTCGGCAAAGTCCCAAATTGGTGGATTTTGTGTAGACTGATCTTCAGTTCCGTTCCGTCTTTGTGACCATAACGTCGAGGTCGGAGCCGGTCGTCTGTGCTGAACTCGACAGGTGTAGTTCAACACACTACATTGTTGGAAGGTCAGACGAAGGGCACAACCTCCTCCTCGTTGTCTGCTTGAACGAAGACGTCGTCGATATATCGGGCATATTTCTTCGGCCGCTGGATTCTCTCGAAAACACGTTCTTCTACGAGTAAGCCCATGTAAAAAATTTTGCAAAGAGGACGCCCAATGGAGAGCCCATCGCAACGCCATCCTTCTGTCTATACATGTGCCCTCTGTGCGTAGTGAAAGGCGCCATCTTCGTGCAGATCTCCAGCAGAGCCTTCAGGGAACCTTCTGGGATGTTCAGGGGTCATTGTCGGCTCTCTATAGACTTTGTTAGAGATAATATGGATGGTTTCATCCACAGGCACGTTGGTGAATAGACTCTCTACGTCCAGAGAAGCGATGGTCCCTGCAATAAGGAAAATAGAAAAAGTCTTCTACAAAATAAATGCAGCTGAAGCAGCAATAATATTCAATAGAACCTATTATTATTATTATTATTATTATTATTATTATTATTATTATTATTATTATTATTATTATTATTATTATTATTATTATTCAGGAGGTGAACCTTATTCATTAGGAGCAGGCCTGCAGGGGCCATTGCCGTGAAATTCGAGCATCCAAAGAATGCAGATTCATTTGAAAGAAATTACGGAAGATAATAGGAACTACAGAAAGAAGAGATCAATTATTAGAAAATAGAGATAAATTACCAAATTAATAAATGAATAGATAAAAAAATAAATAGATTATTAGAATACAAGAAGAATTGTTTTAGGGTAGCAATATATTGCAAATTCGTTTGAACTGTTGAAGTTTTCAAAGTTCTAATTACAGAACGCCCTCATCACTCCAGTTTTGTCATTGCAGCTCTGTGATATCGCTGAATGCTATCTTCTTGGACTACATGAAGACTCATCATCCGAGGACATCCCTGGAGGTCATCAACATCTCCTCTCTGTGCGCCCTTCAGCCCTTCAAGTCTTGGGGACTCTACTGCTCGGGAAAGGCAGCCAGGGACATGTTGTTCAGAGTCCTTGCTGCGGAGGAACCCGACATCACAGTGCTCAACTATGCGCCAGGGCCTTTGGATAATGAAATGCAGGTAATTCCCATTTTTAGTAATTCATTTTCTTTTTTTTACAGAAGCATGCACATTTGCTCCTACAGTGAATTTAAGCTTACGCTGACGTTTCAGTATAGAAAGAGATTTTGTAACAATTACTGGTATTATGGGAGAGAGAGAGAGAGAGAGAGAGAGAGAGATTTCGCAAACATTCACTTTTCAGCCTTCCGTGACATCAATGAATGTTTATATGAAAATGTAAACAACTAGCGTGTCTAGTATTTCAGAGGTTATGAGAATCAAGGTGCATGGCAATGCTCATTATTTGGAGAAGGCTATTGTAGTGCCTGAAAATTGGGGCTTTTATGATTTTCATGGTTTCGTGGATAACTTGGAACTTCTAGTCATTCTTAATACCCATGTTGCACTCCCTGACGCAGAAAGAGGGTAAAGCACAGTTCTTACGAAGTTTTTAGGATAAAATGGTCAGTGATGAAAATATACATTATTTCACTGAATGAAATATATTTGTTGCTGTGATTGTTGTTTGGAGGGAAGTGTAATTATTTTTATTTTCTTTGATCAGTTAGATGGTATTCCATTCTGGGATTAGAAAGCTAAAGGAAAGGTGATTTTCTTAGTGGATTTTCATGGGTACCACAAGTGACAGAGAATGAAAAGGGTATTAAAATGAACAGTGAAAAGGGGACATTCTTAAATGAGGAAGAAACGCTGATGGTTTATCCTTCCAAAAGTCTTCATCCAACTCCTCCCAGACTGCTTCTGCTGCTTTCACTTGATCTGAAGCTGCCCTGTCCTTATCCACTTATTCTTATATCGTGAGTTTTTGTGAATAAGGATGGAGTAACATAGCTAAAAGAATAATAGCTTATATGGTTAAGGAAGATTTTTTGCATAAGTATATCTGGATAATAAGCATGAAGAAATTAATTCATATTGCAAAGACTGTACAAGAGATAAGCTGCATGCCACTGATCTGCTCACAGATTGTTTTTGTGAATATAAGCCACTGCAGAGTGCAAAAACTCCACTTCTGTTTTTTCACTATGCTGTAACTATCTGACTTCTTAAGCGTTAAGTTCCGTTGCTTACTTATGTATGCATTTATCATTATTCAAGTATTTTTGTGCCATTTCGATTCCTCTGCGTCGCAGGCGACCGCTAGGAGCGCCACGGCGGACCAGGAACTCCGCTCCGCCTTCGCCAACATGAAGGACGAAGGAAAACTTCTTTCCTGCGAGGAATCCGCTAGGAAATTCGTGAGGATTCTTGACGTGAAGAAGTTCAAGTCGGGAGATCACGTCGACTACTACGACGAGCTGTAAAGGACCGGAGGTCTTCCAAAATGTCAGCGTGGGTTGGAAGATGTCTCAGCGGCTCATTTTCTGACATTCTGTTCGTGTGAATAAGAACCTGTGCTGGCCTACGGGGCGTTTGGGTTCAGGTTCAATTTTGCCTCTAATCTTTTCCACTTAAGGTGAAGTTGGAGAAGGAAATACCTGATTACTTCTTTAGTTCCGCTGAAGATAAGAGCCACTTGAACGAAGTTTGATCATAAAATATTTAATTGCATCTTCAATTTATCTGATAATTTTGGCCACTTGGTACATAGAGTGGTAACATATTACCCAAATCCATCTTTAATTTGCTGATAATGTTTATCCGTTAGTATAAATGTTAAGCATAAAATATCAAGTGACATCTTCAGTCTCTTTCATGACAGTGGCCAGTTGGGGCAAAGGTTGGCGTTTAAATAGCTAGAGATGCCAGAAAATGTTCTGTTGTGACTCTTCGTTAGTCCAGAGAGGTGAGATGCCAAAGGCTTCTGGGGTTTCGCAGGTTTTCGTGACTACCGTCGAGACGATTACCAAACCTAATCGTACGACGACATTAAGTAGAATATAGTTGTACTTTTCATCCATGTTGTCGTTGAACTGTGTTTTCAGTGGACATAGCATGCTGCTCGTCATTGTCGCGTTTGCCAAATAAGTTTGAATTGAGAAAAAAAGGGAAAACTAGTTATTCTGATGTTCGTTTTGCTATCATGTTGAGAACCAACATAAAACAAAGCTAAAGACAATACAGTAGTAGGAATACAAGAAGACTTAACTTACGTAGACAATGAAAGTCAAAATAAAATTTAAGAAATGAGAACAAGGTGATAACGTCATCGCCCTTGGTATATGGCAGGAACTAGGATGATTAAGGTAAAGAAAATAAAAAAAAACGCCTGGAGACCGGTACAGATAATCAAAGCCTTAATTGTTACAGTATTTCCTTTCTCCTCAGGGTAAAAATGAAACACTTCAGAGGCTTTGTAATAGTTTTATTTTTTTTATGCTTACTCTTTGCCAAATAAAAAAGCATATAACTTAAGAACCTAGGTTAGTGATAGTTAACCAAGGTAGAAATGTGAAGACCTTTATTTTTAAAGCAGCGATTATTTTTTGACAGAGAAAACTGCTCCTTTTTGCGTGAGGGCATTGTTGTTATTTTTGTAAATTATGCTTTAATGGGATTTCTGAAATGTTGAGCAGTCTGTTTTCAGACCTTGGTTTATTGTTGTTATTTTTACACTACAATTTATAATTTTCTTCTTCAAGGGTTGTGCAAATCCATGTGAAATGCAAGATGCCAAATTATATGCAAATGATTTCTGTACTTTCCTTTAGAGATGTTTTTTTTTTTAAATGTACCCTCGTACACTCATATTGTACACTAACACAATACATTACTGTGGATTCATATTCCTGAGCCGTTTGATAAAAACATTTTTCTAGACTTGAATTTCAGAACATTTGGATGACAAGGCATATTTAGTGTCATTGGAAACAAGGAAATATAAAGCAAGAGTAAAGAAAATTCAAATAAAAATTAAAAGAAGAAAAAAAACATGAAGGTAAGTAAATGGAATGTAAAATGTAAGGCAGGATTGATTAAAAAGCAAAAAATCATTCACACATAAAAAAAATGAAATACAAGTTAAGAAAAGATGAAGTCAGCATTAAGAAACCAAGAATTGCAAGTTAAGACAACAGTAAGTCAAAGATAAAGTAAAACATTAAGTCATTATTAAGAAAGCATGAATTGGGTTAAGAAAAATGAAAGAAAGGCAAAATTAGAAATAATCTCGATTTGATTTCTGAAGACACCAAAACCCAAAAAGCTACTTGGAACTGGAAGTAAGAAAGAGATTCGTTTCGGTCTGATAAGACCTTATTCAGAGGTCCACACCAGGTCTCATTTACCCTCCATCACCTCTCCATACTTATAAGCCGCCAATGGGCAAGACCCCTTTCTGGCATAAAGCCAGCTTAGTCTAAACCGAAAAATTGCATATATACGAAGGTATTTTTTGTGATAAAAAAAAAATCCGCAGGTGAAATTCAACACTTCCGACTGCTCGTGGGAGTAAATGCCCTTGCTGGCACAAGACAACCGTAATCTAACAACAGCAAATGTTCTGATACGAATAATTGTACATCCCATCCCAGGTGTTTTAGCAGTTCGCGCAATTTGCGTGACTGACTCATTCCAAATGTTTGTCCCACTTGTGACTGACTGGAAGTAGTAAGAATGAGACCCCTTTCTATGAGTTCGGACTTCGGGTCGTTTCGGCCGTAAGCACGTTTAAATGCAAAATGGGCTCCGTTTTTAGTACCAGCCCCTTGGGGATGTACTACGTAAAACATAAAATAAAGACGGTAAATACCATAATTATGACGTCTTGCGTTGTTTTCGATGTTACGGCCTAAATGACTTACATGGCCGAAACGACCAGGACCGCTTCTATAAGATCAGCTTAATCTAGATAAAGACACTTGAAAGCAACTTTCTGTTGGAGGTAAAGAGGAATTTAAAGACGTATTATTTACTTCGCGGGAGCCACTGAAAGTAGGTGAATGCTACTTCACGTCAGAGCTTCCATTTTTAGAGTTGTTCTTTTTTTCCCTTAATTTGGTGAGTTCTTATATAGTTTATCGTCTATTAAAAGGTGTTTGACAGTTCGGAATTTTGACTAGAAACTCCATTTTCATCTATTTCGTCCAAAAATTAGGGATAATAAGCCTTTTCTGGGGATCATTCTAGTTATCAGAATCTTTGAAAAATCTGTCTTGAGATCAAATTACTAACCAAGTTATTTCTTTGTGGCATCGCATTTTCCAAATCGCCTTCTTTTTCTCCCCTCCTTTTTATGTAGTGGAGAGAGGTTAGGTTTTAACAGCCAAAGCTTTTTATTGAACGTGGAATTTGAACCTGTAGCAGGAGTCAGCCCTGTATGGAGCCCAGGCAAACGAATGTGACATTTAATTGCAGGTGACAGAAATACAATGATGGAGATAATGAAAGAACGAGCAAATGAAGAAAAAGATAATTAATAAAAACTTCATTAGGAAAAAGGAAAAAGAGAAAAAGAAGAAGAGAGAAACAAGAATCAGTACAGGAGGACAAAGAGGCAGAAACCGCCCATGTCCCATTCACAGAGCAGAACAGAGTCCCTTTGTAGGAGCCTTTACCACCAACGTAAATTAACCATGAGTCAGACGCTGTTGGGCAGAAGTAATTGTCTCCAGCTCGATGCCTATGGCTGTAGTTTTTGTGACGCCAGTTTGTGGTACTGAATCAGTCAATCAGTCACTAGTGCATGAAGTGATATGGTATGGTTGAGGGAATGAGAAAGAGAAAAGGTTATTAAAATATTAAAAATTGAGGACATTGGAAGCATTTGTAATAGTAATTGCTATTATTGTTGTAAGGTGAAGAAGCAATAAAGAAATGCATGTTGGGTGGAGGCGTAAGGATAAAAAAAAATCAACCATGAAGGGAAAATAGAGAGATACTCTCTCTCTCTCTCTCTCTCTCTCTCTCTCTCTCTCTCTCTCTCCCCTATAGCATCTCTATTCACAGCCGTCTCTTTCTCCTTCTTTCATTCCCTGCCCTTCTCTCTCTCTCTCTCTCATTTTCTCCACCTCATTCTTCTCTTCTCTCCTGCCCTTTTGGTTCTCATTCTCCATGCACTCCCTCATCTCCTCTATTTTTCAATTCAGTCTCGTTTGATAAATCATCGTAAGAGCCTCCTTTCGTGAATCATGGCTAAGAGTCGTTGCACCCTGAATGAAACTCTATTACCTGATATTACAATGGGCTCTCTTTATGGCGATAGTAAATGTACTGAAGAGGCAGTGGCCGATGTGAGGGAATAACAGATGCTGATATAATAGAATAGATAGGTAGGTGTAAAGAGGCTAGTAAGAGGCTGGTAACAGAAACAGATAGGCAGGTGTAGCAAGAGGCTGGTGTGTAAAGGTGTAGTGAAACAGATAGGCAGGTGTAGCAAGAGGCTGGTGTAACAGAACAGATAGGAAGGTGTAGCAAAGAGGCTGGTGTAACAGAACAGATAGGCAGGTGTAGATAAGAGGCTGAGGGTGTAACAGAACAGATAGGAAGGTTTAGCAAGAGGTTGTAACAGAAACAGATAGGCAGGTGTAGCAAGAGGCTGTGTAACAGAACAGATAGGCAGGTTTAGCAAGAGGCTGGTGTAACAGAACAGATAGGAAGGTGTAGCAAGAGGCTGGTGTAACAGAACAGATAGGCAGGTTTAGCAAGAGGCTGGTGTAACAGAACAGATAGGAAGGTGTAGCAAGAGGCTGGTGTAACAGAACAGATAGGCAGGTGTAGGTAGCAAGAGGCTGGTGTAACAGAACAGATAGGCAGGTGTAACAAGAGGCTGGTGTAACAGAACAGGTAGACAGGTGTAGCAAGAGGCTGGTGTAACGGAACAGATAGGCAGGTTTAGCAAGAGGCTGGTGTAACAGAACAGATAGGAAGGTGTAGCAAGAGGCTGGTGTAACAGAACAGATAGGTAGTTGTAGCAAGAGGCTGGTGCAACAGAACAGATAGGCAGTTGTAGCAAGAGGCTGGTGTAACAGAACAGATAGGCAGGTGTAGCAAGAGGCTGGTGTAACAGAACAGATAGGCAGGTGTAACAGAACAGGTAGACAGGTGTAGCAAGAGGCTGGTGTAACAGAACAGATAGGCAGGTGTAGCAAGAGGCTGGTGTAACAGAACAGATAGGCAGGTGTAGCAAGAGGCTGGTGCAACAGAACAGATAGGCAGGTGTAGAAAAGAGGCTGGTGTAACAAAACAGATAGGCAGGTGTAGCAAGAGGCTGGTGTAACAGAACAGAGAGGCAGGTGTAGCAAGAGGCTGGTGTAACAGAACAGAGAGGCAGTTGTAGCAAGAGGCTGGTGTAACAGAACAGAGAGGCAGGTGTAGCAGGGTGTAACAGAACAGATAGGCAGGTAGCAAGAGGTGTAACAGAACAGATAGGCAGGTGTAGCAAGAGGCTGGTGTAACAGAACAGATAGGCAGGTGTAGCAAGAGGCTGGTGTAACAGAACAGATAGGCAGGTGTAGCAAGAGGCTGGTGTAACAGAACAGATAGGCAGGTGTAGCAAGAGGCTGGTGTAACAGAACAGATAGGCAGGTTAGCAAGAGGCTGGTGTAACAGAACAGATAGACAGGTTAGCAAGAGGCTGGTGTAACAGAACAGATAGGCAGGTGTAGCAAGAGGCTGGTGTAACAGAACAGATAGGCAGGTGAGCAAGAGGCTGGTGTAACAGAACAGATAGGCAGGTGCAACAAGAGGCTGGTGTAACAGAACAGGTAGACAGGTGTAGCAAGAGGCTGGTGTAACAGAACAGATATGCAGGTGTAGCAAGAGGCTGGTGTAACAGAACAGGTAGACAGGTGTAGCAAGAGGCTGGTGAAACAGAACAGATAGGCAGGTGTAGCAAGAGGCTGGAACAGATATGCAGGTGTAGCAAGAGGCTGGTGTAACAGAACAGGTAGACAGGTGTAGCAAGAGGCTGGTGAAACAGAACAGATAGGCAGGTGTAGCAAGAGGCTGGTGTAACAGAACAGATAGGCAGGTGTAGCAAGAGGCTGGTGTAACAGAACAGGTAGGCAGGTGTAGCAAGAGGCTGTGAAACAGAACAGATAGGCAGGTAGCAAGAGGCTGGTGGAACAGAACAGAACAGGTGTAGCAAGAGGTTGTGTAACAGAACAGGTATGCAGGTGTAGCAAGAGGCTGGTGAAACAGAACAGATAGGCAGGTGTAGCAAGAGGCTGGTGTAACAGAACAGATAGGCAAGCGTAGCAAGAGGCTGGTGTAACAGAACAGATAGGCAGGTGTAGCAAGAGGCTGGTGTAACAGGTCAGAGAGGCAGGTGTAATAGAACAGATGGACAGGTGTAACGAAAGGCTGGTGTAATAGAGCAGAGAGACAGTGTAAGAGAATAGCAGAGGCTTGTAAAATAGAGAAGAGAGAAAGTTATAAGATAATAGCAGACGGTGGTGTAATGGAACAAAGAGACATTTGTAAGAGAATAGCAGAGGCAGATGAAATGGAACAGAGAGGTTGGTGTATGAGAGTAGCAGAGGCTGGTATAATGGAACAGACAGGCAGGTGTAAGAGAATGGCAGAGCTGGTATAACATAACAGTAATGCAGGTGTAAGAGAATGGTGAAATGGAACAGGTACGAGTATAGGTGTAGGAGAATATCAGAAGCCCGTATAATAGAACGGAGGAGGCCAGTGCAACAAATTAGTGAAAGCTTCGGGCACTAAATCAAATTAAATTTGGTGAATCTAATCACTGATAATTTGACACAACGAAGAAGTATCAATATCCTGCGACAGATCAGTGGCAATGTGAATGGTAGTAAAGTCCAGTAAATCACTGTAGCTTACTGATACCAGATTTCAGTTCTATTTAAGGCTGCAGAGAATCTTCAGTTCATGTCTGAGTAATTATAACAGAATTCGAAGTTACTTAACTGATTCACGTAATTTTTTTTTATGGGAGGGAGAGATTCATGCAAAGGTAAATAGAAATATGTTTAACTTGAACAAAACACATTTTAATGATAGGTCACGTAATGGTCCTTGATTGATTCATTGCATCATATATATTCATAGGTTTTTCCTGGGAATTCCAACGAGATAAGAAGCACAAAGGAAAACAGAAACACTTAATAATTGTGATGATACCTTTATATTTCTATGTGAAATAATAACAAAGTATTGAATCTGAACAGTAAAACTTAATGAAAAGGTTTTTCAGATAAATGTTCATCTACTGAGCATCACTGGTTCGCTAAATGGCATCCATGTAAGTATGCAATCTTTTTGTAAATCGTACATTAGTTTTTCATGCAATTATCATTTTGACTGTTGAAGCTCTAAATCGATGTATAAAGTGTAAAGTCCGTTTCGGGCGTCAATCCAATCACAAAAAATAAGAAATGAATATCTTAAGCTTAAGATTTTTGTTAATTTTATGAAAGCTTTTTCTATTTTTTTTTAATCTGACCAAGCGTGAGTATTCTTACCAAGAAAGTTCTTTTATTATCGTTCTTGAAATCATTAAATAAATATGTAAATAGAAAATAGGAAAGATATAAACAAACATGGTATTTTTTTACTATTTGTTTTATGCTGAAATGTGGCAATCGCTGAATCTGTAAATAGTTAAGAGAGCTATTTTGTATTTCAATATCGAAAACTGTCCGATTTTGTATGATTACTATATGGCAATAGTTAACTTAAATAACGGTCTCCGGAACCTCTCTTGAAAATAAAAGAAGATATATATATATATATATATATATATATATATATATATATATATATATATATATATATATATACTATATGTATGTATATATATGTATATGTATATATCTCTCTCTTTAAAGAAGGTTACTTTAAAGAAGTTTCAAGTCAATTTCTAAGTTTATAGCTCAAAGACCAAAGAGTCATATTATCCAAAATAAACTGAGGTTCGAATTCAGTTTTACTGTTTGCTTATTAATGAAGATTGATACCTTCATTCTTGAGCGAATATTTTGAATCATGCCTATCGAAAACTATATATATATATATATATATATATATATATATATATATATATATATATATATATATATATATATATATATATATATATATGCATATGCATATACATATATATACATTTATATATTTACTGAAATGAGATACAATGAAATGAAAGATGGAAAGGAAATAACAAACAATCACAATTATACAGTTAATATTAATTTGTGATATTCGCATAACCCACCTTCCTAAAGTCCTAAACGATCGCCCCGAGCTGGTCTACGCTGGACATACCTGCAAAGAACAAACGTTCATAAGACAGTTAAAGGCACAGGTGTGCGATTGATAGCGGTGAATCAGGTGTTGGGTCGAATTTAAAACTTCACCCCATCATAGGGCAAAGTGTTTCAACTTGTTATGCTGTTCGTAGGGAGAGTCACGTAGTCGGAGATTAGCTTGTTTTCAAATTCTAATTCAAAAGCTTTATTTCGACTCAAATGACCACAGACAGACATAAACATACATCAAAATCCATCATGCTCTAAAAGGACGAATTGAAATAGGTACGAGGAACGATTATGAAAGAGATGGGATCATTGTGATGAATGGATGTGGATTGTGCAGCTGAGTGATTCTTCGTACTAAAGGACATCTATATGCGTAGCACGTCAGAATAAAATAACATAAATTCTATATTCTTTCGTCAGTGACCATAGTGCTTGTAACGCCTGTTTATGGTGTAAGTCCACAAAATGGAAATGCAAAATCAATAATAATCAGCCACAGTAGAGTGAGCAGTAAACTTTTTTTACTGTTTTTCGTATCTAATACAAAAATTAGACTCAAATTCAGAACTTTATTGTAAATTTAATAATGAAAAGTCAAGCGTTCAAGTTTTCCGGCACCCTTTTAGAGTCAGGAATACACAACTTTCATTTTGCCACTAACATGCGAATGTTTGTGGAAAAATGCCTGTCATTCTAAGAAAACGCCTTTCTTTGGTCTTATTTGTAGATGAATTTAAAGACGACTTCAGCTGCTGTCTAATACGTCCGTGAAATTTCTATGAATCTACGATACAAGTGAAACGTAAGTCTAGATTTGCCAGATTGAGAATTTCAACTTAGACTATATCGAATTCAGATATAAATCTCTAAGATCGATAGCATTTTTGCTATAATTACATTTTATGAAATCAACTGAAGACATATGAATCTTAAAATTTATATTTGCGTTTTGCTTCCAAAATGACGAAAATCAGCAGGAAGATAAATTTGCTGAATATAAAAGAAAAGCAGCTCAGAATTGCAAATCTAACAATTAATGTAAATTACCCAAGGCAACGAATCATAAAAACAAAAAGATTTTGCAAACTCCCCAAAGCAACGAAATATAATAGAACAAAAGAATTTATTGTTATTATTACTGGTAATTCGGCCAGACCACTGAGCCAATTCTCATTCTCTCTTGCGGCTTCTCCTAAAGATTTGTTCTTTACAAAATTAAATCAGTAAAACTAAAAATTGGAACAAGACAGTATTGTAGAGGGAACCAACTGTCCAAGACTGGGGGCATTTATATTGTATTATTATTATTATTGTTCAGTAGATGAAACCAATTCATATGGAACAAGCCCACAGGGGCCGCTGACTTGAAATTCAAGCTTCCAAAGAAAATGGTGCTCATTAGGAAGAAGTACGAGGAAGTTAAGGGAAGTACAGAAGGAAGAGATCTCAATGCATAAAAAAAAAAAATACATTGATAAACAGGTATGGATAAGTGAACTTATTTGCTCGAGGTACAGATGATTTTTGATTACAATAGCTCTTTATTTGAGGGGTGGGTAGAGCTCGACTAGCACGCTGTTGGCCCAGCATTCGAGTCTCCGACCGGCCAATGAAGAATTAGAGGAATTTATTTCTCGTGAAACAAATTTATTCCTCGTCATAATGTGGTTCGGATTCCACAATAAGCTGTAGGTCCCGTTGCTAGGTAACCAATTGGTTCTTAGCCACGTAAAATAGATCTAATCCTTCGGGCCAGCCCTAAGAGAGCTGTTAATCAGCTCAGTGGTCTGGTTAAAATAAGATATACTTAACTTTTAACTTGGTTATAATAATGATTTAATAACTAGTTACAACAAAGGCTTAACAACGAACGAAGGGCACAGAGTCCTTACCATATCCTGGGGAACCAATACGGTATAAGCGTCCGCTGTCTGCGGGATGTAGGAGAATTGAAGTAAACATCCTGAATTCACCATCACACACGTTGTCATCGACGGTTCTGCGGCAAGGACAAAGCATAGGTGACAAAGGGATAATTAGGACTTAGGAATCATAAGGACAAAAATGTCGCAATAACGAATGAATCATATGAGTTTTCATCAAGGGTTCTACGGCAAGGACCAAGGAATCCTGATAACAATGGGAACGTTAGGAAAAAGGAATCTTGATGGCAAAAAGTCGTTGGGGAAAAGGAATCATGAAGACAAAGGGAACATTATGAAAAGGAATCATGATAACAAGGGGATTGCTGGGAATCATGAAGACGACATGAGCGTCAGAAAATACCGTGATGACAAAGGGATTGTTGGGAAAAAGGAATCATGATAACAAGAACTTATGAAAAAGGAATCATGCTGACAAAGGGATCGTTGGGAAAAAATGAATCATAATGACACAGGATCGTTAGGAAAAAGAATCATAATGACAAAGGGATCACTAGGAAAATGAGTCATGATGACACAGGCATCGTTAGGAAAAAGGAATCATAATAACAAAGGATTAGGAAAATAAGTCATGATGACGCAGGGATCGTTAGGAAAAAGGAATCATAATGACAAAGGGATCGTTAGGAAAAAACAATCATAATGACAAAGGGATCGTTAGGACAAAGGAATCATAGTGACAAAGGGATCGTTAGGAAAAAGGAATCATAACGACAGAGGATTGTTAGGAAAAGGATCATACTGACAAAGGGATCATAGTGACAAAGGATCGTTAGGAAAAAGGAATCATAATGACAAAGGGATCGTTAGGAAAAATGAATCATAATGACAAAGGGATCGTTAGGAAAAGGAATCACAATGACAAAGGGATCGTTAGGAAAAAAGAATCATAATGACAAAGGGATCGTTAGGAAAAATGAATCATAGTGACAAAGGGATCGTTAGGAAAAAGGAATCATAATGACAAAAGGATCGTTAGGAAAAATGAATTATGATGACAGGTGGATCGTTAGGAAAAGTGAATCATGATGACAAATGAACAGTTAGGAAAAAGGAAACAAGGAGACAGAGGAAACGTTAAGACAAAGGAACCAAAAATACTAAATTTATCCTAAGAGTGAAAAAACATAATGAATGAATCACAACGACAAAGGAACCACAGTAACAGAGGCCACGCGGTTAAAAAGAAATAATAATGATAAGGGAAAAGATAAGACAATAATAAAAGATTGTTAGGATTGTAAAAACAAGGAAACCACATAAAGCCAAGGGAATTGTGGGACAGTGAGTGAAAGGTGATTTGTTATAACCGTCTGATTGTTTCAAGTGATCAACTTTATGATCGTGTGACTAACTGAGGATCCAAGGTTGAGGCTTGTAAACATACATGCTGCTCACAATATAAAGAAGTCGAAATAAAAAAAAAGATCATCTGAATTTATTAATAGATTACTTTCTCTTTTTCTCTGTGAATATGTATGTATATATAAAATATATATTTATGTACATTTAAATATACATTCTTATATATATATATATATATATATATATATATATATATATATATATATATATATATATATATATATATATATATATATGTCTGTATGTGTGCGTGTCCTTGAAAGCTTTCCTGATGGTTTCTTGAATGGTATGTCCTTTTTAAAAGAAGCTAAGAACTAAGGGAAGAAGCATACCAGTAAAAGAACAGTTTCCTACCATCGGTATCAGGAATTAATGATCGAGGAACACCCTTTCTTACACACTTATAAAGGAGGCAGAAACTTTCAATAAAAGATACGAGAGGAAAAGCAAGGAGATGAAGCAGAGGAGAGGAAAAGTGTGCAAAAGAGGAGGAACAGTAGAGTAATTTAGAGGAAAGTGAATGAGAATCTTGAAGATCTTCATCGAGGAACGAGAAAGCAGGGAGAAATGAATAACATTAGAAATCTCGATAAAAACTGGAAACTGGAACTGGTCTTCAGAGACGCCTTACCCAAGCTCTCAACGGTAGTGACGGTGATCTGGCAGTGGGCGCAGGAAGGCAGGTCCCTGTTCCACGCCCTACACATGACGCACGACTTCAGCTTCTCGCAGACGCCGGCGGCGTACACCGTGTCCTCGCAGTACATGCCCTTGTGGCTTTCGGGAGAGACGGGAGGGAAAATGCTTTCGTTAGCCTTTTCTTGGTCGTTTTATTCGAATGTAATGGACAGCTGGACTGGCAATCAGGGGTTTTTATGTAACTCGGACCCGAAGTAAATGAGAAATATGAAAAACAGGAACATTTGTCATCAATAAGAAAATTTCTAAGTAAACTTCAAAATGCCTCGTCATAATAAAGCTAAGACAACTATCATGTAATCCTGATTATAATGTTGAAATCTGGGCAAAGGTTTATATCAGATTATAGTAATTCCCTAATTTCTTTTGTTGCCTCCTGAAATTAACCACTTGAATTTCAAACGATGACATATTAACACGCGTGCGTCCTGGGAATTTGCGGTTTTAACTTTGGCGCCCGGGTATTCAGCCTTTGTGTCGCTTTCCGCGAATATTCATGCGGAAAACGAGCCGACTTTTCCTTACTTCCGTCCATCCCCACCCCGCCTTTAAATTCAAATTTTGAAGCCAACCAGTCACAGCCTAGGGCTTGACCGCTCGACAGATCGGTTGATGCAACTTCGTTCAAAACTGACGGGTAAGACCCACAAACATTGTTTAGTCGGCGGACATTCACTAACAAACAGTCAATTCAAGGAACTTTCCCTCTAACGACTGTGATACTTTTATCATAAAATATACCGTTTGCGTTTTATTCGTATCGAAAAGGTGCTTTTTCAGATGTTTTACCCAACTTTGACGACGAAGGCAGCCGACCTGGTGCAGCAGTAAAACGGTGAGTGGAGGTCCTCGGTCCACAACTTCCGGCAATTAAGTCCACTGGGCATTTACCCTTGAACACGTCAAATGCAACATCTGTTACGCGCAAAACAGAGAGACAAACTGGTTGCTGCACCTGATATCATGTGGTTTGTCTATGCACGGACGGTTTCGACATTTTGTTTTATTCATTGAGCAGTTTGTTTTTGTTTTTTGTTTTTTTGAGAAATAGAATAAAGGGTATATAAATGGATCAGTGAACAAGTCAGCACATAATTACGAACTTGAGTCTTTTTCAACTGACCTTAACTAACAAGTGACGTACATTGCAAAATGATTTGAACTTAAGTTTCACGTATACTCACGTACATTTCTTTCCGATTACGTTATTTCCTTCCCTTAACATTTTGCAAAGATAACTGAATGATACAAAATAAAAAAATATACAAAATATTCAAAGTGCAAGAGCAGTAACAACAGCAATAATTCCCTACCGTCGTTGCATCTGCAGCGACCACAGGAACAGGTTCCTTTCCCGAGCATATTTCGTCACTGTCGGGTGAAATACACGTCTGCGTCTCCGTCGGACAGTCACAGGAATCGCCGGTATCCCGGACGGCACACGCAGCCTCCACACCTGCACTGGCCTCGGCTCGGCCCTCCGCAGGTCATGCCGTCGTACCTGGAGAGAGAAGATTAATAAAACATCAAGAAATGGGAGAGGTGTCTTGCATCATGGGGGTACTATGAAAATGGCCTCTTGCGCCGTAGTTGTCTTCATAATGAGGCCCTCCTTATAAAATAGCATAGAGAAACAGTACAAAAATTGCTTCTGTTCCGACCGGAATACACTACAGACCCACGCTTTCATAACCGTGCTCGCGAGTCGCGCCAGGCGCTCTTCGGCTGTCTTTGACTCGAGACAAAATCCTAACGCCTCGCGCCTCGTAGGCCTATGGCCTGACCCGACATCGTCAGGTCCCCTTCATCCACAGGGGTCTCAACCAAGCCAAGGTCCAAAGGTTCTTAGGACCTTGACCTCAGCCGTAAATGTCTTCTCCTTGAAATGGCGGAGATCACGCGTGAACAACACTCACAAATGTACTCTTATAAAGATAATGGATACGGGAAACTCACACTGGGCAAGAATGATCGTCGCACTGGCAGAAGGTTCCGTAGTACCTGGATGGCAGAAGCAGGCCACAGGAACAAACGCCGTGGCCGCCGCACAACTCGGACCCTTCGCTGCGACAGGCGTCCTCCATTCCAGGGCAGGCGGCGGATCTGGCGGGGAATCGACGACGCCAGAGTGGTGGTGGCGCCTCGGCCTCCCGGTTGATGAAGGGCCGACCCTGGGGGTGGGGATTAAAACCGGGAATTGTGTTAATGTTGTCGACTCGGTGAATAAAAAGTTAAGGATTATAGTAAATGGAAAATGCACTCAATTTAACGTTTTATAGCCTTGTGAATGAAAATGCTTTATAAAGATATTGAGAAACGTCCCCATTTACAAAGAAAAGGGGACATGAACTATCGGGCATAAAGCTGTGAACTGAAGATCTTGAAAAAGAAATGTCATCAACTCTTGTAACTTTTATAAGCATTTAGAAATGAACGAAAATTTTTTAAAGAGTCATTGTTTTACAACCTGACGAATGGATAATCATAAAAAATTATCACGAATGAAAAATGTTATAGGAAAGTTGCATGGAGAATCATTTGTGGAGGACAGAGGCCTAAAGATAAGCAGAGCAAAAACGGAACATATGTTTGAATGAGAGAGAGAAGAGAGCATCCTTTGTACCTTGGGTCGTGTGCAATTGTGGATGAGGAAGTGGAAAAATGCAGAGATGAGTTGTTCAGATTTAAAAAGATTTCTTTCTCTTATCCTTTCATAGAAAATTAAATATATATGTACTGTATATATGCATATGTGTGTTATATATAAATAGAACATGAATATATGGAACAAAGGAGGAGAGGTAACTGCAAATGAGATGGAGAGACACATTAATAGACATACGTATATATATATATATATATATATATATATATATATAAATCACATGTATGTATGCAGTCATTGTTTTACAACCTATGTTATCGAATGAAAAATGTTGTAGAAGGTTCAGTGATAAACCAGGAAGGTGAAACAGTTATGATGTGGAATTAAAATCATGAAGTCCTTCATCTATCTTTGTTTATAAATAACACATATATATAATATATGATATATTGCATATAGCAGTCAACACACTCGCAACTGATGTTTCTGTCAGTGATGCTCACACTCGCAACTCAGCGAAGGCTCTCTCTCTCTCTCTCTCTCTCTCTCTCTCTCTCTCTCTCCCCAGGAACAAAAGAAAGGACGGACTAACCTGTTGCCTTGAGAGCGAGCGCACGATGGACCACAGAGACGAAAGGTTGGCTTTCATCCATTCCAGGTCAATGACCTCGGGCGTGGGCTCTGCGCTCTGCAAGAATTCCAACAGAATCATCTCAGTCGTCTGGTCAGGAATTCGACTAAAACGTTGTGACTGGTAATTTATGGCATTTGGTCAGGAGTAGAGGGGTGTGCCAGTGTGTATTATAGCTGTGCAACAAGTTTTGACTTTTAAATGCTTACGTGTCAGATGTACGTTGGGTTTTTTATAACTTCAGTTTTTGAAGTTGATAATGGTAATTTGATTAGGATTTTTGGTTATGATTAGTCCACGCTTATACACACACACATATATTATTTGTATATATATATACATATATATATATATATATATATATATATATATATATATATATATATATATATATATATATATATATATATAAAAGAGAACAACAATCCATTTTCCTATAACAATTGAAGGCTGTATTAAAAAAAAATTATGCTTCCACTAGATAAAAACTCAACAGATAAAAATAAAAATAAATTGAGCTTTTTAGAAATTCTCTCGTAGATTTTGTCATTTGATGAGGTCGCATTGCAACACATAGTAACTTTTAGACTAAGGACATTTATCAGATTACTATATAGTGACTACATAGGTGTTCTTGCATTGCTGAATTGCAGGAGCATGTATTGTGATATTGTCATTTGAGCAAAGCAAGAAACTGTCGAAATACTACCAGGTAAGCTTTTCCATCGTAGTCACAGTCGAACATACGATATATAAAATAAAATTAAAGCAGTTTTATATATATATATATATGTGTGTGTGTGTGTGTGTGTGTGTGTGTGTGTGTGTGTATGTGTGTGTGAGTTGAGACACGATTCAAAGTAAATAACTGCTTTATTTTTATTTTATATATCGTATGTTCGACTGTGACTACGATAGGTAACCTTTTCCATCATAGTCACAGTCGAACATACGATATATAAAATAAAAATAAAGCAGTTATATATACACACATATATACACGTGTGTGTGTGTGAGTTGAGACACAATGCAAAGTAAATAACTGCTTTATTTTCATTTTATATATCGTATGTTCGACTGTGACTACGATGGAAAAGCCTACCTGGTAGTATTTCGATAGTGTCTTGCTTTGCTCAAATGATAATATCACAGTACATGCTCCTGCACTTCAGCTGTGCAAGAACACCTATGTAGTCACTATATAGTAATTTGATAAATGTCCTTAGTCTAAAAGTTACTGTGTTGCAATGCGACCTCATCAAATAACAAAATCTACAAGAGAATTTCTAAAAAGCTCTGTTTATTTTTATTTTTACCTATTGAATTTTTTTTATCTAGTAGAAGCATATATTTTTTTAACAGCCTTCAGGAAAATGGATTGCCGTTCTATGTCGTTTCTTGTTCAAGTTAATTTTCTATCGTTTCTTGCCCTGAACCCTGCCCACAAAGCCCGGGAACTTATATGTAAGATACTTCATTATGTCTGTGGTGCCCAGGAGCCTAAGATTTCAATGCGTATAAAGTCAGGGAACTTACATAAAAGCTCAAGCAAAAACATCCGGTGTTAAGGGCCTTTTGTATGAATAAACCAAAAATGTTCATCTTTATAAAAGTTTTGCAACTTATTTTTTTTATGGATATCAGGCACTGGGGAGAGTATCTTTTATATTTTCAATTCCTCCACCCTCTCTGTGAATGATCTGAGTTTGAAGTATAATAAAATGTGCTCTGAAGGGGTTTTCTCAGGCATAAATATTATGTGAAACTTATGAAAATAGGAGATCTTTTAAGACCTCTTGCATCATTTCGCATTCAGTCACCAACATACTTGAATCAAGCCAACATTGGAAGGAGGGACAGATGGCGAGAGCATAAGCGGTCACTTACAAAGTTATCAAATTAAAGAGCCATAATTTGGGGTCTAATATTCGACCAACATCTGTTTAAGGGCTCACCAAAGGTATTGTCCTTGATGCAGGGCATGAAACTAGGACGGTTCACCTGACATGGCACTTGACCACTGACAGCCGCTGCCTGTCCAGAATCCCTCACCCCCGGAGCAGTTTGGTTTCAGTTCCCAGCTTTAGGCCTAGGTGCAATCTTCCATGCCGTGTTGGTCTCGTTATAGTTACCCCGAACTTACGAAGTATACTACAGATTACCCATCTCTCTATATCTCATGTGAACAACTCCCTGTAAGGGGAATTAGTGCCGTCAGTGAGCCTCATTCGGTGCATTGTAGGCATTACCTGAGGTTCTTTGCAGCGTCCCTTCGTCCCCTAACCGCAACCCCTTTCATTCCTTTTCCTAAATCTCCATTCATATTCTCTTTCTTCCCTCTTACTTTCCACTCTCTCCTAACAATTGTTTCAACATTATTTTCAGCGCTGAATGACCTCACAGGTCTTAGCGCTTGGGCTTTGGCCTAAATTTTATATAAGTTCCAATCAACTGAACAGGTGATCTTTATAATCTCACGTAAAATCAGATATGGCAGCTTAATCATATTCAAGTAGCCTTACAGAAAGACAAGAGCTGTAAAGAAGAAGCTCACCAAATAATCCGTAGATCCTACTGATCTGGAAGGACCCATCGAAGACGCTGAAGAGGATGACGAGGCGCCGTGTGAAGATGGGTCGGAATCAGACGAGGATCCCGAAGAACCGGAGGAGGACGAGACGCGCACCACAGGCGTCCGGTGCATGGGGTGAATGTGGTCGTCGAAGTCCATGATGTCGTCCTCTTCTTCTTCTGCATCTCCTCCGTTCAGGTGGTTCCTGTGGCCGGCTTGCTTCTGCTGGCGTCTGCTCAGGGTTAATGGGAAATTATTTTCCGGTGTTTCGTAATTAACTTTTGTAATTATTCTTGTATGCGTGAACTTCAACTTATTATTATAGATTCACTTGCATTCACTGTTATTTTTTACATACATTTAGTTCTGATCTACCCTTTCTCTTGGTTCTACTTATCTTCTTCCCCATATATTCATTCTGTGCCTTGAAAGGTCTCGACGGTTATTCCTCAAGAAAGGCATAATAATAATAATAATAATAATAATAATAATAATAATAATAATAATAATAATAATAATAATAATAATAATCTGAAATTCCAGTTTGATACTCTGAAGTGCCAACCTTTTTAGTATATAATGAAGGATTTTGGCTAAGATCACTTTAACTGAAGAGCTGTGCCTTACTTCCGATATGGTCACTATGGCATAGTTGACGTTACTCTAGACTTAATTATCTAAAATAATTCAGAAACTCTATTGCCAAATTTAACCCGACTTACACTTGCTCCGAAATTAGACGAAACATACGATAAGAATGCCTTTTTATCTTTCTTGAATAAAGTGATATTAGGATTTCCTATTTGGAAAATAAATAATCTCGTAAGTGTAATGCTTCTGAGACTCTTTTGGAAAAGTAGTGTGAAAACTGCAATGAACTAACTGGGAGGACTGAACTAATCTTTATCTTACAACAGAGAGAAAATCAAATCAACTATCCCCAAGAAAATCTAGTAAAGAAAATACTGTCAAGAGCACAAGGAGAGGTAACATTTGAAGAGGTGGCAACAAGACAGTTACTGTAGCAGTGAAAGTGGTACTACAAACTTCCCAGTCGTGTCCGTATGACAGATTTCTGAAGGGAAGCACTTTTAGTCTAACAGGAAGCATCCGAAACGACGAACCTTCTTGCCCAGCGTTCCTGTCTTCTCTCCTCCTTGAGTCTTCTTCTCTCCGCTTTGAGTCTCTTCCTCTCCTCCTCAACAGACTTCTCTCGTCCTGGATGGGATCCCCGTAGCCGCCACTCCTCGAACGGGTCGTCCTCAGACTCTCGAGGCGCGAGCTGATATCAGGGTCGTTCTGCATGGCGTCCGAGTCGTACTCTGGTAACAGAAACTCGAGTGAGTGCCTCAAGAGACAGGCGGATCGGGGCAAAGGTGATTGAAGGTTGATACAAACCAACAAAATACTAGAACATAGTAATATTATAAAAGAAATTGTGAGTTTTGCTATATAAAATTAATATTTAAATGTGTATTTCATAGGCTTTGATAATATTTTATATGCATCTTTATCATACTGGCTAAAGTTAGAAATACATGCTACTTTATAAATAAGTCAAACAAATGACAATTAAAAGCATATTGAATTCATATCACAACGAAAACATTCAGTTTCCAAATGAGTAACTATAACAGCCCCAAGAAAAATTTTTGGGTTACCAAAGTCCGCCATAAAAAAAACAAAAATGCATTTAGTAGGTAATTTTTATCGATTGTTAAGCGTATCCGCAAACAAAAGGAAGAAAATTGTATGAAAGAGATTTAAAATATAAACAGTTGACTTAAGGTGGCTCAGAAGTTTAAAAATTTTGTTATTTCTTACCATGATCAGAGTAAGATTGTGCAGTAACTACCAGACACGTAGCTAAACTCAGGGCAAGCCTGGTGAACCACATTATTTTTTATGTGCAATTAAATTCCTGGAAGAAGAGAACAATATCAGTAAACAAAATTTATCATTAGTTTTCAAAAACAGCTGCATCTCTATCCCTCTCTTCATAAGTGAACTTGAATGTATCAACCTGCACAAATATACTGAATTATGTACCAGATCTTTCATTACAGATAATGACAGCCACTAAGTTCGTCCTCACTTGCACTCGTCCCCATCTTGGACTTGGATCGACCAACAGAAGGTTTTGCCTGGGAGTCACTACTGTGTACAAACTTAAATATCTTGTTTTGGTACAGCTAACTACAGTCATATTGCTTTGGCGAATGGCATCAAATAATTTAAATCGTTGGCTGGCCTGTAAACGACTGGTACTAATGCATCCTGTCACATGTTTTGGGCGTTTAGAGGTAACACGTTCAGAAATTAAACGTGGAAATTTTTG
>NC_089763.1:18445994-18450994 GCF_040412425.1 Macrobrachium rosenbergii | reverse complement strand
ATAAAAAAAAAAGTAAAGGAACAGGGCAACAGAAAAAAAAATAATGGTTGGGAAGACCTATTGCTGACGTAAGCGAAGGATGTCGCGCTGAATGGGCCAATGAAGAGAATTTGATTGCTAACAGATACACTTGATTTTCACTGGAAGCCAGGATGAGGAAATGGATGGCATTATGGATGATGGAAGGCTGGAAATGGATGACTCACGTGGGTCACAGGCGATGGCAGGAGGGCAAAGAGAGGTAAAGGGAAGGCAGTCGGGTATCTACTGAAGACGAGCAGGAAAGAGACAAAAGTCAAAGTCATGGAGAACGATTATAGGATTTTAGTGATGTGGAAGATAGTGTGGTCTGGAATTATTGGGAAAACTGTAGTTCCTCGTTGGACGAGTCGGTAGAGTTCTCGGCTAGCACTCCGCTAGGCCCGAGTTCGAGCCTCCGGCCTGCCAATGAAGAATTAGAGGAATTTATTTCTGGTGATAGAAATCCATTTCTCGGTATAATGTGGTTCGGATTCCACAATAAGCTGCAGGTCCTGGTTGCTAGTAAATCGATTTGTTCCCAGCCACGTAAAATAAGTCTGGATCCTTGGGGCCAGCTCTGGGAGAGCAGTTAATCAGCCCAGTGGTCTGGTTAAACTAAGGTATACTTTTTTTTTTGGGGGGGAACTGTGTAAATATTTTAGTGAAGAACACTGTAGGTTTTAGGAGCACACAAAAATGACAATAATGCAAGACGAACAATCAGCTGGTAGCATTTATTAGTTATTGACTCCAAATCCAGAGGATATGAGAAATCAAATCAACCATAAGTTAGTGCCATGACATATTTGTAATGCTTTTGAAAAGTGATTTAATCTAGAGAGAAATCAGTCATCCTAAAATTGCCAGCATAGAGCACTGTTACTTCCCCTGTGTCACTAAGTTTCGGAATTTTCTTTTTGTTTACGTCTTCCTTACTCTCCTATAGTCTGAAAGGTGAGTCTATCGCTCTCTTCGGTGTCAATCCCCCTCTCATATCTCCTTTCTCATATTCCTTCGGGCTAGGACAAGATAGGAGACCAGGATGTCGCGCAGTAGGGCTCCGTATAATTAGTTTATAAATTGAATCATTCTTTAAAACTGTAAGTTTAATGTGAAATCACATGCTGTTATAATGCATATATTCATACTGCAAGTCCATACATATGCTCTATGCTTAGGAATATATACACTGCGCGTGGGTGAATAATTTCATATATGTAAATGCACATGTACTCTCAAATGCACACAATCTCTCTCTCTCTCTCTCTCTCTCTCTCTCTCTCTCTCTCTCTCTCTCTCTCTCTCTCTCTCATACACATATTACACACACACACCACACACACACACACACACATATATATATATATATATATATATATATATATATATATATATATATATATATATATATATATATATACAGTATATATATGTATATAATATATATATATACATATACACAGACATATGTGTGTGTGTGAGTGGGGAGGTTTCTTTGTGTCTCTATGCATAAACTAGGAACAGCTTAATTTCCGTTAGATTTCAGTAAGTAACAGACGGGCACTGAGTTACAAGCAAAGCTGAACTCCCTAATCAACAGGAAGTTACAGACAAGCAAAGATGGGCGTGTTTGCTTGCAAAAACATCCATTTAGTGCACAGTGCCGTATTTAGAGCTTTCTCTCTTGCTTGTGCCCAAGTGCTTCCGATTAAAGTGTTTCTGAGTTTGTACTTTTTGTCGTTTTTATTCGATACTTTCTTTGAAGTGTTTCTGAAGTGAATTAGTTCGCACTTTAAGTGGGAGATTTCTTTGTTGTTTTATTTAAGCGCTGCTGATTAAAATAATGCGCACTTTTTGCAGGGAAAGTTTGAGTACTGAACTAGACTCTTGGGTTTAATAGGGAGCCACAGATCTGTGTGTGTACAACCCCAAGAGAAATGGAAAAGTTGTGTAAAATATAACTGTTTTATTCGATGGCGAGTTTCTAAGCTCATTTATATTCGTTTTCTTTGTACTGCTAATCTTACATTTTTTACATTCAATGCATTGCCCAAATTCAAGGTTATTTTCATACAACGACACTGATTCATTGTATTTTATAATCCATTCCTCCTAGTAATTATATATATATGTGTATATATATGTGTGTGTACATATATATACATATATATATATATATATATATATATATATATATATATATATATATATATATATATATATATATATATATGTGTGTGTGTGTGTGTGTGTACATACATACATACATACATATATATATATATATATATATATATATATATATATATATATATATATATATATATATATATATATGCTATATATATATATATATATATATCTATATATATCTTAGAATAACCGACGTACCCTAATGCAAGGCAATACAAGGACACGCACACTGAAGCACCGGCGCACCCTTAAAATACTATGGTCTGCCCAGTGTGTTACATTTATCAAATCATAAAACTCTTCATCCCTTGCAGACGCAATAAACTCTCATCACTTTCAACATCGTCACCTTTCAATATTTCGCTAATATAAAACCGCTTAAAATCAACATGGTTTTAAACATCTTGATCTGTGAATAATGGAGAATTGTCATTTTGTATGTTTTATTTCTCTAGTGTTTTTATTATTTTTTTTTACATTCTTTTTGTAATTATCTTTCTATGGAAGATATTCAGTGAAGCGTTTACGTGAATTCTTTAATCGCTCCTTCAGGAGAGGGATTTAAAAGCTCCTTCAAGAGAGGGATTTAATCGCTCCTTCAGGAGAGGGATTTAATCGCTCCTTCAGGAGAGGGATTTAATCGCTCCTTCAGGAGAGGTATTTAATCGCTCCTTCAGGAGAGGGATTTAATCGCTCCTTCAAGAGAGGGATTTAATCTATCCTTCAGGAGAGGGATTTAATAGCTCCTTCAGGAGAGGGATTTAATCGCTCCTTCAGGAGAGGAATTTCATAGCTCCTTCAGGAGAGGGATTTAATAGCTCCTTCAAGAGAGGGATTTAACCGCTCCTTCAGGAGAGGGATTTAATCGCTCCTATAGGAGACGGATTTAATCGCTCCTTCAGGAGAGGAATTTAATAGCTCCTTCAAGAGAGGGATTTAATCGCTCCTTCAGGAGAGGGATTTAATCGCTCCTTCAGGAGAGGGATTTAATCGCTCCTTCAGGAGAGGAATTTCATAGCTCCTTCAGGAGAGGGATTTAATAGCTCCTTCAGGAGAAGGGATTTAGTAGCTACTTCAGTAGGTGGATTTAATCGCTTCTTCAGGAGGGGGATTTAATAGCTACTGCAGGAGAGGAATTTAATCGCTCCCTCAGGAGAAGGATTTAATCGCTCCTTCAGGAGAGGAATTTAATAGCTACTGCAGGAGAGGGATTTAATTGCTCCTTCAGGAGAGGGATTTAAGAGCTACTCTTTAATCGCTCCTTCAGGAGAGGGATTTAATTGCTCCTTTAGGAGAGAAATTTAATAGCTCCTTCAGGAGAGGGATTTAATTGCTCCTTCAGGAGAGGCATTTAATAGCTCCTTCAGGAGAGGGATTTAAACACTCCACTCCTTCAGGAGAGGGATTTAATCGCTCCTTCAGGAGAGGGATTTAATAGCTACTTCAGGAATGGGATTTAATCACTCATTCAGGAGAGGGATTTAATAGCTACTTCAGGAATGGGATTTAGTCCCTCCTTCAGGAGAGTGATTTAATCGCTCCTTCAGGAGGGGGATTTAGTAGCTACTTCAGGAGAGTGATTTAATCACTCCTTCAGGAGAGTGATTTAATTGGTCCTTCAGTAGAGGGATTTAATAGCTACTTCAGGAGAGGGCTTTAATCGCTCCTTCAGAACAGGCTTTTAATTGCTCCTTCAGGAAAGGGATTTAATAGATACTTCAGGAGAGGGATTTTATCGCTCCTTCAGGAGAGGGATTTAATCGCTCCTTCAGGAGAGGGATTTAATCGCTCCTTCAGGGGAGTGATTTAATAGCTGCTTCAGGAGAGGGATTTAATCACTCCTTCAGGAGAGGGATTTAATTGCTTCTTCAGGAGATGGATTCAGTTGCTCCTTCAGGAGAGGGATTTAATCGCTCCTTCAGGTGAGGGATTCAATCGCTCCTTCAGGAGAGGGATTTAATCGCTCCTTCAGTAGAGGGATTTAATAGCTACTTCAGGAGAGGGCTTTAATCGCTCCTTCAGAAGAGGTTTTTAATTGCTCCTTCAGGAAAGGGATTTAATAGATACTTCAGGAGAAGGATTTAATCTCTTCTTCAGGACAGGGATTTAATAGTACTTCAGGAAAGGGATTATTCGCCCTTCAGAGAGGGATTTGTAGCTACTTCAGGAGAGGGATTTAATCGTTCCTTCAGGAGAGGGATTTAATAGCTCCTTCAGGAGAGGCATTTAATTGCTCCTTCAGGAAAGGGATTTAATAGTTACATCAGGAGAAGGATTTAATCTCTTCTTCAGGACAGGGATTTAATAGTACTTCAGGAAAGGGATTATTCGCTCCTTCAGGAGAGGGATTTAATAGCTACTTCAGGAGAGGGATTTAATCGTTCCTTCAGGAGAGGGATTTAATAGCTCCTTCAGGAGAGGCATTTAATCACTCCTTCAGGAGAGGGATTTGATAGCTACTGCAGGAGAGGTGTTTAATCGCTCCTTCAGGAGAGGGAATTAATAACTACTTCGGGAGAGGGATTTAATCGCTCCTTCAGCAGAGGGATTTAATCGCTTCTTCTGAACAGGGATTTAATCGCTCCTTCAGGAGAGGGATTTAATAGCTACATCAGGAGAGGGATTTATTAGCTCCTTCAGGAGAGGAGCGATTAAATCCCTCTCCTGAAGGAGCGATTAAATCCCTCTCCTGAAGGAGCGATTAAATCCCTCTCCTGAAGTACCTATTAAATCCCTTCAGGATAGGGATTTAATTACTCTTTCAAAACAGGTGTTTAATGGCTATT
>NC_089763.1:18430994-18435994 GCF_040412425.1 Macrobrachium rosenbergii | reverse complement strand
TCCTACTCCTCCTCCTCCTACTACTACTACTATTACTACTATTGCTTCATCTTCAAAGCAGTAGCATCCTATAACTAATGAGAGATAGGGAGAGAGAGAGTGTGTTCCTAGGAGAGAGAGAGAGAGAGAGAGAGAGAGAGAGAGAGTGTGTGTGTGTGTGTGTGTGTGTGTGTGTGTGTGTTCCTAGGAGAGAGAGACAGACAGAGAGAGAAAAGTGTGTGTGTGTGTGTGTGTGTGTGTTCCTAGGAGAGAGAGAGAGAGAGATTCTACTCTATGCTCATCGTAGTACAACAAAAATCACGGATGCGTTTTGATAAACTGTTAGATAGATTTTTTAACTGATTGACTGATTGACGTGTACCTGCCCCAGTAAAACTAAGGCCATTGACGCTGAGAGAGAGAGAGAGAGAGAGAGAGAGAGAGAGAGAGAGAAAGAAACTTATGCCAATGTCAGACAAATGAATGCCGTCAAGGGAAATAATATGCCTCTTGATTTATCTGATGGGGATTTCCCTCTGGTGGACATCGAAGGTATGTCAATTCATCAGCTATAAAGTTTTATAAAAGAAGACATTTTTTCGTCTATACAGGTTTCATTGTGACATTCAAGGTCATGAATCCGTGATTATAACGAGAAATGAATTTCTATCAGAAATAAATTTTCTAATTCTTCATTGCCGGTCGGAGAATCGAATCAGACATTTAGCGGATGCTAAGCTGAGAACGATACCAACCCTTTCCATCGAGGACCTATATATATATATATATATATATATATATATATATATATATATATATATATATATATATATATATATATATATATATATATATATATATATGAGCTGAGAGAGAGAGAGGCATCTTTGTGTGTATGTGTGTTTTTATGATAGCCACAATGATCTCTTAACTCCTCGATTTCTTCACACTTTTGATCCGTTTGTTTATCACAAAGCAAAAGAAGAAACAAATGTGGAAATTCAGACTCCTTGGTTTTGTACACTGCAGTTTGGGTTTGTTTACCTTTGTATCTAGTTAGTTTCCTTCCGAATGCTATCTGAGTTTCTGTAAGTTAGGACTAGAACGAACTAATCATTTATTCCTGTGCTCTGAGATTTCTTTTCTTACGTACCAGCACAAAAAGCCAAACGAAACGGCAATTTCCAACATAAGGTTTAGTGCAAATTGTTTTTTTTTTTTTCTTTAAAATCAATAACAGTTTCTTGTGACAATTAATGCAAAGTTTTATTATTGTCCAGTAATGCGACTCCTGAACTTTCTGTAGCTTACCCTTGACCCTTGGCCTCAGGTTTTCACTCCAAGGACGTCGGTTTCTGTTCAGAGATATGTATCAGTCTGACTGCGTTTTTACAGGCTTTTCGTTCGAGCAAAAGCCCAGGGCTACTACAAGTCCAGGTTAGTCTATCAAAAACATCAGGCTGCGTTTGTCAGGGGTTAAGCATAATCAGAACACAACAATATTTGAAACTAATCAAAGGCTTTATAACACCTAGATTTTAGTATACAAAAGGTTTCGAATAGTTTTCGTTTTTTAAGCAATATTTTTTCCATTACAGGTATCAGATGAAGATTTAAAAATAAACCTCTTTCGATGCTTAAGCATACTAGTGCCTGTCATACTGTACTTTTCGAAGGTTATTCAGGTCAAAACAATTACTGTAAAGATTCGTACTGATATCAAGACCCAGCCATGATTATCATAGACAGCAAACATGAAATTTCTTTTTGGGTTACGAGAGCGTGACATTGATAACGTGGATCGATGTAAGTAATTATCATAAAACGTAAAGCCTGTAGGGTAATGGTTCCCCCCAAAAATGGAATATGATTCTAGAATTATTACATACTTATCATTCATGAGTACAGAATTTAATGACATACGATAAGGTAAGGGTCAACTCAGTAGGTAATTCAGATACACGCGTGTGAATCATTTTTCCCGTATTCTAGTGGTTAGGAGGCTTGCTTCACTAATGCAATTGTAATAGCCACAATGACCTCTTAACTTCTCGAATTCTTCGTTTTTTTTTTATGCGTTTGTCACTACAAAGCCTTAAGATCGAAGTGCAAGATATCTGAAGTGGTTATGATGTCCGGTAGCGGGAAACGAACCCGCGTCACCATAATCACTACGAGGTCATTTGAGGCTTTCCTTTAAATATCATTGTGCCCTTGTAGAATGAAGCAGTGAACCGTGTACCTGACAGTTAACTAAATGTGGTACGTCGCAAATTGGAGGGAGGAAGGCATGGAGAAGTAACCTCACCCCCAAAAATCTAATAGATAAAGAGAAGAAAAACAAATATAAAATTCAGCTACAGCTCTATTCCGTGGGCAGAAAGCGAGTTCTCGCCCACTCGTAATGGAGCAGGCGTGATTATTACACGATCAAACTCTTTCCTGATAACTGACTTTATAGCCGTTCAGTTTTCCGACAAACCTTTTGAACTCATACTGGAAGAGCGATCAAATTATCAGGTTCACTTAATAATAAAAGGAGGTGGAAGATAAGAACTTTTTACGATTGGAGATTTATTGTGCACCCAAGATTACTATTCTTATGAAACAGAATACAAAATCCGTGTTTAACAACTGAAAAACAGAACCGAGAGCAAGGCGGTTAAATTTATTTAACCTAAATAAAAGTAAACTAACGCAAAAATTAAAGGGACAACCATGAAATTTTATGGAAAGCATTCCGTCCAGCGGCCCTTATTGTAGTAGTTTGGTCAAAACGTTTCCGTTGCAACGGCTCTTCTCAGTCTCCCTTTATCAGCTTATCAAAAAATCTTGTCGCCCCAAGGTCCATAGATTAATCTAGTTAGTCACAGGACAGTGACCCCTGTAACGCTTAGCAACTCCTGCGTGCCCTCACAGAATAGATCAACGTCAACCATCGCCTTTCTGATCGGTAAAATGAAACAAACTTTTTGGATAAATCAGTCAGAATTTTTAGTTTTCTTTAAAAGAAAACTGATGAAATGGCTATTTGTCTGTCCGTCCGCACTTCTTTTGTACGCCCTCAGATTTTAAAAACTACTGAGGCTAGAGGGTTGCAAATTTTTATGTTGATCTTCCACCCTCCAATCATCAAACATACCAAATTCCAGCCATCTAGCCTCAGTAGTTTTTATTGTATTTAAGGTTAAAGTTAGCCATGATCGTGCGTCTGGCACCGCTATAGGTGCCAACAACACAGGCCACCACTGGGCCGTGGCTGAAAGTTTCATGAGTCGCGGCTGAGAGTTTCATGGGCCGTGGCTGAGAGTTTCATACAGCTTTATGAGCTGTACAGAAAACTTGATTGCGCCGAAGAGACTTCGGCGCATTATTTACTTGTTTTATCAGTTGACTGAGTTTGTGAGTTTAATTGTCAGATTTCTTATTGATTCGAGAATTTTACTCCGAAATTTACAGGTAAAAATGCGATTTTATTCATTTATTTATTTATTTCATGTAAAATGGCGTCGCAGCGACCATGGTCTTGGACACTAGTTGCGAGAAAATGCAGGAACAGAACTTACAGGAATTTCTGAGTTACAGAAACGATATTAGATAGATACAAAAATGTCAGACCACAACTCCGTACATGCATACTATATAATTTCTACATATTTGTTATCTCCATAATAATAATAATAATAATAATAATAATAATAATAATAATAATAATAATAATAATAATAATAATAATAATAATAATAATACCAAAAAGTTATGAAAAATTTTTTTCTAAAAACCTGTAGCCAGTGGCCCAGATTTCATCATTAGCTAAACATGTGCTGAAGGGTCATTTGCTCAAATGCTAATTCAACCGTGTCCTCGTTTGCCGTGTAGATTCACTGTACAATTTATCTCCCGATGCTAAACGCCGATAACACCTACAAAGTCATGACTGGTATTATAGGAAAAGCGTAGGTCTTTTGACCTCTAAAATCCTCAACAGATGTGTTCAAGGTCAGTCTGTAGCCCTGTGACTCAAATCAACTGGTGTTTCTTCGGCACAATGACGTCATCAGTTGTCAAATCACGCACCCATGTGTTCTCTCGTTATTAGTCACCACAGGTCTGGTTATTATCCTGATATTATTACTTCAATATATTCCCAAAGTAATTCAAGAACTGCTATAATAATAATAATAATAATAATAATAATAATAATAATAATAATAATAATAATAATAATAATAATAAATTTTATTTCAGCTCAATGCTATATACATAGAATATACAAAGTAAAGACAATAACATACACAAAATCTAGATACATGAGATAACATGATGAAAGATGATAATCGGCAATATCCACACGGTTGCTAAAGAAGCACTGTATAAAAAATAGTATTCATAATAATGGTAATGACAGTAATAATATTGAGAATGATAGTAAAATAAAATTAAAATGATAACATTTAAAAAAACAGATTGCAGACAATTGAGTTCCAGCTAGGGACCTTAGGTGGCTGTAGAAAAAGCACAAAATGCACAGGGAGGCAAATTCGAGAACCATATTTCAAATACATACGACTGTTTGCTCAGAATGACATGCATTTCTCTGCTTGGAGACTTCTTACGATTTGGTCTTCAGGGAACAAGCCTTTTTCTCCATCTCACAAACTTCTCTTAGACTTGAAATTTAAAAACCGTAAAAGAAAAATGGATCCCTCAATCCTATGCTTACAATTGCGCAATTCCTGGGAGTCATACACTCATTGGGTCATGATATATATATTTTTTTTTTGTGTGGAAATGCCACAGTACGTAAGACCTGAATAATTTACCAGGTGTGCGAGAGGACATAAACCACACAGAGGGGAACATGTGCACAGGTATGCACAGGTGTTGAGTGAACACCGTTGCCACATCTCTCCTTCCAACATTTGCCCTAGTTTCCATTTAAGACTAACAAGCGGAACCTATTTTGAAACGAATGATGCTTAAAATATTTTGCCCTGAGTTGGAGGAGTGCATTTAATTGA
>NC_089763.1:18398494-18425994 GCF_040412425.1 Macrobrachium rosenbergii | reverse complement strand
GTTTTCAAGGCTCGTGGATATTTTGTCTAAGGGTCTGACAACTATTATTTGCTTTAATGTACACTTATAAAACTTGCGAATGTGTTGCTAATCATTGTGCAATCTGGAACTGTAAAAATTCTCCCCTACTGATGACATTGACACGAATAATAACTGCAGATATAAGTGCTATAACAATGACTATATATCATTTCTAGCTGTGCGTGATATTCATACATTACAGGAATGCACAAAACGTTTTTAACATTTGGACAAGTCTTACCATAAAATTTTTTCTCTTTCTAGTAAACTGCTAAAATGCCCGACTACTTACCGAGTGAAGAATAATTGTAAGGGTAATTTTACTGATTCAGTTGCAGTCAATTTTTTTTAACCCATAATTCTTAGGTGCTGATTGCTTCACAGCGCCAAGAATCCTCCTCAAATTCTAAGTGTCTCGTCTTTGGAATCATTAGGAAGATCGTTGCTAGTAACTCTACTGCTGGGTAATGAATGTGTTGCTGGCAAAAAAAAAAAAACGGGAATTGTGAAATTCCTGAAGAAGAGAAAAATTAAGAAAAAAACAAAGGTCTTTCATATTAGCGAATTGATATGTTCCATTACGTTCTCTTCTAGAATTCTTTTTATTTTTCTCCCGTATTGGTTCTTTGCTGGGTTAAAAGAAAACCATTCTATTCCGTTCGTCTGTACAGTAGTTCCGAATAAGAAGAGGAGCAAAACATGGAGACAGACAGACTAAATCAACAATGATTGCTATGAGGGCATCCTGAAAATAATGCTTAACCTAATCTAGGAAATGGAGGCCTACCCGGTAGGTTTCATAATCCATGGAACCCCGTAAAGATTTTTGTAAAGATTCGCTGTAACCGTTACAGCAGAATCTAACCTTGGAGACCGTAGCCTCATTGAGGCGTTATATTTACATCCGATTCCTTGCTCCCATGTAATTATCATGAGTTTCCTGGTCTTTCCTGGTTACCTCCCTCTCTTCTGTATCTGAAGACGACGCTGCTAGCTGAAGAAGAATCTCCCAGAATTTTATAAAGAAGTTTCAGGTTTAAGAGGATAATCAAGAATTTAATTTTCAAGTTAACACCTGATAAAGAATCTTCAAGAATCCAAATACAGACAACGTTACCAGTGAATGATACTTACCCACAATCGACTGGAGATGAAGAATCTCCCAGGTTTTAACAAAGAAGGAGTAACAGGTTGAAGAGGATATTCAAGAATCTAATTATCATGTTAACAGCTGATAAAGAATCTTCAGGAATCCTGTTGCAGACAACGTTACCAGTGAATAATAATCACCCAGAATCGATTGGAGATGTTGTCAGATGAAAAAAGGTCATCCAGAATCAAATTAAAAAGCAAACAGCAGTAGAAGAATCTGCGAGAACCGAATGACCATAAAAGCCGAAGCATTGTCTTCCAGAATCGAAGAAAGATGTTAACAATATTAAAAAAAGAGTCTGATGATGTTGCGAGTTGACAAAATATACAATATATTAAGTAACATAAATTTATTAAAAACATA
Organism: Macrobrachium rosenbergii; assembly: GCF_040412425.1. NCBI lineage: Eukaryota > Metazoa > Arthropoda > Malacostraca > Decapoda > Palaemonidae > Macrobrachium > Macrobrachium rosenbergii. Next base: position 18,424,457 of record NC_089763.1, on the reverse strand, counting down.
GTTTTGCCTTTATTTTATATTTTGTCCACAATAAAATAACATATATACAGTCAGTAGGTGAACACCACTGATATATTCCCAGTACGTCATGGATTTACCTACACAAATCAGTAATTACATCAGGTTCTACATTCGTTAAATTGGTTACACTTGTAAAATTTAACTTATTATTTCTTGTTCGGAAGTCGTTAGACAGAGGCAAGTGATAAGTGCATGGGCCACTGGATGTCGAGAAATTTTGAAACAAATTAGTTACAGTAAACAAGTGATAAAAATTTTCTGTCTATCATTTATGGTTGACGAAGGTCTGGACTGCTAAGTGTTACAAGGTGCGAATTTAAGTGTAAATTTGTTTCTTTTTCATTCGATGTGGTTTTTTCAGCCTGAAGACTATCAGTCAGAGAAATTATATAGGAACTGCGAGGTGACATAGGATACTGGGAGAGGTTGGTTTACTTGTTTGTCAACAAACAGACCCTTTCTACCATTAACCTACCTTGAGGTTTGGCTAAGGCTGAGTCACGAGGGTGTAAATGTGATGGGTAATATAACTCATGTCCAGAATATTTAATCTATTTACTCCGTGAGAATAGAACTGTCGTGTTAGGAAATATCGCGGCACACGATAACCCTGAATAATTCAGGCTTTCAGCGCGGGAAGTACATCGACCTTGAGAAATATCGACGAATCCCCGCGGTGTTTATAAGCAGGTATTTCTCGACTCTCTTGAGGGACGCTAACTAACAGCCACATACATTTGTCTCGTCACCAAATGTCGTATTTGCTGATGACCGAAAATCGATGAAATGTCTCGTCTGTCTAGTTAATGAACAGAAGTGACTCCTAACTTCTTATGACGGTTGCTGGATTGGTGATGAAAAGTGGAATTTCTGGAGGACATTCCAGTGCTCTTTCAGCTACATCAGCAGTACTGAGCTATCAGAAGTCTTTATTCTTATTCCATAAATAATATAAGCAAGTAATGATGTTTCATTGTGGTCGTTTACATAACGCATTTATTCCTTTTGAAAAGCTTTTCATGTTCAAGGACGCAACACCCAACTGTGCAACTGACTGAGAGTGGTGATATATTAGATCTTTCTCTTATTACACGTTTTTTGTCCTTACTGGTAATAACTTACGAAAGACAGTGTTATTTTGACAATCTTCAGATAGCCTTAAGGTCATTATACTACAGTATTTACAGTTGAGTTTCTCATAATGTCTTGAAGCTGTTAACGTCAATGTTGGTGGTTAGTAGTAATAACAATAATACATAAGTCTCATAATTGCATGAGTCACAAAAATCGTGAAGAAATCCATAATAATGGTGTAGGGTATATATATGTAATATATATATTAGAAATATATATATATATATATATATATATATAAATATGTATATATATATATATATATATATATATATATATATATATATATATATATATATATATATATATATATATATATATATATATATATATATATATATATTATATGAACGAGATTTTTGAGAACCTGCCTCGATTCTCCTTCTCAGCCTGAGAATAATAATAATAATGATAATGATAATAATAATAATAATAATAATAATAATAATAATAATAATAATAATAATAATAATAATAATACACTTCTCACATATGAGAGCTAGCATACACGTCTTCAAAGGTTGAATTTTCGCTTTTTGGATGACATAATAATAATAATGATTAAACAAATATTTCCACAGCACAGAAAACTTCAGCATCATTTTATGGTGCCTTTTTATTCCAAAAAATTCTTTTGCCGCTGGTAACGTTCTCATTACTTTCTGGAGGATCCCACTTCAGCTGGTAACGTTCTCATTACTTTCTGGAGGATCCCACTTCAGCTGGTAACGTTCTCATTACTTTCTGGAGGATCCCACTTCAGCTGGTAACGTTCTCATTACTTTCTGGAGGATTCCACTTCAGCTGGTAACGTTCTCATTAGTTTCTGGAGGATCCCACTTCAGCTCGTAACGTTCTCATTAGTTTCTGGCGGATCTCACTTCAGCTGGTAACGTTCTCATTACTTTCTGGAGGATCCCACTTCAGCTGGTAACGTTCTCATTAGTTTCTGGAGGATCCCACTTCAGCTGGTAACGTTCTCATTACTTTCTGGAGGATCCCACTTTAGCTCGTAACGTTCTCATTAGTTTCTGGCGGATCTCACTTCAGTTGGTAACATTCTCATTAGTTTCTGGAGGATCCCACTTCAGCTGGTAACGTTGTCATTAGTTTCTGGAGGATTCCACTTCAGCTGGTAACGTTCTCATTAGTTTCTGGAGGATCCCACTTCAGCTGGTAACGTTCTCATTACTTTCTAGAGGATCCCACTTCAGCTGGTAACGTTCTCATTACTTTCTGGAGGATCTCACTTCAGCTGGTAACGTTCTCATTAGTTTCTGGCGGATCTCACTTCAGCTGGTAACGTTCTCATTAGTTTCTGGAGGATTCCATCAGCTGGTAACGTTGTCAGGCTAGTTTCTGGAGGATTCCACTTCAGCTGGTAACGTTCTCATTAGTTTCTGGAGGATTTACTCAGCTCAGTAACGTTCTCATTAGTTTCTGGAGGATCCCACTTCAGCTGGTAACGTTCTCATTAGTTTCTGGCGGATCTCACTTTAGCTGGTAACGTTCTCATTAGTTTCTGGCGGATCCCACTTCAGCTGGTAACGTTGTCATTAGTTTCTGGAGGATTCCACTTCAGCTGGTAACGTTCTCATTAGTTTCTGGAGGATCCCACTTCAGCTGGTAACGTTCTCATTAGTTTCTGGAGGATCCTACCAGCTGGTAACGTTCTTGCCAGTTTCTGGATGATCCCGCTTCAGCTGGTAACGTTCTCATTAGTTTCTGGCGGATCTCACTTCAGCTGGTAACGTTCTCATTAGTTTCTGGAGGATTACTCTTCAGCTGGTAACGTTCTCATTAGTTTCTGGAGGATTCCACTTCAGCTGGTAACGTTCTCATCAGTTTCTGGAGGATCCCATTTCAGTTGGTAACGTTCTCATTAGTTTCTGGCGGATCTCACTTCAGCTGGTAACGTTCTCATTAGTTTCTGGAGGATCCCACTTCAGCTGGTAACGTTCCCATTAGTTTTTGGAGAACTCCACTTCAGCTGGTAACGTTCTCATTAGTTTCTGGAGGATCCCACTTCAGCTGGAGGGTAACGTTTTCGTTAGGTTTCTGCTGGTATTCCACTTCAGTTCACTCAGGTAACGTTGTCACTTCAGTTTCATTAGTTTCGAGGATCCCACCAGCTGGTAACTTTCTCATTACATTCTGGAGGTTCCCACTGGAGGAGTCAGCTGGTAACGTTCTCATTACTTTCTGGAGGATTCCACTTCAGCTGGTAACGTTTTCATTTGTTTCTGGAGGATCCCACTTCAGCTGGTAACGTTCTCATTTAGTTTCTGGTGATCTCACTTCAACTGGATCTCGCTTCAGTTGGTAATGATTCTCATTAGTTTCTGGAGGAGTACACTTCAGCTGGTAACGTTCTCATTTTTCTGGAGGATCCACTTCAGCTGGTAAAGTTGTCATTGTTCTGAGGATCCACTTCAGCTGGTAACGTTCTCGGTAGTTTCTGGAGGATCTCATCTGGTCAACTCAGTAACGTTGTCGAGCTGGTGGTTTCAGTTTCTGGTGGATCCCACTTCAGCTGGTAGCGTTCTCAGCTTAACATTTCATTAGTTTCAAAGGACCCCACTTTAGCTGGTAACGTTCTCATTAGTTTCTGGAGGATCCCACTTCAGCAGGTAACGTTGTCATTAGTTTCGGGAGGACCCCACTTCAGCTGGTAACGTTCTCATTAGTTTCTGGAGGATCCCTCTTCATCTGGTAACGTTCTCAGTAGCTTCTGGAGGATTCCACTTCAGCTGGTAACGTTCTCGTTAGTTTCTGGAGGATTACACTTCAGCTGGTAACGTTATCATTAGTTTCTGGAGGATTCCACCTCAGCTGGTAACATTGTCATTAGTTTCTAAAGGACCCCACTTTAGCTGGTAACGTTCTCATTAGTTTCTGGAGTATCCCACTTCAGCTGGTAACGTTCTCATTAGTTTCTGGAGGATTACACTTCAGCTGGTAACGTTCTCGGGAGGATTCCCACTCAGCTGGCGTTAGTTTCTGGAGGATTACACTTCAGCTGGTAACGTTGTCATTGGAGGTTTCTAAAAGGATCCCACATATTTGGCTAGTAACATTGTCATCAGCTGGGTTTCTGGAGATCCCACTTCATGTTGCTGATCCCACTCAGTAACGTTGTCATCAGTTTCTGGCAGATCTCACTTCAGCTGGTAATGTTCTCATTATTTTCTAAACGATCCACTTCAGCTGGTAACGTTGTCATTAGTTTCTGGAAGATCCTACTTCAGCTGGTAACATTGTCATTAGTTTCTGGAGGATCCCACTACAGCTGGTAATGTTGTCATTAGTTTCTGTAGGATTCCACTTCAGCTGGTAACGTTATCATTAGTTTCTGGAGTATTCCACTTCAGCTGGTAATGTTCTCATTAGTTTCTGGAGGATTCCACTTCAGCTGGTAACATTGTCATTAGTTTCTGGAGGATTACAATTTAGCTGGTAATGTTCTCATTAGTTTCTGGAGTATTCCACTTCAGCTGGTAACGTTGTCATTAGTTTCTGGAGGATCCTACTTCAGCTGGTAACATTGTCATTAGTTTCTGTAGGATTCCACTTCAGCTGGTAACATTATCATTAGTTTCTGGAGTATTCCACTTCAGCTGGTAACGTTATCATTAGTTTCTGGAGGATCCCACTTCAGCTAGTAATGTTCTCATTAGTTTCTGGAGGATCCCACTTCAGCTGGTAACGTTCTCATTAGTTTCTGGAGGATCCCACTTCAGCTGGTAACGTTGTCATTAGTTTCTGGAGGATTCCACTTCAGCTGGTAACGTTCTCATTAGTTCATGGAGGATTACACTTCAGCTGGTAACGTTGTCCTTAGTTTCTGGAGGATCCCTTTTCAAGCTGGTAACGTTGTCATTAGTTTCTGGAGGATCCCACTTCAGCTGGTAACGTTCTTATTAGTTCCTGGAGGATTACGCTTCAGCTGGTAACGTTGTCATTAGTTTCTGTAGGATCCCACTTCAAGCTGGTAACGTTATCATTAGTTTCTGGAGGATTACACTTCAGCTGGTAACGTTATCATTAGTTTCTGGAGGATTACACTTCAGCTGGTAACGTTATCATTAGTTTCTGGAGGATTACACTTCAGCTGGTAACATTCTCATTAGTTTCTGGAGGATCCCACTTCAAACTGGTAACGTTGTCATTAGTTTCTGGAGGATCCCACTTCAGCTGGTAACGTTCTCATTAGTTTCTGGAGGATCCCACTTCAAACTGGTAACCTTGTCATTAGTTTCTGGAGGGTTACACTTCAGCTGGTAACATTATCATTAGTTTTTTGAGGATTAGTTCCTCGCTGGGTGAGTAGGTTCCGTTCTCAGCTGCCACTCTGTTGGTCGCGATTTCGAACCTCCGACCGGCCAGTGAAGAACAAGAGGAATTTGTTTCTGGTGATAGAAATTCATTTCTCGCTATAATGTGGTTCGGATTCCACAATAAGCTGTAGGTCCCGTTGCTAGGTAACCAATTGATTCTTAGCCACTTAAAAGTAAATCTAATCCTTCGGGCCAGCCCTAGGAGAGCTGTTAATCAGCTCAGTGGTCTGGTTAAACTAAGATATACTTTTTATCCTGAGGATTGCACCAGCTCGTAACGTTATCATTAGTTTCTGGAGGATCTCACTTCAGCTGGTAACGTTCTCATTAGTTTCTGGAGGATTCCACTTCAGCTGGTAACGTTGTCATTAGTTTCTGGAGGATTCCACTTGAGCTGGTAACATTGTCATTAGTTTCTGGAAGATCCCACTTCAAGCTGGTAACGTTGTCATTAGTATCTGGAGGATCCCACTTCAGCTGCTAACGTTATCATTAGTTTCTGAAGGATTACACTTCAGCTGGTAACGTTCTCATTAGTTTCTGGAGGATTACACTTTAGCTGATAAAGTTCTCATTAGTTTCTGGAGGATCCCACTTCAGCTGGTAATGTTCTCATTAGTTTCTGGAGGATCACACTTCAGCTGGTAACGTTCTCATTAGTTTCTGGAGGATCCCACTTCAGCTGGTAACGTTCTCATTAGTTTCTGGAGGATTACACTTCAGCTGGTAACGTTCTCATTAGTTTCTGGAGGATCCCACTTAAGCTGGTGACATCTTCGTCAAGTCTAGCAGTATTCTTCCTTAGCTGGTAAACTCTGTATCAGACTCTTGAAGAGACCTCTTCATACATTATCATCTTAATTAAATTCTTGAAGATTTTTTTGTAGGTGACAACATTTTCATTTGATATGTTGAGTTTTTCAAGATGAAATAGCGAAATAAATGTTTTCGAGGAGCTTTAATTAAGCTGGGTCTACCTATAAAATTAACGTATGGAATACTATACATATGTATATATAAATAAAGAGAATTGCTCGGCTTTTGTATGTGACAGAGGGCAGAGACTGACAAATACACGACATTACCCTTGCCGGGCCTGAAGGTGACGGGCAAATATTCCAAATAGTATTTTCTGCGATATCAAACAGAATGTTCTTAATTATTTCATTTTTTCAGCCAGTAGACAGGTATCGTAATTGTTTCAGTCAACAGAGATGTAATCTTTACCTGTCAGGCTTTCCCTCACAGCTTTATCTATTGGTACATCCCCCTACAAATATACCCACTTCTCTTATCAGGCCATTGTCCCATTTGCGAACCGAGGGTGGTGGATACTTAGGTCCAGCGGCAGTTGAAGAAATCAACTCGGAATTTCTAGCAAACCAGGCGAGGCAATCCCAGGACAGAAACCGCATCCCTGGGCATCTGAACAACAATATCCCGATGTATGACGGAAATGGACGGAATCACAAAGTTTCGGTCGAAGGATCCGTCAACGCGGATTCGTTCATCTCTCAGAATGACCAGCAAAAGTAAGTTAAGTCAAATTTCACTAGTTCAGTCTCTGAAAATTTTTTCTTGAGATTCTCTCTTACTTCTTTTTCTTGGTTATCCGAATCCACTGCACAAGCCGTCAACTGAAAGATCCAAAACTACATTTTACCTATTCACAAAGGATTAAGTTGTGTTTATAAGTCCACTCCAGATATAAAGGTACAACACAGTTTTCTATCTTCTTCATTTTTTCATCTTTTGATTCTGGTAGCTACTATTTCCAAGAGTAAATTTATCAATAAATCATAACACCAACTGTCAGTTCCTTGTGTAAACACACGAACTATCAGGTGAATGTATAATGGTCTTGTTGTCATGCCAACATTTTCAACTAAGAACAAGCAAACCCAAGATGACATTGCATCACAAATTTTAAACAAGCTTCCACTGCGACTCTAGTAGCCCCTGAAGGGAAACATTTGGCAACTTAACTACCTCAGATGTGGTCGTGGCTTACGACTTAGCTTGAGTTAACTGCCCTAGTTTCGTTATCGCTTACAATTTTACAATAATACTACTTCCTCGCCTAACAGGGGAACCTCTCCAGTCACCTGCAGAACTCGGACCGGCTGTGAAAAGATACTACTTATGGGAGGTTCCATACTACTAATCATCATCATTGCTCTGGCAGCTGGTATGATTGTTCTGGAAGGAAGAGGTAACCACATTTTTTCTATAGGCTATATGGAAAGTAAAGTATATCTGCTTTTCCCTGACACAGATCGTGAAATCACTAATTTGTATTGCACAGATGCCAATATCAGCCATTGCTTTTTCGCCTGGTGAGCGAAACTTAGTTACTCTGTGTAATGGAAGTTAATTTTAAATTTTCTTGTTTCTCAATGGCAAACAAATCATGGATTTCACTGCGCGACTTTAGACTAGTTTATTTCTTTCTTCCATTTTTGTGCTTTTATATTTTTTTGGAATTTTAATCCATTTAATGATTACTTGGCCTTTTGTAATTTAGTATTCATATTTATATATTTATTTCCCTTTTGTCTGTCTACCTAGCTACTGTATTTTATTATTTCCTTATATATTGTTTTATCATTTACTAACATATCATTTTATCATTTGCTTATATATCATTTTATTATGTACTTATACACTATCTTATCATTTATTTATATATTGACTCATCATCTACAATAAAGTTTACATGGGCGCTTTTGACATGCTGAAATAATAACTAAGATAATGACTACAGATAAGATGTCCTTTGCAGGCTATAGCAATATCGTTTCAGGAGGTCTGTACATGAATGATTCAGGAACTTGTCAGACCAGAGACTGCGTCAGGGCAGGTTAGTGGGAGCCCCAGGTTTCATTAATATTAATAATTATTAATATTATAGTATCTATCATGATAGTATAGGTAGGGACGATCACCATCTGTACTGTAATGATAAAGATACTAATAGTAGAAAGAGTAAAATGGAAATAAGTAAACATTATTCTATTAAATCATTATAATTGACAATATGGGAATTAACATCCACAATTGTTTACTCTTAATATAAGAAGACTAAGTCCAGATAGGTCAAATAACTTTTCCTTTGAATACCCACGTTATTTCTTAAGCAGTGTTGCCATAATTTTTATAATAATCATAATAAAATATGATATGATTATGGCCACGACAAAGCAATGCTCGTAAAAACACATCAGTTATAACAGTGCCAATAATAACTATGAATAAACGGATAAATAAATAAATGAAACTATTAGCAATATTCACAAGAAAATATGATGTGATTATGGCCACTGCAAGGCGAGGCAATCATCAGTTATAAGTGTGACATTAATAACTATTAAGAAACAGATAAATAAATAAACTAAGCTAAAATGTTACCTCCTCCTCATCCTCCTATGCTTCTTCTTCTTCCTGAAAGCCGGTGTGATCTTGGAGTCCCTGGACGAAACTGTCGAGCCCTGTGACAACTTCGTGCACTTCGCCTGCGGAGGATGGTACTCCACCCACCCGGTCCCCGAATCGATGCACAAGTGGTCCATTCTGGACCTCCTCGACGAAACTACGCTTTACGAACTCAAGAGTAAGCTCTTTATAAGTATACCTTAGTTTAACCAGACCACTGAGCTGATTAACAGCTCTCCTAGGGCTGGCCCGAAGGATTAGATTTATTTTACGTGGCTAAGAACCAATTGGTTACCTAGCAACGGGACCTACAGCTTATTGTGGAATCCGAACCACATTATAGCGAGAAATGAATTTCTATCAACAGAAATAAATTCTCTTATTCTTCATTGGCCGGTCGGAGATTCGAACTCGCGGCGCAGAGTGCTAGAAGGAGAACGGAACCCACTATTATATCCAATGAGGAACTATTATATATATATATATATATATATATATATATATATATATATATATATATATATATATATATATATATATATAAAATATTGGCCCCGGCATAAGGCCTACTTTCTCTTATATCAAATTGTCTGTGATTGGTGATTGGTCTAACTGCCCAAAGAATAAACTGGCTCACTAACAACAGTGATCAAACTCGTCATTCTCGCACTTTGCACTTCTTAGCACTTCTGGTCCCCTCCATTCCCGAAAGTCTACAGATTTCAAAGAAATGCTGCAGATATATATATATATATATATATATATATATATATATGTATATATATATATATGTGTGTGTGTGTGTACATATATATATAATATATATAATATATATATATATATATATATATATATATATATATATATATATATATATATATATATATATGTGTGTGTGTGTGCATTTACTTGAATTCACCAATCTATCAACATCATTTGCAGGTATTATGGAGGAACCGCCCATGGAAGAAGAGTCTCTCCCCGTGATGGCAGCCCGTAAGGTGTACAAGGCCTGCATTGATGACAGTAAGTAGCTGAATGCAGTAATCAAGCAAATGACGGTGAGTACCTGAAGACAGTAATTTACTGGAGGATATTAAGTGCCTGAATGCAGTGATTAAGCAAATAGCAGTGAGTACCTGAAGACAGTAATTAACTGAAAGATACTAAGTACCTGAATGCAGTAATCAAGCAAATAGCAGTGAGTCCCTGTGGACAATAATTAAGCAAATGATAGTGCTACCCTGATGACGTAAAATTAATTCAGTGACAGTAAGTACCAGCTCTGCATCTAAGGTATATCTTACGTCACACGACTCTATAAAGCTTTGAGGAGCTTATACGCATGCTAGAAATCTTCTCGAATACAGCGATAATAATCTTGTGCATGTAGAAATTATTACCCGTTTTCATCGAACATAACTAATCAAGGTACTTATTGCTCGAAAGCAATCTTTTTTATTTTTGACACACTGTAATTTGTTCGTGAGTAGGTTACGCAGTTTTGCTCAAAAACTACCTACTTAACCATGACCAGCAATTAACATTTGTTTAAAGAAAATCAGGTAACCCGTTTTCAGATATAAAAGAATTCCAAAAACGCAGCCATAAGCTTAAAGAGAAAACAATTCTGACTGTTATAGTTGATTTATTTTTTTTTTAAATAAGTAATATCTCTTTTAATGTATTTCCCTTTACCTCCTCTTACTTCTTCCTAATGAACACCACATTCTTTGGAAGTTTAAATTTCAAGTCAGTGGTCCCTGTGGGTTTGTACCGTATGAATAGGATTTATCTTCTGAGTAATAATAATAATAATAATAATAATAATAATAATAATAATAATAATAACTCCACCCCTTTAACAGATCAGTGGAGCGCCGTGGGTTTGAGCCCTCTCCTTTATCTCCTGGACGAGATGGGTGGTCTTCCAATGATAGAACCAACATGGCGACCGGAGAAGTTCCGCCTGGAAGAGGCTCTGGCCTGGATGCGCCAAGCCGGAGGGCAGTCCATCGTCGCCCTCACCATCTCTCCGGAACTCACCAACAACTCCTACAATGCCATCAACGTAAGTGATGGCATATCCAGACTTTCTTTATTGTTAGAGGAATCTGGCCCTGTACCAGCACGGGTTCTTGATTGCTCCTCGCAAGCAGCCCGTCTTTCTTTTGTTTAGAATGCGTATCCTGAAAGTTTTTTTGTATATAAATGCACATCTAGAAACTTTTTTAATGGATATCCATGATCTCTTTTCGCGTCGAATGCGCAAGCAAACCCTCACTTGTCTCCAACGGGCATTCAAGAACTCTCTTTGTGACTCATGTTCATCCCTGTCTGACGCGCCATGCTATACAGTCAGATGTCTGCCCTTTTTTCAAATGCCCATATCTCCGAAACAAGGAAATGAAGGAGGGAGTATTGAAAGGATGGGAATAAGGAAGTAGGGAGGTCGATAGGATGGGAATAAGGAACAGGAGAGAACTGCAAAACATGACAGAGAATAGATGGGAAGTGGCCACCAAGCGGGTATCACGACAGAAAAAGGGCGGCTTTATTTTTCGAAATTAATTTGAAAGATAGGCTTGCATTGACAGAAACAGCATGTTGTCCTAAAGCTTCTCGTAACGTTCATTTTTACTAATTTTACTGTTTTTTAATGATCGATAATTTTTTCTTTTTTGATTTTTTATCATTCAGTATATTTAAAGAATCATATCAGAGAAAACTGATTAAATTTTGCTCTATATTTCCTTGCTCTAACACATCAGAATGTGTTAGGAGTAAGAGCATTGTTCTTGAAGCTAAGTGGCCCTTATACATCTCAAAATTCCTGTTCACGATATAAAATGGATATAATCCATTTTATATCGTGAAGTTAAGTGGCCCTTATACATCTCAAAATCGCTGTTCACGATGTAAAATGGATAGAATCCATTTTATATCTAGAAGTTAAGTGGCCCTTATACATCTCAAAATTGCTGTTCACGATGTAAAATGGATAGAATCCATTTTATGTCGTGAAGTTAAGTGGCCCTTATACATCTCAAAATTCCTGTTCACGATATAAAATGGATATAATCCATTTTGAATCGTGAAGTTGGCGGCCCTTATACATCTCAAAATTCTTGTTCACGCTGTAAAATGGATGTAACCCATTTTATAACGTGAAGTTAAGTGGCCCTTATACATCTCAAAATTCCTATTCACGATATAAAATGGATATAATCCATTTTGAATCGTGAAGTTAAGTGGCCCTTATACATCTCAAAATTCTTGTTCACGCTGTAAAATGGATGTAACCCATTTTATATCGTGAAGTTAAGTGGCCCTTATACATCTCAAAATTCCTATTCACGATATAAAATGGATATAATCCACTGTATATCGTAAAGCTAAGAGGCCCTTATACATCTCAAAATTCTTGTTCACGCTGTAAAATGGATGTAACCCATTTTATATCGTGAAGTTAAGTGGCCCTTATATATCTCAAAATTCCTATTCACTATATAGAATGGATATAATCCATTTTGTATCGTGAAGTTAAGTGGCCCTTATACATCTCAAAATTCCTATTCACTATATAGAATGGATATAATCCATTTTGTATCGTGAAGTTAAGTGGCCCTTATACATCTCAAAATTCCTATTCACTATATAGAATGGATATAATCCATTTTGTATCGTGAAGTTAAGTGGCCCTTATACATCTCAAAATTCCTATTCAAGAAACGAAATGGGTACAATCCTCCAAGAAAGACGCAATTCTCTGACAAATATTCCATTTTTCAGATGATCATTTCTTATCTATTGGTTATACTTCTTATTTAGCTGATGCAAGGTCTTCTGCCGATACCATCCGGAACTCTGATTAATGCTACAGTATCACAGAAAGCAAACCACATTGCTTTCATCCTGAAAACAGTGGAGGCGATGTTAGGTGCGAAGAAAGTGGTAGATGCTGAGTATGTCTTACAGCAAGCCTTGTTGGACACTGATGCAATGTGGGATTTCACTGTTGAACTGGCCAAGGTAAGAACCTTGGAATTTTTTTTGAAGGGATGTGGAACTGGATAAAGTAAGAACTTTGTATATTACTAAATAGATGTAGGCCCTAACTTAGAGAGTGGCCCAGGTAAGAACCGTCTGTGTCAGAAGCAATGTTTACTTATACTCAGACTAGCCAGTTAAACTGCCAGCAGCAATGTGGTTTTTCACTATTAAATTGGCTTGAAGTAATGTGAGCCTACTCTTTGGGACTGGTCAAACCAAGATCTCTGTCTGTGTCGGAAGCACTATTGATATTCACTGTGGAACTGGCCAGGGTAGCACACATCTTCACTTTAGAAATGACCAGGTAAGATTTGTTGTTAAGTGTGAGTTTGTATGCCCGAAGAAATGCAGGCTTTATTTCTGAAGCAGAAGTTAGATCTGTGTTCCAGAAGTACTGTCAAACGCCACTTGTGTAATCCAGAAACTCTCTCCTGGTTATCAAGGATCTCTTTTTTTTTTTTTTTTTTTTATTTCGAATGCACACGCATCCACTCATGTTTCAAACACACAAAATGTTCTTTTGTGTCTAACATACATCCATATCAGCCATTTCCTGCATTTTACGAGTCTTACATTTTTCCATTATGCTGATGTTTTGTGTAGGAATGTGTAAAATATAGATAAATTACAGTAAACTGGATAATACGACGAGAATACCCTTAAAATTATCAAATACAGGTTTGATGATTACAAGAAAATTAATTTAGGTGGACAGAAAGAGAGTTAAGATTCCTCTGTCTGCCAAGAGCAACGTGGATTTTCACTAGGAAACTGGCCAAGGTAAGATTCTGTATTACCCGAGGTAAAAAGGAGTTTTATTCTGGAACCGACCAAGGCAAAACCTCTTTGTGCCAGAAGCAACGTGGAATCCTATTCCGGGAATGATAATGATAGCTCTGTGTAAGAGGAGGTATTCAATTTCGTTGTGGAACTGGTCGGGATAAGAAGTCTGTGGGTGTCAGAAGGAATGTGTGTTTTCCAGAGGTAACACAGACGCTGAAACTGGAAAGGTGAGAAACTCATTGCAAGTTTTAGAACAGAAATTATCTACTACAGTGCGTTTTGAAATACAGTGATACTTAACGGTAAAGACAGCATAAATGATAGATATTTTGAAATACAGGAATACTCAACAGCAAAGACAGCATAAATGATAGCCTTATTTATGCTAGAGAAAAACTCTTCTCTTTATCTTCTCTTCTTCAGCATTTTTATGGAGACCTAGAACAGTGGTTCTTAACCTGAGGGACGCACCCCCTAGGGGAGCGTCAGCAGTTTCCAGGGGGGGGGCGAGCCCTAGAAAAAAATTAAATTCTTTAACTATATTCATTATTCTCTTAACATTCAACCACGCATTCAAGATCTAGTAGCAAAGAAGCAGTGTCAAATATCTCACTAATTCATTCCCAAAAGAATAAAAACACCCCTTCTCTTTCTCTTTTTTCTTTATTGTCCTTTAAATCCGGGAGGGAATTTTACTCACAAATGCAAGTGGGCCCTGGAGGGAAGGACCAACTCTTAGAGGAGGCGTAGCAATAAGAAGGTTAAGAACCACTCACCTAGAAGAAATCGTGATATCTCTGGCCTTGGTCTCGCTTACCCTTAAGAGCCAGTTAAAACTAAAAGAAAACGCCGCATATTATTATTATTATTATTATTATTATTTTCTTTTGGTCTATCACAGTGTTAGGAAAAATCGTTTGTCGATTGTTCCCTTAGTGGGTTGTTGCCTCCTTTGTTTTTGTTTGTTTTTCTTTCTGGGGAGCTGACGTCGTTGGATGGCGTCAGACTTCGTCAGTCATGTTCGTAACAGCAACCAGTCAGGTTCGTAGCAGCAACAAGTCAGGTTCGTAGCAGCAACGAGCCAATGGTCCAGGCAGCGGCGGCAGGTATCCGTACCTGAGAGTCAGGTCCCGGCAGCAGACCAGCGAGAGTATTTGAGGACGAGATGGTTGTCGGCCTTGGTCGTCGTAATTAGAGGAGGACGTCAGTACGTTTCTTTGAGGACGAGATGGTTACCGTGTCGGTTCTGTCGGTCGTTTCGGTATGGAGGATGACGTCAGCACTGGTGCTTGAGGACGAGATGGTTGTCGTTTCGACTCTGTCGGAGTTGTCCTGCAGTGTTCCTTTGAGCTGCCAGTTTATGTAATTAGTTCTTGCTGCCTGGGTATTGTTTATATTTTTTGAATGGTTCATTATTTTTGCTCATGTATAATTTTTACATGCATATTTTTACTGACCCCATTCTATTTTTGTGTGTTTACGTTTTCCTCATTTAGTGGTGTTATTCATGTAATTTATTTGGAGTTGCTGCTTAGATTTAATGTTTTGAATTATTTTTGTAGACTCCTTACGTGACGCTTGTACTGTTAATGGTTACTCAGGATGTTTATTTGTTTTAAAGTAATTTGATTGTTGCTGCTGCTGTTAAGAGTTTAATTCACTTGTAATAATGTCCATTTAATTGTTTATTTTAAACTTAACCTTGACTCACTGTATATTATGTATATAGCTTTGTAAATAAATTAATTTTAAGGTCACCTTTTCTGTATTTGTTCTGCCTCCCTCCTTTGTTTGGTTCATTACAGCCCAATTGCTTGTTTTTTTTAAAGAACCTGTAGATTCGAGAGGCGAGATCATTACACAGTCATCCTATTCGACCGGGTGGTTTTTATAGTGTGGGGGTTCCGGGTTGCATCCTACCTCCTTAGGAGTCCATCACTTTTCTCACTATGTGCGCTGTTTCTAGTAGCACACTTTTCTGCATGAGTCCTGGAGCTATTTCGGCAACTTGTTTTTCCAGATTCCTTCTCAGGGATCTTGGGATCGTGCCTAGTGTTCCTATGATTTTGGGTACAATTTCCACAGGCAGATTCCATATCCTTCTTATTTCCATTTTCAGGTCTTGACACTTATCAATCAATTTTTTCTCTCTCTTTCTCATCTACTCTGGTGTCCCATGGTATTGCGACATCAATGAGTGATACTTTCTTCTTGATTTTGTCAAAAAATGTCACGTCTGATCTATTGGTACCTATCACCCTATTTGTTCTGATACCATAGTCCCAGAGGATCTTTGCCTGATCGTTTTCTATCACTCCCTCAGGTTGGTGTTCGTACCATTTATTACTGCAAAGCCGGTGCTCAGGCTGGGTTGTACCACTTTTACTGTTAGCTGGTGTTTCTTGCACAGGCTCCAGTGGAGGGCTTTTCTACTGAATCATGCCTCTTTTTGGTACTGGTTCTGTGCAGCATGGACATTCGCTTGCTCTGTGGTTTATGGTCTCCTCTTTCATATTGCACTTCCTGCATATGGGTGAGATGTTATTTCCATCTATTGTTCTTTGGACATATCTGGTTCTTAGGGCTTGATCTTGTGCCGCTGTTAGCATTCCTTCTGTTTCCTTCTTGAGTTCTCCCCTCCGTAGCCATTGCCATGTTTCATCGCTGGCCAGTTCTTTTGTCTGTCTCATGTATTGTCCGTGCATTGGTTTGTTGTGCCATTTTCAGATATTGCCCCAGTGCTCCGCTCTCGATGTTGACGCAGTCCTCTATGCTTAGTAGCCCCCCCCCCCCTCTTCCTTTCGTGTTATGTTATAGTCTGTCTGTATTTGCTCTTGGGTGTAGTGCTTTGTGTGTCATGCGTTTTCTAGTTTTCTGGTCTTTGCTGCGGAGTTCAGCCTTCGTCCATGCCGCTACTCCTGCGCTGTATCTGATTACTGGTACTGCCCATGTGTTTATGGCTTTTGTCATGTTCCCGGCGTTGAGTTTTGCCCTGAGTCTCGCCTTAAGTCTCTGCATATATTCTTTCCTGATCGTGTCCTTCATCTCTTGGTGTTTTATATCCTCTCCTTCTATTATTCCCAGGCATTTGTATCCTGTCTCATCTATGTGTTTGATGCTATTCCCGTCTGGTACCATTATCCCTTCAGCCCTCGTTACTTTGCCTTTTTGTATGTTGACCAAGGCGCATTTTCCTATTCCAGACTCCATCCTGATGTCTCCAGATACAGTTAGTCCTTACTGTCTGGATTAGGGTATCTAATTACTTGATGCTCTTACCATACAGCTTGATGTCGCCCATGAACATGTGATGGTTAATTCTGTTGCCTCCTTTCTTGAGTTAGCACCCAGCATTATTATTATTATTATTATTATTATTATTATTATTATTATTATTATTATTATTATTATTATTATTATTATTTTCAGATAAGCGAAGAAACTAAAGAGGATCCGTGGGTCGATTACAACCCTATGACTGTGGAAGAGCTGAGCAAACTGACAAATCACCCCAATTCATCGTTCAAGGTGGGTCTGTCTTAGAATGAACTAACTTCTCCTTTACTGCCAAACTTTCAAATTCTCTTCCCTCTTTTGTTTTTTTTTTTTTTCTGACTAACCTTTTACTCTCCGAGAGGCAGTATTTATTTTCTTGCGCCAAACCCATTCCTTCTTACAGTACCCCCACTCCTATTTCTTGTTTCTTCTGGCCTGTGCTAGCGAAGGTCTTTTGATTGCCATTTCCACCACACATTGTTGTTAAAGAAGTCTGCAACATCTTTCTTAAGAGTGCACTGGCTTAACTGAATCAAAATTCCGTAACTTATAACAGCAACGCTCTTAAAAAAACAAGTAAGTCAAATTTTGGTAGAAGGAAGTGTCATACTCGCTTTTAAAGTCCACTCATGGCTTGACGTTGATAATAAACAGTGGTTATTCACTTATGTTGTCTTAATGATTCAAAGTAAATTTGCTCCTGAAAGTAATATTCCCAAATCCCACGATGCTAATTTACTCCCCAAGCTTATGTTGTCGTGCTGAAATTGGTGTATTTTTCATTTTTTTTTTTTTTATCACAGATCGACTGGCTGCTCTATTTCAAGCGTCTGTTCAACGACACTAACATCACGGTCACCAATGATGACGTCATCATAGTCCATGACCCCTGGTACTTCGGGAACCTCACGACTCTTCTGAGCAAGACGACAACCAGGACGATTGGTACGCTAATCCCCAACTTCTTATCAGATGTAATAGGCATACTGTTGAATGTGTTTTTTGTTTTGGGCGTCATTAAACAGCGTTCTGTGAATTTAAATAACCCTGACAACAAAATGAACTCGAATCCTGGTTAGGGTATTAGGCAGTTATCAGATATTATATATACAGTATATATATATATATATATATATATATATATATATATATATATATATGTATATATATATATATATATATATATATATATATATATATATATATATATACATATATATATATATATATATATATATATATATATATATATATATATATGTATGTATACAGTATATATGATATATATATTATATAAATATATATATATATATGTATATTATATTATATATATTATATATACATATATATGTATATTATATATTATATATATATATATATATACTGTATATATATATATATATATATATTATATATATATATACATATATATATACTGTATATATATATATGTATATATACTCGTATATATGACAAAAATAGCAAGGTAGTAGACAGACAGATTGAGACATAGATATGTAGAGAGAGAGAGAGAGTTAATTACCCACGTGCATGCGTATCTTTTCTTATAACTACGCATTCATTTGCAGCCAACTACCTGATGTACCAGGTGGTTTATTCTATGGCGGATGAAACCTCAGCGACTCTGCGGGATATTTACAGGAGTTATGAAAGCCCTCTTTGGTGAGTTTTTTTTTTTTTTTTTGTTATCCATACAATCCCGTACGTTAGTAGTGCCGTCAGCGCACCTGCCCTGCTCATGCGGTGCACTGTAGGCATTACTTCCAGTTGAATCATAGTGCAACTGCGAGTTTTCCCTCCTCTTACACCGTTCAGACATTTTTACTATCAATTTCCTTTCCAGCGCTGAATGACCTCATAGGTCCCAGCACTTGGCCTTTGGTCTAAATTCTTTTCTCTATTCTATTCCATTCTATCCATTCAACCAGACCAAAATATAATTTTTAAACTATATAATTTAGAAGCAATATATTTCAAAATGCAAGTAAAGCAAGGTCATTCTTTACTGTAATTTCATTCACTGTTCATTATAGGTATAAGAAGGGGGTGTCTTCTTCTTCCTAATGAACGCCGTATTCTTTGGATGCTTGAATTTCAAATCCATGGCCCCTGTGGGCTTGTTCCATATGAATAGGGTTCATCTTCTGAATAATAATAATAATAATAATCTTCCTTGTTTGTGCCTTTACAGTCTTGCCACTGAAGCTTGAGTAAAATAACCAGCATTGCTTCCTTGTTGTATACTTATTGTGCAAATTAAATGTTAATGTAGAAATGCTGTAATGTAGCCTATTCCTTAGAACTCAACTTAGGTTTCTCCACGCTAAAATAAGTTACTTTCAAATGCAGAATGCTTCTAAAAATCAGACAAAACGTCATGAGGAATAATAATAATAATATCATTATATATCATTATATATATATATATATATATATATATATATATATATATATATACATATATATATATATATAATATATACACTTAACAAAGATGTGTGTGTACATACGTATACACAAGTATATTCTGCAATACGTGCATGATGATCGCTCATTATAATTAACTCCGCTATACTTCATTTAAATAACATCTTTCATTTTAAGGTTATGTAAAGAAATTCCTCTGTAATTCTAGGGAATTTGGTCGCACCTCCTTACGGCCGTAAGTTGCGTGTTTGTGTGTTTGTACGTGTTTGTGAGCTCACAGAAGTGAAACCACACGAATGATTCTCATTTTTCTTACGTTCTTGTGTTGTTCTGACACGTACTCGAAGGCAAAATGAAGATGAATTTGTTGATATTTCCATCATAACTGGAATTTTTTGGTTTATAATATTTTTACTTTTCTGTAAAGGCTTGCTGTGTAATTTTGTCGGCTTTGAGTTTGTCCCATAAGAATGCTTCCTCTTTAATATAAAGATGATAATAATGATAATAATAGGTAAGTTTATTATCTAACAAATTTATTGCGACTAGAGGTTTTTTTTCATTGACGACGAAGCTTCATCTTCATCCTGCCTTGGGGACCTGCGTGCGCTTATTGCTCGTTGTATTGTTTCTTATCTTTATTTTGAATGTTTGTGTGTGATGCTCCAGTTCCTATACTACCCTAGGATTTCTCACTACTGTGCTGCACTATACGGAATGTAAATCAGTTGATTCCTATCAAGTTTTATATTTAATTTCGCCAAGATTCTTCGGAAGTTCTGTTTTTTTTTTCGAGTGAAAAACGAAGAAAATCTTAGGTAGAAATATATTCTTCCTTTCTGCTACCATCGTTTCATAGAGCGAAGTCAACAAGAATAAAAAAACAGAAAAAAATAACGTCTTTGCCGCACGCAAGTTGATGGGGGAAAATTGGGGAATTTTACATTGCATTTAAACAGAAAACGGAACCTTGTAGTCTCCACTGTATCTCAATTAACAGAAAACGGAAACCATGTCGTTGTCACCGCATCCAATTAACAGAAAACGGAGACCACTTAGGTTTTTTTTACCGCAACCAAACTCATTAATTGGAAACCGCCGCAGTTTTCACCGCAAAAACATTCAGCAAGAACAAACCAGTATCATTTTTTCTAACTCAAACAGAAGACGGTAACTGTAGGAAATGAAATTTCAGTTAGAAATGAAATTTCAGTTAGATATTGGTCACGCATATTTTTTTTTTTTTTTTTTGGTAGCGTAAACTTTCATACAACAAGGAAACTGTGACAGGCAAAGGGAATTAAGAAGAAGATGGAGTATTTCATATCGTTAAAATGAATTGTATTTATATTAGAACATCCAGCAGGTAGACTCACGAATCAAGTTTGTTTAATATGTGTTTTTGTTTAGGTTTGTGTTCCTGCATGTTTGTGTGTTTGCATGGGATTTTGGTTCTTGTTGGTACATGTATTTTTGTTTTCTTCCAAATTCATTATCAACACAAACCTTTCGCTTCATTTTCACTTGTGTGTTCTGTAAGATGCTTTGTCTCAATCATTACACAGAAACTTGACAATAATATGTGTATATATATATATATATATATATATATATATATATATATATATATATATATATATATATATATATATATATATATATATATATATATATATATATATATATATATATATATATATATATATATACTGTATATATATATATATATATATATATATATATATAAACTTGATCACTTATACAATTATCTGTGCATTAATGCAATTACTGACAGGACCTCATTGAAACCGGATGGTATCCAGCGGAGATATTTATTCAATAAAGGTTACAAGCTTTCCAGGGCTACAGCCCTCATTGTCAAGTAACTTTTTATTATTGAATAAATACCTCCGCTAGATATCATCCAGTTTCAATGAGGTCCTGTCAATTATATGTATATATATATATATATATATATATATATATATATATATATATATGTGTGTGTGTGTGTGTGTGTGTATGTATGTATATACAGTATATATACATACATGTGTATATATTATATATGCACTCATATATA
Organism: Macrobrachium rosenbergii; assembly: GCF_040412425.1. Taxonomy (NCBI): domain Eukaryota; kingdom Metazoa; phylum Arthropoda; class Malacostraca; order Decapoda; family Palaemonidae; genus Macrobrachium; species Macrobrachium rosenbergii. The sequence continues at coordinate 18,402,890 of NC_089763.1, read as the reverse complement.
TAGCTGGGGATCGTCTCAACAGTGTCTCGCCTGTTGGAAGAGGTTTGAGGTGAAGCCCCTGGGTAAGTAAGGGTACTAAAATTTTATCAGGTTGCATTGGTTTAGGTTAACTTACGGTAGGTTACATCGTTACATATTACACACACACCCTCCAGAAACCTATGAAGAATTACACTTTTTATGGAAGATGATTTGATGATGAAAGCGAATTTCATAAAAAAAAAAAACAAACACACACGATTAGGCGACGCAAGATACGTGGTAATTGAATTTGAACTCTGGATAAACATATTTTTGTATTGCTTGAATTGATTATGTGGCAGTTTAGCTGTGATGAAATATTTTAGCTTAATTGCCAGATATTTCAGCTGTGAACTATTTTTCATTAATTATCAACTGTTTCTGGTTAATTTTCAAGTATCCAGGGTCAGTCAGACTTCTTCGAATTCATCTTCAAGTAATCCAGCTCCATTTTCAACTACTGCAGGTTAATTATCAGTTATCTTTGGCTATTCCATCATGATTATATCATGAGAGATTTCAGAACTATCAACTTTCGAATTGTATTAAGGAAGGAGACAATTCTCGTAACCATGTGTCATTAAGAATTATGGCTGTTTCCACAGAGTTTAATGTATGAAAAGCTTCTCTATTTTCCTAATGCTTCTTTTGTCTGCAGAGGAAAGATCACGTAATACTGCAGTTGCACTTTATTCGTTTCATGAAAGAGAGGGAGAGTATAGAAGCATTCGAGAACTTTGAATATACAATTACGTAAACATGCTGGTAATATTTTACATTTCCTGTGCCTTTATACGTTTTTTTATATCTATATTAATAAAAGCAAAGCTTTCTCGAATGTCTCTATACCCTTCCTTTCATGAAATGAGCATACGACATTCATTAATGAATATAGGACATTTTTTAATGAATACAAGTCATTCTTAATGAAAATAGGAAATTTACTATTGAATATAAGACATTTATTAATGATTATAGGACATTTATTAATGAATACAGGGCATTTATTATGGAGTATAGGACATTTATTACATGAGTTTTCTTCTACAGAAAAAGGGAACCATTAGAAAAATAGAGAAACTTTATCATGGTTCAAACTCTGCCATTTGGAATTACTCTTCAACAACTTCAGTTTGAATATAGACCTTTCAGTCACCAGCTATCAAATTTCTATAAACTGCTATTCCCGCTGTGTTTCAAACTATCTCAAAATGTTCATCAACTATTTCTCGCTCATTATCAAAGTCACTATCTCAAAAGACGTTTCTTTTATTCAAAATATTTTTAAACGTGAAATACAATCTGGTTTAGGTCACGAAAAACATGCAAAAATAAGTCTATTATTGTTAATCTATTGTTATTTTAGCTAAACCAAGTTATTGAAATGCAATATCTATCTGTTTATTAAGATGGTATGATTGCGTCATTTAGCGTCCGGATTCTTCTGCCGATGGCCGTTGGACAAATGTTCTTCAAGAAACACTCCATCGAGAATGTGACCGGAGATGTAAAGTATACCTTCATATATATATATATATATATATATATATATATATATATATATATATATATATATATATATATATATGTGTGTGTGTGTGTGTGTGTATACATTTGCCGTATTCCTTTTAAGAGGCGTTATGCTAATCTTCCGGTTCTCATCAAATCTTTTGGGATAAAGTTTCTAGCTCTACCGCAGGCCTATGTAGCTTGGACCCACCACAGTCGAATAAACGCGAAGTACCCAGTTCACTGTTTATGTCAAACAGCAATGCTTATAGGGTATGTGTATATGTTATGTATTTGTGTGTAAGGGTATGCTACGTATTCACTGAATACTCTGTCCCTTAGACTAAGTCTCGTTCATTGGATACCCTGTCTCTCTAAGCCCTAGTCGTTCACTGAATACTGTTTCAGGCCTAGTCGTTCACTGAATACTCTGTCTCCTTAGGGCCAATTTGTTCACCGAATACTCTTGTCTCCCCAGGCCAACAAGTTTGTAGAGCATGTAGCGGTGACGCCTTCAGAACATGCTGAGGTCGGCGACGTGGATGTCCAACGAGACGACGGAGAAGGCCATCCGGAAGTTGGACGAGATGGTTCATTTCGTCGGTTATCCGGACTACTTGTTGGAAGACGATGCCATGAACGAACACATGAATGGGGTAAGGAAGTGGGATTCGTTTTCCGTGGCGTGTTGTGAGAATAGTTCTGAAGTACGTGCCCGGAGTTACTCTAAAGAATAGCCTGTAGGATATTGTTTCCTTGTGTGTGACATTTTAACGAAAGCCTTTGAGCAACTGAATAGGTGTTGATCTTTCCGAGATAGTGACCCCAGCAAAGTTCGGGGTCGCTATCTGAGGCTAATATTTCTTTAGGTCATTATCTTTATGATATTTACAGTCTTGTGTTTACGCTTTTACGGACATCCCTAAAGGGCTTGTACTCAAACACGCCGCAAAGGTGGATAGATACGGGTTAAAACCCTTGGGGTCACTATCTAGGAAAGATCTAGTGTATATGAAGAACATCATTTGTAATACTGAGCATGCATAATTCTAGAACGTATCCTATGTGACACTGTTTAGGCAACTGTTCCAGTTTCTTAACGAAAACCCTTTGAGCAACTGAGTAGGTATCTTATGAAGAACATCAGTAGCGCCTTCACCTATATAAACTCTACAGAAAAACTGCGGAACATCGAAAGGCACCAAAAGGATGGAAACTAGGTAATGTGCCCCAGTTTACAAAAAAGGTCCAAGAGAAGAGCCAGGAAATTATAGACCAATCCATTGTAAGATTTTTGAGTCCATAATTGCAGATCAAAATTGTGGATCACATTGATAGAAACAACATGTTGTTAAACAGTCAACACATCTTCAGACAAAACAGATCCTGCCTATCAAACCTCTTGAGTCTTTTCATAACATGCTTAGTATTTACGACAGTAGTAGAGCAACAGAGGCGGCTCTACTCAGATTTCCAAAAGGGCCTTTAACAGAGTTCCACACAGAAACTAATGATAAAAGTTAGAGCTTTAGGAACTGCAGGAGAAACAACAGACTGGATTGAAGATGGCTAACTAGGAGAAAACAGTCGTAATAAACATGAAGAATCAGAATGGGTAGATGTGATAAACGGAGTTCCTCAGTATCTGTCCTTGGCCCTCTCTTTTTTTTTATTTACATTAATGATATTGATGTAGGCTTAACTAGCAGGATAGCCAAATTTGCAGATGACACCAAACTAGGTGTAATGCAGCAGACCCAGATACAGGGAAAAATTTAAGAAATGATCTAAGGAAAATAGAAGAGTGGTCAAAAAGATGGCGAAATGACTTTTAACATGGATAAGTGTAAAGTGTTACAAATAGGAACAAAAAACCTCATGCCAATGCTATTCTTGGAGAATGACATACATAGTGTAGAACAAGAAGAGGACCTTGAGTCATTATCAATAAGGACTTAAAAATCCGCAAACACAATGCATAAATGTGAAAGAAGGCAGAAACTAGTGGATACATAAAGAGATTCAAATACAGAAACAAGTCCTGTAGTGCAGCTCTACAGTCGTAGATTTGATTTTTATCTTGAATATGCAGTACAGTTTTGGTCGCAACACTAAGGAAGGGCATAAACAGATTAGAAGTCCGTCGGTATAATCAAGAGCCACTTAATTCCATCCACCAGGCAAAATCGGACCAAAGACGACTAGAGAGTCTGAAACATGTGGCTTAGAAACACGACGATTACGAGGACTATCCACAGAAACATTCAAAATTACTGAAAGGCATAACCCAGTAGACAGACCTCTTCAGTTAAAATGAAAACCATACAAGAAATAGTGGAGGAAACTAGAACTGAAGAGAGATACAACACATCTCATTGTGGGAATCACATACAAGATGTGTGACATGGAATAAACTGCCACCAAGAAGTTGTCACCAACAGCGGGAAGAGTTTAAAAGGGCTAAACAAAATTTAAAACACTTTGTGAATGAAACAGTAAAACCTACTCCCTGAGAGATTACGTTGATGTCTCCCGGATGGACTAATAAGTCTTTGAGACAATAATCCTTGTAACTCCTTGTAATGTAGACCTGACATTGTGTCAATGGCATGTGGCGCCGTGTATGTGTAGAGAGGTATCAACTCTGCCAGAATTTCATATCAAATTTTTTTTTTTGAACTTGAAAATAATAATAATAATAATAACAATAATAATAATAATAATAATTAATAATAATAATAATAATAATAATAATAATGGATGTCAAACTAAAATGAAATAGGTAGCTTTTGATTCTACTCTATCTATTATTATTGTATTCTTAAACAGAGTACAATAATAATAATAATAATAATAATATAATAAT
>NC_089763.1:18380994-18393494 GCF_040412425.1 Macrobrachium rosenbergii | reverse complement strand
CAGAGCCTATTTCAACTAAAACCACGGAAAAACGTAAAAATGGCGACCTGGCCATAGATCTCGCTTGCAGTTGCAGTTCCTCTAGTGTTGCTTTATTGCATTTTAATTTGCCAGATCAGCTATTAGCAAAAGTTAAGCTGGGTACGACAATTACGAACCTTTGTGTAAAACCAGCACACAGATCCAGAAAATTCCACGTGGGTAATGTGTTTATCTTAGCAAAACCTTTTTACAATCGTGACTGTTCCTGTAGTGAATTAGAAATAGGGACGCATGTGTAATCACTGAGAGAGAAAAGAACCGTACAGATCTGTTAATGCATGCCTTACAGGATAGGTAGTTAGGAAATAACCAGAGCTAACCATCTTTGCTTCGAGGAATAGTGCGAAATTCTCTTGTGTTAAAATCTTTGCCATATCTTTTGCTTCGAGGAATAAAAGGAAAATTCCGTGTTAAAATCTTTGCCATATCCTTGCTTCGGAGTGAATAGCGAAATAAATTCCTCTGTGATAACTTTTACTTCGCATTTTCGAATTAGCTTAACTGTTATTTAGGGCGCTAATAAAATTCTCCACGGGACACGACGGTCAGCTTGCATTGCTGAAAATTCTCTCAGTGTAGTTAGAATTCGAGTTAGTGTTAGGAAAGCTAAATTTAAACTCGGCTTATAGGAAAATTACTTTAGGCTGTTGTACTGTTATCCCTCAGACGACTCAAAATTTCTCCGAATCCCAGATTTGCGTGCAAAATACGTGGGTTCATTCATCCCAGAATTAAAAATACCCGTGATGGTCAAACGATCTGCACCACCACCCCGGCCCATGCCTGCGTGTGTGGCATTTTTTTTCTCCCCATTCATTTCCAGCAAACATTTTTTCTTTGGTTTCCGTTAGTAATTTCTGTCCTAAGGGACTAATCGAATTCCAAGTCCTAAGTGACTTAAAATTTACTGGCCGCACGTGAAGCGCAGAATTTCTCCAAATTCCACAAATTTCCAAGTCCTCCAAATTCCAGTCCCAGAGACTCCTAAAAATTCCACGTCGACGTGGCGAGAATTCTCCAAATTCCAGTCCTCAGAGACTCCTAAAATTTACGTCAAGTGGCGAGAATTCTCCAAATTCCAGTCCTTAGAGACTTAAAATTCTACGTCAGATGTATGAAAGAATTTCTCCAAATCTCCAGTCCTTAGAGACTTAAATTTCACGTCAGACGTGGCGCAGAATTCTCCAAATTCCAGTCCTAGAGACCCTAAAATTCTACGTCGCACGCGGGCGAGAATTTCTCCAAACCCCAGTCCTCAGAGACATACAAAAATTCTACGGCCGCACGCGGGCAGAATTTCTCATTCCCCGCGGGAACCAGAACCAAGTCCTTTGAGACATTATATAGTGTAGTTCACACACATCTAAGCCCCACGGGACTGATCATTCTAGTTCGTTAGAACAACTCCTTTAACTTCACGCCAGCCGCCAAGTCCGAGCGCGGACAAAATCCAACTACGCCTTCCGAGACGACATATAAAACCTTCCGCTCGCTAAGAACAACCAATGCCTTTCCAAGACACATCCAATTTTAACAAAGAGTCTTTTCAGACATATCCTATACTCCATTATTCCAAGATGGCTAATACCAGAGCCCAACAAAACGAGGATTTAAATTCTACTGTCCACTGGGAAGGATATGGACTATCGGGGGCAAAGATCTGAGAGCATGGGTTCAAGAGCGAGTGGACGCATGCCAAGGCGGAGAGAGCAAGAGAACGTGAAGAGAGAGAAAGAGAACGTGAGGGAGAGAGAGAGGGCAAGAATTGCCCAAGAGCAGAGAAGGAAAAAGAAACGTGAGAGAGAGGAGGCAAGAATTGCCCAAGAGCAGGAGAACGAATTAAAGAACGTGAGGAGAGAGAGGGGCAAGAACTGCCGCCAAGAACAACGGGAGGAAAAAGAACAAGAACAAGAGAGGAGAGAACGGAGGAGAGAGAGAGAGAGACAGAATCGCCCAAGAGAAAAGGGAGGAACGAGAATCGGGAAGATCGAGCTTCTACAGCGCCCACGAGCTCCAGATGCTAGAACGACAGCCCGCCACCCCCTCTCGCCCGCTGGGATGAGTGCCTCAGCCAAAAGCTTCACTGCTCATGCCAAAAATGGACCGAACCGAACCCGAAGTATGGCTTGAAAGGGCCAACGAGTCCTGGAGTGCTGCGATCTCTCCCCCGGAACCTCCCTTTGTTCTCACTAAATTCCTATGAAAGGCCTCGTTGCTCTACCACGCCTTCCCGCAGATCGCATCGGGAAATTAAACACGCCAAGCAGTTACGGTTGGGCGACGAGATTAACCCCTGAGCGTGGAGAGACGTTGAGAGCAGCCCAGAGAAGCAGGCCAGACTTGGTCCGACATGCATTTCATCCGAGCCGGCGCTGACAAAAATGGCTCGGATTCTCCGGCGAGCCACCAACACCGCCGAGGTACTCGACGTGTTTAAATTCGAGCATTTCCCGCGCCACGCCCCGCCCTCGCCACTCATATAGTGAAAGCCCCACCAACACTCACCGAGTGTTGTCGATTAGCAGACATGTGGGAAACCCACCACCCTCAAGATGATCCATGGGGCGAAAAATAAATCCCCGCCCCTCCGGAGGAACAAATTCCCACAAAAATGGAAACTGGCAAGCCCTAACTTGCCATTATTGCAAGAAAACGGGGGCATTCCTCCGAACAGTGCCGGAACAAGAAACCGCCTCCTCTCTCTCCGAAAACCGGCAAATAACCGCCACGCCACAGGCAGCGAAAGATTTCAGCAGACCTTTGCACGGGCGCAAGGTCTATGGCTATTCTTCCGCATGGGCAAAATGCCCACGCAATAATAAATCAAATACTCCCACCATCGCTTTGGCCGCCACAGATCCCACATCATTAGGCCCTCCGCCGGCGGGGGCCCACACGTGGCCTCTCCACGAGGTAGTGCCAGCCCGCCGAATGAGTCACTGCATTCGAGGACTCGGGCGCGACAAATCTCCTCATCCAAGGGGACAGAGTTCTTTACGGAGCTATCACAGATCTAAAACTCGCCGCCGACGAGGGAATAAATCAGTTCAAAATGATACTCCCTACGGTCCAATTGAGAGTCACAAGACTCTCACCAATCCAAAATGTGCAATCTTGCAGTAGCAAGCCATCTCCCCGGAGGCTATGACGCCATCCTGGGGACAGTGACTTCAGTCCCCACCGAAATCACGAGCCAATCTAGGGGTCCCCATTCCTCGAATCATCTGGGCACGCGAGTAAGCCTCCCCGCTTTTCCTCAGCCAAGACTGGCGCCCTGTACCAGAAGGATGTGTGCAGTCCCCACCAGTGCCACCTGAGTAATGTACAGTGGCCCCCTCGATCGGGTTCGATCCATTCCAGTGCCCAGCCCTGCCTCAGTGCCAGTGCCAGGGCTCCCAATCAGACTCTCCCTTCAGGAGATGCCATTCCTGCCGGTGCACTTGCATGCTCCCGGAGCAGGGCCAAGCTTTCTGGTCCGTCCTGACCGACGGAGCCCAAGAAACCTCTGATAGCGCCTCTCTCTGTTCTAGTGCCAGCGCCAGAGCGCTACGCCGATCTCCATTCACGGGATCCAACTCAGACCCCTCTTCCCCCCGCCTGGCACCGCTTACCAGCCGGGTCAGAGACGGTTCCTCCTGACCACCGCGAAGCTCACCTGCAGGTGCGCCTCGCAACCCGCGCCTGAGCTGGTCATCGCCATCGCGAGCGCCACGCCACCCCGACCGCCTCCCTCCTCTGCCCCAGCCCGCCGTGGCCGACAAGCAATTGCGCGTCAGATTCTGCCATATCTCACGGTCGATGAACCACAAGAGCCGCCACGGATCAGGCGGTAGAACCTGACGGAACACTCCTGCGCCAGCCGTCGCATCAGCAGGCCCAGGTGGTACTCCGTGCCGCTCCCTCCGGTCGCGGGCCCGCTTGCCGCCGAGGACGACTGTCCCATTAAGAAAGACTCGAGCTAAATTACCACGGGCGTGGGAATTTCCAGGTAGTTTACAAAGAGCTCTAGAGCTCCCTGGCACCTGTGCCACTATTTCATTTCGAAGGTCTTGCACCTAATCCAGAAGGGGATGTCAGGCCCTCCTCTATCTTCTTCCGCTCCTCAGAACTGCTATCCCTTATCATCCTCTACTAATCTTCCCTAAATTATCCCCCACAAGAGGCAATTAATATGGATACTCATTCCCCACAATGTATAAATCATTAAGAACAGAGTGAGAGTGAGAAGTGGCCTTGCGCTCATGCTTGCAGCACCTTGGCACAATCTGGCGGCGTGTCAGCCCCTCCTGAAGGGAGTCGCGCCTGGCACTTTCCTCGCCCTGGGACTGAAGTGATAGTCCGGGCCGTAATTTATAGGCGAAGGACGATAAATCTGCCTCAACACAATAAACCTCACTCTTTTTCCTTAGCTCTTCTGCCAATATCATTTACTTTCTTTTGTCATTTATTTATCTTTATTTTAATGAATCATGAGTCATAAACTTGCCCTGTGATTTAAATGTTCGTAAGCTCTGAGGGACGTGTCCCGCCTTCATATGCGGTCAAGTTTCATTCAGAACGCCTTGGTAATTTTCCTTTGTTATTATCCCTTCTCCCCTTCCAAGATCGCTGTTTGTCCTTCTACATCTTTGTCTGCTCACCGCCATAACATTGAGTAGGCAGTAGACGCAGATAAAATTAGCGTAGGGGTTTAAGGTTAGCGACTAAAAACTCGCGACATTTCGCCCGCACATTGACTGTCAAATTCCCGGTGTGTATTACCTCAGCCGAACGATTGAGCCATAATGCGTTAAAACGCATTTATAATTATCAATGCGAATATGTATAGTCATTACAGTATCGCGAAAAGGATGTCATTACAAAAATAAACGCTTGTTTTTTCATTTTACACAGCCTCTTCAAGGCAGATTGTACAATCTACATGCATTTTATCTAAAATTAAGTAACCGTAAGTATTTTAATTCTTGAACAATAACCATTTCTTTTCATTTGCTGGCCATAGCTCATATACGTGGTCCTATAATCTTAATTAATTCTGCCAATTGTTCGAGCCACCTTATAAAGTTACAGGGTAACCAAAATCTAAAGTAATTATTTTTTGCAAGTGTTTAAATCACTTTATGCGTCCTGTTAACGAAAAAATTGTCCTAAATGTTATTAAAAGTAATGTCTCAGCTTCATAAAACCCTTAGAGTAAAGTTCATTGCAAGGCAGAATGTAGAGTAACGTAAAGCATTTGCTGCTCATTCTGAATATCGATGCCACACCTCGTTGAGGTATGTACATCATCTTGTATGGGGAGGTATTATGATTAGCAAGAATTCGCTTAGCAAATTACCTCCCCTCCTTTGTTGTGGTTGGTTGGTTGTTCATTTACTGCCAGCCGGCCGATCGATAGACCATCTGTCTATCGGACTTAAAAACAGGGGTTTAAACAGATTAGAGGGCGCTCCATTTTTGATAAAGATCTTTCCCTTCGAGGCAAAAGTAATCTGGCTTGGCAAGCCCTACAAATAAAACCTCCCTGCGGCAGGTGCAATGAGTCAGCATCTGTGATAGCGCCCTGCCCCAGGAGGATAAAGGCAAAGCCCACGAGGTCTCACACACGCCGGGCTGAAGATATGGAGGAACTTGTGAAGACGTCTCAACAACACCTGGCCCCATCGATGCCCTTTGCATCCTAACCACGTGGCCCTTTCCAGCATACTTTTCCTCGTGCCCTCGACCGTATCTGTTTCACACCGCTTGGCCTGCCTCGAGCCCACGCCATTGCTTGGAGTTCTGAGGAGTCCCCAACGCCTTGCCCCTTTACGGAAGCTCCCAGATCTCACCACGTGCGAAGAACTCTCCTCGGAAATTGCAAGTCATCCACGCACCGCCTTCTACGCCCGAAAATCTGCTAAGGTAAAGTGGCCCTGGAAGAGCCCCATTTCAGTCACGCTTTTGTCTCGTAATATTTTCTTAAAGAGAAAGCCAGAAATCTCCCTTGTCTATCGTCCGTGCGCCTCTTGCATCGGCAGTATTAATTTTTATTACCCTTTTGGCACCTCAGTGCAGCTTGAATTCATTATTCTTTTTGTCTATTTTCATTACTGGCGATAATGTGCATATCTCTCATTTCAGAGGATCCTATCGCGGAAGCTTCCTCGGGCTGTGTCTGGAATTTCAGTTTCATTCAACTTACTTTGAGTCCTTTTTCCGCATTTCAATGTCATTTATGTAAATACACTACTTTAAATGCCCACGTGTTTTACGTAATATTTTCAGTAACCAGAGCCCTATGCTCATAAGAAATTCTCCTTGTTTTTGTTTTCCCTTTACGTTTTCCGCACCCACGAAGTCAGAATCACAAGGCAAATTAACTTAAATTGTTGCTACCTGTCTCACAGAGCCTATTATTTCAAAACTAAAACCACGGAAAAACGTAAAATATATATATATATATGTGTATATGTATATATGTGTGTGTATGTGTATAAAATATATATATATATGAAGTCATGTTTATTTGTAAGGGCAGAACCTGCAAATACATGTTTTAAACAGCCAGTAAAAACATGTAGAGAAGATATATGTACAAATACACCCGTATGAATTTATACGTGAATATGAGTTAAATTTGCAATAATAAGGTTAATAAATACACGAGAGAATGCAAGTACGTATGTGTATATAATAAATGTGTTTCCATTTCCGACTGAATATAAAAGCAGAATGCCAAACTTAAAAAAAAACATACAGCACTGGTAATGTTTTGACTGCATGTTTTCCTTCTTCGCTAAAGACGGTACTTCTGTCTCTATAGGTTACACAGTACACTTCTCGAAACATAATCCGCTTTTGTTTTATCATTTCCTTATGACTTGCAATATTTATTTCAATTGTGCAGTCTGTTTTATGAATGAAAATCTTTGACGTTCAACAATGCAATTTAGACGTCGGAACTCACTTCCTACTATAATGCTGAGTCTACGAGCGAAAGAATTTTTTCGTAATAATGTAAAATGCTCATCTCACGGAGAATCAGGATAGGTTGGTATCCTCTGCTGCTAATCGTGAATGACTTTGGAATGGTTGGCACCCCTGCACCATGCCATTCAGCATCTCTTTACGAGAAACACCTGAACCTTCTCCCAATATTTACGGGATCTCCTCCCACTCAGGAAAGCGCTATTAACTGATGACTGAAAGACGGGCGCTGTTTATTTCATGATAAGAGTGAAAACGTGTTGAGGACGCCGCTTGAAAGCCGAGCACAGATGTGTGTGTTCATTGACCGCTTTCATGAGCGCGTATTCTTCTTCTTCTTTTTCTTCTTTACAGGGCTCTCAACTACGGCGGCGTCGGGGCAATCATCGGACATGAGATAACCCATGGATTCGACAACAGTGGTGACTGAAAAAAATGTTATAATTTTTCAACAATCAAGAGTTCTCTTTTTGAGAGAGAAGAGAGAGAGAGAGAGAGATAAGAGAAGAGAGAGAAAGGGGGTATTAAACAAATAGCTGAATACAAAGTAATAATTTGAAGGTATGAATAATTCTGTATTGGAAAGATTCATTTTCTAGATTTCTCTCCTTTATGTCATTCTTGGATTTTACCCAAGAGTCCAAATGTACATACAAGGGGTGAGGTATATATATATATATATATATATATATATAGCGGATATATAAATATATATATATATATATATATATATATATATATATCATATATATAGTAAAGAGCAAACATAAAAAAAAATGCCAAATGTGGAAAATAAATTTATCATTTCAGAGACTAAGAATTATCTATTTGAGACAAACAGTTCCAGAATGAGAAAAAGTTACAGAAAAGCGGTATTTATACCAGAAGGTCCATAGGTCAGCCGTTACATTGTTTTTTCAAATGACATTTCTTTAATTTTCTCAACGAGATGATAAGGCGGATGTGTTCATTCTTTGAAATCTTAAGATTTTTTCCAGTGCTATTGAACAAACAACATTCTGATCAAGGAATTTTATTGCAATTGTAATCATTAAAAAGAAATATTTTCAAAGGAAAATCACACAGTTTTATGATGCCCTCTGAAATGCGACAGTTTTGGAAATCTCTCTTGACTCCCGACTTCCCGAGTCCCGTAACGTTCCTGTTTTTTTTTTTGGACGCATCCTATACCCTGCCTTCTTCTAAGAATCTGGTGCACCGTTTCCTTCGAACTGCCCTTTCCTACGTCCCTTAATGCTAGGAGAAAATAAAAATGAAGATTTTAGGCAAGACCATGTGCTTTCAGGAGACTTTTCACAGGGCTTTTCGTGATGTGACGTCACTTCTCTTGGATATAGTCTCATATTGTAAGTTAATAATTATGTAAATGTAAATCTGCAATTCTTAACAACTGATTGTGTTAATGAGACCATTATTATTATTATTATTATTATTATTATTATTATTATTATTATTATTATTATTATTAATCAGAAGATAAAGCCTCTTCATATGGAACAAGCTCACAGGTATTCTGGTATTCATTTGAAAGAAGTAACAGAAGATAATAAGAAACACAGAAAGAAGAAATCAGTTATTAGAAAAGAACAAATAAATTATCAACTTAATAAATAAACAAAAACCAAAATGTAAGGAAATTATTGAAATACAAAGAGAACTGCTTTAGGGTAGTAATGCGTTGCATCTTCGCTTAAATGTTTGGGGTTCCAATTGCAGAATTGCTGGAGAGTTATTGATTGATTGTAGGTTGAAGAGCGGTTAGTCAGAAAAGTATCTAGCTACAGAAACATCAGGATTAATTATTATCATCTTATATATTATCGCTCTGTGCTCAGTCAGCGTTATAGCATAGGCACAGGTTAAGAAGTCGGATGACTTGTTGTGGGGGGGGGGGGTTACCTGGGCGAGGAAGGTGGGGTGTGGGGGGAAGGTTGAGAAGCACTGGATAATTGCTGGTGATTGCTGCAGAGCATGCTTCCGAGACGCATCACAAAGGGAAATTATTTTCCGCGGTATAATTATTCTGGAAACAGTCGGCTGACGGCATTGTCCGAGGGGCGTCGCCTCTCTTGCCCGATGATGAGTGCTCCTCAGCAAGGTTTATACGTTGTATGGAGAGGCATTTTTTTTTTATCAAATTTACAGTCCTGCTATAAAAACGAATATACTAGATGACTAACAAATGTATAGAAATTTTGTTAGTAAGCAAATAAGACTGACAATAAAAGCTTTCTAATATCTTCAGTTAATTTCAAGAAACAAAAGAACCGCCAATATAATCAGAAATTAACGAAATACGAATTAAGCGAATCAATTAATTTTCAGGACATATAACCTTCTTTCATCCAAGAAGCGGTTTCATCGCTTCCCTTCAAGTAAGAACCCTTCTTTTCTCCGATTCTTCCGGTCTGGGCTAGATGTGGGTATAATGTTGTCTGTCCCACTAACCTGTGCACTGAACTAAAGATCACATTGCAAATATTTCTTATAATTAGAATCGAATATTCAGATGAAACTTTACATATGATAAGTGTTGATCAAAAGTAAGTTTCCGGCCACTACGTTCGTTATCTTCGAGTATTTATCTATCAAGAAGATGCAATGAACTTCAGCCGACAGATAAGACACTATCTGAGAGAGAGAGAGAGAGAGAGAGAGAGAGAGAGAGGAGAGAGAGAGAGAGAGAGAGAGAGGGGCTGTTTCGTCAGTCAGACGGATACCCCACTTCCGTGTGACAGAAATGTGAAAGCCATCGGACGAGTTATTTTGAATACTGAGGTCCAAAACTAACGGAAGACCTGAATTCCCTCATTCCTTCGTTTGGCCAGACTAAGTAAAGCGGAAGGTTGCGAGATTCATGGAAATACGGAAGGCATGAAGGAATATAGGATCAATAATGAATGGAAAATGACAGTGAGCGAACCATACGCTCCCAAGATTACTGAAGTGTCTACCGAGTGATCTGGAAATAAAAAGATCTTCTCGGTTTCATGAATGCGCCTCAAGTAATGCCAGAATAAAAAAGATCGTCACGCTATTATAAAAGCGCATAAAAAATTACACTTCAAAGAATACGACAGAAACAATGTCAAGGGAAAGGAAATGGATAAGTCTGAAGAGTCCTCGACAGAAGAGGGAGAGGGGCGATAAGAGACGAAGAGGTCTCTCGAAGAATATTCATCGTCATGATAGGTGCTGATAAATGTGGAGATAAGCGGGATGCGAAGAAAACCAGAAATAGCTGCGCATGAACTAGCTGTAAATAAACGTATAGACAAGCAGACGATTGTGTCATCACAAATCGAGATCTTTGAAAACGAAGAGTGAAATCCCGCTTTTTATGTATGGAATTTCACGGTTAACTTACACACTTTTCCGAGCATCAGGCAATCAAAAAGTAGTATACCACACTGAGTAAGACTGATTAAATCGTTAATAGCCGATTAACATCTTCGTAAGAGCCACAGGGTAACACCCATAGCAATAAATCAAGGTATAAGCAAGACTTAATCGCTCACGAGTCGTTAAATAGACGTTTACGAAGAATTATGATCAAAGTACGAAGAGATTCAAGATGGACAGTGGTGTTTATATTGTAAATGGTCTCACTGCCCCGCATCAGAACAGGGGAGTCTGCTGTCAACGCAAATTCCGTTTTTCCTTTTCACTTTTGCTTCCTATACTTGGTCGTCCTGTCTCTTCATTCTATTTTACGTAAGAAACTTAATACCAAGTGTAAACTGAAATGTGGAATTAAGGAATTATTATTATTATTATTATTGGCTTATTATTATTATTATTATTGTTCTTATTATTATTATTTAGAGCATAGCAAAGGGGTTTTCTCTTATATATATATATATATATATATATATATATATATATATATATATATATATATCGTTATTTTATGTTTATTATATATATATATAAGTATATATATATTATATTTATTTACAAACATTAGTTACAAATGTTCTTAATGTTTAGAATATAAAAAATGTCCAGTAAGTGATGAAAATTCACATTAGATATGTATATATATATATATATATATATATATATATCATATATGAATTTTATATATATATATTTGGTGTGGTGTGTGTGTGTGTGTTTGTGTGTGTTTGTGTGAAACTTGTATATGGAATATATTTGAAAATATATATATATATATATTTATATATATACAGCGGTATATATATATACGATATTATATATGTGTGTGTGTGTGTGTGTGTGTACTCATAAGGATGTAGAGAGGAAAATGTAGACTGGATTAAACAGGTGTTGGAACAGGAGGACTCATTATTTTTGAAGCATAAAGAATTAGAAAAAGATAATGTAGAAAGCTGCAGGGGGTTGATGTGCTACTGGTGAACCTTGAGAGTTGGCGGATGAATGGGCTGATGCTCAGGAAGTTAGCACACAGTGTTCATCTTGGATTCATCAGTAACTGTTATCCTGATTTTCTGTCGAGCCAACCCATATTAAAAGAAAAGGCTTATTGTGGAATATTTTCTATTGATAAAGAACTATCGCGCGTTTGTCCACAGAAATAATTCTTTTTAGTGAATTTGCTACCAAAAACTGTCAGGTATTTATTATAGTATTTCATAGCGTGACTGTAAGGGATATAGAAAACGTTTATAATTTCCGTTTTGAAGACTTACTTGAAATGCCTTTTATATAACCTTGACTGAACGATTTTCTTCTGCTTCACGATCGAGTAAAATATGTGAAACCTTAAGAGAGCGTTATTATTCCTACTGCTTCATGATCTAAGATATGTGTAAAATGTGAATTTAGACTTCCCTGCTTATAACACCAGGTCGCCACTTCGACTGGGCGGGAAGACTCGCGCACTGGTGGGACAATCAGACAATGGAACAGTACGTGAATCGATCCAAGTGTTTTGAGAGCCAGTACTCCAGTTACAACGTGTCCGATCTGCTCGCTCCCTTTGATGCTGTGTTAGGCAGCCTCAAGGTACGTGACTTTTCAAAGAAGACGTACGATGAGTGACCTATACTGCCGTAGAGAGAGGGGTGTGCGATGACTTATAATTCCAGGCCATCTTCCTCGTTGTGTTTCGTTTTGCCCGGCTGCTTTTTATTTATTTTTTTCTCTTATTCCTTTAAATCAGTGGTCATCCCAAATATTCAGCCGAATTGAGACGCCTTTAAATAATACGTTAATGTACATGAATGTGGTAATGAGTATGAAAGATTTTAATGACGGTAAGTCGAACTGAATTACTGTGTTTTAAAATTATGGATTGCATGATCACAATAATGCGGTTCGACTAATTGTTATTAATGCATTTTACGCTCATTGCCATATTCATGAAATAAGTCGTAAAGTGAAATCACGCACTCCGTGGAAAACATGGTTGACCTAAATACAGTATTTAGTGCTGGCATTAGGGCAAACAATGTTACCTACAGGAACCCTTTAATTCTCTAACG
>NC_089763.1:18195994-18375994 GCF_040412425.1 Macrobrachium rosenbergii | reverse complement strand
GTATAGAGTCGTATGTATCTACACAGTAAACAATAAACGCCATGCACTGCCATGCGAGCTTTGCATTGCAGAAGTTCAATAATCATTTAATGGAAATGACCGAGTAATGCTGCCTCTCTCCTTGCGTACAACCTTCCATTTTATAAGAGACAATTTCTCACTTTCCGCCCCACTCCGTTAATCCCTCACCCACCCCCTTCACTTATTGGGAGGGGCGGGTGGAGAGAAATGAAGTGCATTATTACTTACTCCATTGGGGGTTGCCCACCCCCATTGACCCCCTCAATAAAAAAATCGACATCTTACTGGTGCTGGGCTAACAGCTGTTACAAGCAAACAAGTGCTGGACATTACGTCACTTGTTATTTTCAGACAACCACCTGCTTGGGTCTAACTGCTCATAATGCAGCTGTCCATCTAAGGTGATTTACTTCTTGTGATAAAACATATAAACGTAAGCATAAACCGTCTTCGTTCACGCTTGTCATCTTGCCATGGTCAATGGACACATGCCATTCAAAATCAACAACCGTAGATGAATGAACCGTGGTTGGGTGAGGGGGTTCGTTTAAGGAATCAACAATGCAACTGTTTAATGTATGTTACTTTCATCAATTTCCTGCCATTTCACGTGAAAAAAACGCGCCTTGTAGTATTTATTGTAAGAATGTTGACAAAGACATTGAAATAAAAACTAAATGTTCGGCCTTGACGAATGTAACAATAGGTAATTACACTATTCACGGTCTTGAATGATGTAAACAGGCAATGTTTGTTTGGCTGCAGCTACAAAGACAATTTAAAATAGCAATATTTTGAAAATAACAGTACGTTCGTCGCTAAGATGAAGTAAAAATTTCCACTCATGAAATGAAATGCATCAGACCCGAACAAAATTTTAGCTGCCATCTGAGCTGTAGATTATTTTTAACCCTTCAAAAAGGAAAGTAAAAGTTCGCTAAGCCTCACCTCGTTCAGTGGTCTGTGGTGAGAAGCACTAAAATGAATTGACGTTCAGTCGGCAACACTCCAATCTAAACCAATGTGGGTGAATACATTGAATGATAATCTGTAAACCTTAAGAGGAGTGAATCGTCCGTTTCATGTAAGGATCCGGGCACAGACGATTTGAATATATGAAACCCCAGATAAGCAATACACACACACTAAATCTTAGGAAAAAAATACGCGCATCTGTAAAATCGATGATGCGACCAGTTGTCAAGACGTTAATAATGTAGAATCGAATCGGCAAAGAAACAATAAGAATCTCTTATTTCTAGGAGATGTGAAAACCAAAGTTACACTCTCAAGTTGTAAATTGAAAGGGGGATGGAGAATGAGCGAGAAGACCGAGAAACAAAAACACATTAAAGAAGAATTTACGAAATATGAGTCATTTAATGGAGTCTACCCTCCTTTTGGTGGGTGCCACGAAGTTCTTCTTCTTCTTGTAGGAGGTGTCGGTCTTGTGGGAAGCGTCATTCACGTCAGTGTTTTGTTGACGTTTGTGTTGGCGTGTCCACCTGTTACTTTCTGTGTCTGTCGTCTGTCCCTTTCGCTTGTGAAATTAAGAGTGAATTTTTTGTGGAAAGAGGTTTTGGGGGGGAGTCCGTGGGGAATTATGTAATGGAATCGAAGATGGAATGATTTAGAGAACGTGTGGCGATTGGATTAGGAAAATTAATCTTCTCTGGAATGACACCTGCGAGTCGAAAGTGTATCCTTGTCGAGGGTAAGTCTTCGCTTTAAAATCAGATAAAACCGACTGATTTTATCACGAAATTGGTGTTTCGTGTTATTGATGCTTCAAGTCTTGACAAGCACCCCTAACTGTAGCCTGTAGACTAATACCAACCTATCAAATCTCTAGCCTAGGCTATAACCCATCGTAGTCGGCCAGCCGTAGCTTCTCTAGGCGTTCCTCGCCCACATCCTAGATCTAGAAGATCACTCGGCCCTTTCATCAAGGCCTGCCTAATCTAGATAGCACTAGGCTATTTGATTAGATTAAATTGGTATTTTAATTTAAAATGAGTAGGCTATTCGAGGCCTGTAGCCATGCCTATTGGAGATTTTTTCATACTGTTTTCTAAAGTCTCCTTAATATGCCTAAGGTGGAACTAGGCTAAAGCCTAGAACAGCTCTGCATTGGGTATTACCCTGGAAATTGAGTTTTTCAATAGTATTTTGTTGCTTATCAAGAATTTACCATTATTTTTTGGCGGTCAATTTTAATTAACCTGTAATTAACCTCAGAACTGGTATGTTAATGTATGCTGGCCATCCTGGAATGCTGTCGCACATGCGTCAGTGTTATAGGGGAACTTTTGTTAAAAATTGGAGTTTCCTTCACCCAGCCCCCCAGCTAATTAACATGGCCTACTAATTTAGATTAGCTTGTTATAGTTCCATTTATAATAGGTTTCCTTAGCCAATCCCTTCTTGAGCATATGGCTCCCTAATGACCTAAGCATGTGTGGAACCATTCCATAACAACAACAACATGGCAGTCGGGTCTTTCTCCCAACGATTTCCCCCACCCAAAACCCTGCGTTCCTAAAGGGTCCTCAACCATGTTGGATAGAGATAAGAGGTTAATGATGATTGACCAACAATAAACAACACTACCTTCATCAGCAATGCTAAAAGTATAGGAAAAATCAATTTCCAAGGTATGATAATAGTCCGTGTGGAGCTTTTCCATATACTGTTACATAGATATTTACAGCTTTTTTTTAATGTGTCAACATTAACCCTCATGGGCCTGGTAGTAGGTTAGCTAAACATGGTGCTCATTCAGTTATGGCTGGTAGTAAAGTATAAATCCACCCGTGGTTAATCTCGAAAAGTTTTTGGAATTCTTGAATAGCCCAGGCTTAAAAAGGGTAAAACTGCAAACTACAGTACTGTCACACCCCTCTATTTTGGTAGCTACCAGTTTTTATGCAAAATGGGCACTGTGTATAGTACCAGGCCCCTGGGATGAATGTAAAAACATAAACAAAAGACTAAATATCTTAAACACAAAAGACATAAAAGATGGTAAATACTCTGGTCAGTGACTGGCAGAAATCAAGCCATGGTAGACAAGTAGTCTGCAGTTTAACCTTAATAAGTAGTAAGATAAATAAAAGTTATTTTCTCTCTTAGTTATGAATTTAAAGCCTGATGGAATTTTACCATCTCTGACTAGGCATATTTTAGGACTGTAGAATGATCCTACGATAGGTTAGTAGGATGCTGTGCCACTGGCTGGCTAGAAAGTTTCATCCAGTATTAGCTTTAATGACTAGCCTAGTTTGTTTTTGTCCTATTTAGCCTGTTTTAGCCTCTTGTGTTTTTATTCTATTTACCCTGTTTTAGCCTCTTGTTTTTATTGAATTCCAGTTTTCCTGTAAATTATGACAAACCTGTGAGAAAAGAAAAAATTTGTCAATGGACCATCATTTACCACCTATATTGGCATGATTTTATTAGAAGCATTGGCTTATTGGTTAAGGTTTTAATGATTGTAAAGCTTTTTGTAGTGGAAAACTTAGAAATTGAGAAATTTTTGTTTAAATATTTATTAGGTAGAATCCAAAACAAACATTTTACATATGTAGCCTAAATACATTGTTGAAACCTTTAGAATTATTCACAGTGTGTAAATAATATTACTTTATTTTGTCATATGCTTCAGATGAACTGTGCTTCATTGTCATAAAAATTGTTGAGTTGTTCATAATTAATTAAAGGTCTACATAGCTTGTGGTTGTAGCCACATTGGAGAAAATGAGGTTACCGATATTTGTTTTAATGGGGTCTGGAGACTATGCCAGTAAGTCAGTGAGCTTACAGTCATTGAGAAATATGTAAAAAAAAAAAAAGAGAAACAAGACAAATATGTATTGCACTTCAGTCATCACTGTAGACAGCTAGAGGAAAAAAAGGCCTGGATAAAATGGCAGCTAGTAGTAATTGTACAGCTTTATCTAACCGTAGCAGATTAAGTGTTTAATACACCCAGGGGCTTCATCCCCCCAGCTTACCTGCATAACTTCATCCAAGATGCCACATTCGATCTGATCCCCCTCTGTGCCTCTAAACCATTTTTAATCCCAGTGTTTTTATGATAAGTTCACTCATTCACTTCTTATATAGCAACCCGCTAGGTATATTGTTCAGAATTGCAAAAATAATTTACTAATGCTTATCAGACATTTTAAAATTAGGCAGATGTTTTCTGGTACTTGCCCTATTGTTCAAATAGGCTAGTTATATAAAATTCTAAACCATATGTTTTTGAAAAGTGCAGTGGTCACTGATGGTTCATGCAAATATATATGAAAAATTGAGATTATTTAATCTTATACAGCAAAGACTGTACAGTGTAGGCATAAAAATTATGTACCAATTAATTTTTAAGCATGGTATTTGCAGATGCAATATACAGTGTAGTAAATAAAGAAGATGTTTAATAAAGAATACATTGCAAAACATTTAAATGCTTCTATGGCATAACTACATACAGGAGCTTGTATTCTACTCGATGCAAGATTACAAAGTTGGGAATAAGGTAGAAGAGGAAGATGATTAGGGTGAAGAAAAAGGCAAGGCTCCTGGGTTGAATTCCATTTGGGAACCCTTTGTAACCTCAGCCCAGTACCGGTATTTTAGTTACACACACACACAGGGTATTTTAGTTACACACACACACACACACACACACACTCTCTCTCTCTCTCTCTCTCTCTCTCTCTCTCTCTCTCTCTCTCTCTCTCTCATTTTGACCGAATTATGGCATGATCTTCCTGATCGTGTAGTTGATTCAATGGAACTCAAGAAGTTTAAATTGGGTAGCTGTTCATGTAGGGAGGGTAGCTTACTGTTGTGTAGTCCTAGCAAGGTAGCCTATGCTCTGTTATGAGTACAGCTGTGATCTCTTATATTTTACGTTTTGAACAAGGCTCACAAGAATCTTGTCACATTCTTTGCACAGTTTGTTTTATCCTGTTGGTTTTTCTTTGATGTTTCTCCTATATAGTTTGTCTTTTGCTTCTGCAATTGTTTTTCCATAATGGGCACATTCCCCAATAAAAGCCCTTGGGCTTGTGACATTCTGCCTTTCCAACTTGGGCTGCAGCTTGGCTGTTAATGATGATGATGATAGCAGTGATATTGTTATATAGTTCTTAAGTGGAAATGCCATAGTTGTCAGCAGATAGCCTACTCATCAGCACCATTATATGCATTTTTAAGAGGAAATTGATTTTTGTCCATTTACTGTACCATGTTGACTAACAGTTCAGTTGGATTTTCTGTTGCAAGCATATCTCTTTTCTAGCAACACTGTGGGGTATGATATGTTAAAAACCATTGGTGCTTGTTAAATATTTTAAGAAAACTTTCATTTATTTAGTGATATTGTCACTTTGCAGCAAATACAAATTTAGCACTCTTGAGTTGATTAGATGCTAGCGGCATGATTTTTTTAATCCCAAATTCATGTTCATGATGGTGATTTCACTGATTGATATACTGTAGTAGCAGACACTTGTTTGAAATCTTGTGTGTGTGTTACTTATTATTTTAGTAAGCTGGTGACACAACAGTTTGCTTACTTATTTTCTAATTTTTTAATTATCTTGTCAAAATTGTACAGTACAGTACAAATATATGAGTGAAATATTAAAAAAGACTGTAATATTGTGTAAAGTAAATATCAAAGAAAAAACAAGTAATGCCACCTAAGAAGAATAATTATACTATTAGCCTACTTTGCATTCATCCTGACCCTTTGAACATCTGGCCACCCTTTATCTCATGATTATCCAGATGTGGAAAGGGGTGGTGTGCTATTCTGATTCTTCCGAAAAACAAACGGTCGCATAAAGAGGAAATTTTTCTCCATAAGCAAATAGCTATCATAATCTTGCATTGAAGACACTAAATATACAAGATTTTGTTGTAATGGTTGTTAGAGTATTATTGTTAGGCTGTTTATGTTAATGAGGGTAATAATAATTAGTATGGATAACTCTGTATTTACTGTACACAGGTTCTAAATACATGTTTTCATTTTAAACACAGGCTATGATTATAGGAAATAACGATCTATTTTACACAAATTCCCTACATTAACATAGGAAAGAAGAGGCATGGAAAAGTCCCCATGCTACTGGCTTATCAGTATCCAAGAGATGCCATTGTCTCTGAACTTGAACTCCGTATTATACCATTGTTTTGTACATAAGGGGAGACGTGGAGTTGTCACCTGAGGCAGCAGCACAGATTGTAAGGAGAGTAATGGGAATAAGCTAAGCGATTATGATGGACAGTGAAAGCTTGTGTTTTTAATGTTGTCACTCATAATATTCACGATAGTGTTTCTTATCTGAATCCCAAGAAAAAGCTAGTTTCATGCTGTCTCGGAACCTAAACCCTCTGTACCATTGATTCCTATGGGGAAATTATGCTCTGTTTACCTGATCACCATTTACAGGCATCTTCAAAAACATATCCCCCATTTAAATGGAGTTACCTGTTCTGCACTTTTTGCACTTAGATTGGTCCATTATTTCAATCACTGTACATTGACAACCAGCTGATTTAATGATTAGTGATTCTACTACAGTCAACCTGTCTATTCGATGTTCTGGATTCATGGCTTCACCTATTGGCGGATTTTTCTGTGGAATGCATATCCACATTATTTGCGGAAAATTCACCTATTTGCGGAATTTTTCATAAAGAAATATTCACTAATTACTGCATTTTCATATTATTTTTCTGACTACAGTTTTCATGATAAAACTATTAAAACAGGCAGGTATAAGAATTTTTAGAGGGGTGTCAAGTATTCACGGATTTTAGCTATTCACGGGGTGGTTGTGGTCCCTATCCCCTGTGAATCCCAGGGGTTGACTGTAGGCCTATTTGGTTATCCATCATGTTAACCATAGCATTTAAAAACAGTTACAGTCACCACCCTACTTATGAACATTCAGAGATACGAGCAGACCGGGTCACAGGTTCAAATTTTGTTCTGCGCACCTATTCTGGTAGTAGTAGTAGTAGGTAGGGGTTCCTCTGTAATGGCTCACTTGCTCATTCTGTTCCCCCTTAGTTTGTGTTAAACTTGTTTAAGTTTATTGTCTATGTAGTACCATAAATCTTGTGTAAACTCCTTCCTATTTTCAGTTCCTTCTTTTGATAGATCTTCAAAAAGAAGGATGTTAATCATCAATTCCTCTTTATTTTCTTGATGAGTTGGCTGCTGCACAAACTAGTAGTAATTGTTGCAAAGAACAGAAGAACATGAGAAAGAAGAAAACCCTGTTCCTTTAATTCCTTCCCTGCTTATACTGAGTATTCTCTTGATTAACTGTACTGTACCATGTATTTTCCTTACGATCACTTACTCGTTCATTCTTGTAAATTATTCCTACTTGCTTCTGTCTTCCTGATTTAACTCATTCCTTGATGAATTACCATTTTCCATATTTCCTCTCACCATGAGAAAACTTAGTATTTATTTTTGTCAGTAGCCTAGATGGTGGTGTGCATTGTTTACTTTGCGAACTTCCAATGTCGACGCTGCGCCTGTGAAGTTCTCTCCAAATTCATAACTTTCAAAGCTTGGAAAATATATTGAATTTTGAATGTTGCATGAATCAAAATTTTATTTTCTTCTTTTTACCTTTCTGACATCCAAAATAACTCTTTGTAATACTGCACGATTTAAAAATGCAGTGAAAATAGTGTAATCTGTGACTTCCGAGTTAACTCAGGAATGTAAACATCAACAAAAATTATGCGCCACATATTAAAAACTAACTTACGAACAATTCAAGATATGAAAGGCTGTCCTGAGCACAGTAATATCTTGAGGGTGCGTGACATTTCTCTCAGTTCTGAGAGATGATACTGAGGTAAAAGTAAGATAGGAGGTGAGTCCCTGGTTGGTTGCATCTTCCTGTGAGTGGTGTTAGATGCCAGGTAGTATCCTTGAAACTTATTAAAAGAATCTGGCTTTTGTGTCATCTATTCTTTGGAAGGTTATTTGCAAGTCTTGGCCAATTCAGGCTTGTTCCTTATAAATTTTATTTTCATTAATGATGTATGTGCTGTAATATAGTGCAGTTTGTATAGTGAAATGTATAATTTTTTTCTACAACAATCATATAAAGGGTATTAGTACAGTTACAGTTGAGAATTGGCCTAAGATATCTTTGTCAGAGCTTGAGTATGGTAAATAATGTCTCAAGGCTTTGAACCTGTTGTTTAATATTTCCCATATACAGTAAACCCCTGTATTTGTGGGGATGCGCCCCACCCCTGCCGTGAATAGGTCAAATCCGTGAATGCTTAAAACCCTCTAAAAACACTTAGAACTGCCCATTTTGGATAGCTTAAAACCAAGAAAAATCCTGTAAAAATGCTTATACCTGAGTATTTTTAATAGTTTTATCACAAAAAGTGCATTTATTCATGAAAATTATATGAAAATACAGTAATTAGTGAATATTTTTCAGTGAAAATGCCGCTGAATGGGCTAATTTTTCACGCAAATGGCCAGATATGTTCCACAGAGAAACCCTAACGCGTTGAGTCTGCGAACCATGAGAACGCGAATACGGGGGGTTTACTGTACTTCCATTGTTTTTGATAATATAGATACTGTAGAAATGACAGTAAACACCAATTAACATTAAAGAATTTGTTACCCACTGTTGTAATTTTCAGGGGGTTGTGGTTTGTTTCCTATAGCCATGTTGTGTTGTGACCATTTTTTGCTTTAAAATTTAGATGCCGCAGATACAAAAGCAACTTCGGGGCTGACAATTTTGTCTCTGTAAAATCTTTTATAGCCCATGAAGTCACTTTCTTTTTAGTTTTCCTATGTTAATTGTATGCTATATCGTACTAGGGTTAACATCTTCCTTTGTTGTTCGTCTTGCAATTATTTAGTCTTAGCTTTATGTAGGTAATGCAGAGGAAATATCGAGAAATTAAGAACCTTGCATGTACAGTGACTAGAATTTTTCATTTCTCTGTGGTACATCATAGAAATGTATGCATATGCTGGGAAGGAAATAATTTGTGAAAGGTTAACTGTTGGGGGGGGGGAAGCTGAGTAGCTACAGTATGTCAAAAGTTAATTTTTATATTCATAAGCAAGCCTGATTGTATGTGCTTTGTTGCTTGATTCATGCCATGTTCATTTATTTAGATGGCTGTTAAGTTTTAAGCTTAATGAAAAGTAAGTTAAGACCATTGAAAAAAGTAAAGAATTTGCCACATTGAGAAAGTCAGAATTACAGCCGTTATCTTTGATCACATGACTTGCAGGAAGAGGGCCTGTAAAGATGAGGAAGGGAAGTAACTAGTGGTGAGTGTGTACAGAATTAGCATAGTGGATGACTTGCATTTGTGTAAGACTTGTCAGCTGCCTTTAGACTTAATCCTTTTGTAAGTTTTGGAAGTCTTGGCTGGATGAAGGATGGTTTGTCAGTAGTTTGTATTTTTAAGTTATGCATGGTCAGATTAATCAGTTTTCCTGAAATCATATTAAAATTGAAGTGGTATTAGGCTTATTTGCAATTCAATACAAGTAGCATGGTGATTCAAGACAATAACTGGAACTGGTACATTACAAACTCTTTCTCTCTTACACACATACACACACAAATTGTATATAATAGTATTCTTAATGTAGATATGCAGATAAGTTCTTGAGTTCATGAAATAAGTACAAGAAAAAATTATGTGAAATAAGTGTACTGGGTCATGTTTTAATATTTTTAGCTCTTCAGATGTTGTTACAGTTACAATACTGTAGTAATGGTTTTATTTATAAAAGGTTTGGTTAAGTGTTGGCAAGAGAAGTGCATAGAACTCTTAGTCCCATGAACCATTCTCGGATGATGAAAATCCGAGGAAAATGAAAGTTCTTATTTCTAAGGTACTCATCACACTGCAGTACGTGATGTTTCCTTTAATGCAATTTTATTTTAGAGTACATACTTTATGCCATTTTAAGTGATATACGAAGCACAATACCGTAAGACAAAATTATTTGTAATTATTTGTATAAGTATTCCCAGTTTATCTTCTGTAATACATCTATGGCCCTTGCAGATGTTGGAAACTTAGATAAGGTAAACGTTCACTTACCAGTTGTAAATCAACAATTTGATATAAGTAACTTACCAAGTAATTACATTGCTATAGTTTCTATTAACTGGCAACTAAAAATTTTGAAATTTTGTTTGGTTAGGTGACTGACCCTGCCCACTTTCAGTTTAAGAGAGGAACAACTAGCAAAAGTATTCAATTT
Source organism: Macrobrachium rosenbergii (assembly GCF_040412425.1). Lineage (NCBI taxonomy): Eukaryota > Metazoa > Arthropoda > Malacostraca > Decapoda > Palaemonidae > Macrobrachium > Macrobrachium rosenbergii. The sequence continues at coordinate 18,365,670 of NC_089763.1, read as the reverse complement.
GTTTGTGCCGGCTATGGCTGTACACCAGCTTTTAGCAGCAGCCCTGATTTTGGAATTTATCTTTCCTATTGATTTCTCATCGTATTGGGTGAAGTATTCTTGCTCTGATAGCCTTTAGGCATTATTATATACCTGTTTTTTTACCTTTATTGTGATTTTCTTTATAACAACTTTCCTTATTTACCACTTGTGTCTTTAGTTGACTTGTTTTTCCCAAATGTCAGACTCAAGTTCAACTAGCTTTAGGTATTGCAGCAAAGTCTGCAATACACGTTTGACTAAGGGATCTTACGATTCACATTCCATCTGCATGGATTGTAGGGGACAAATTTGTTCAGAAGACTTAAGATGTAATGAATGTGTAGACTGGAACAGTAAGAAGTAGAAGACTTTTAAGATCTCATTTAAACAAACTGGCTAGAGATAAAAAGAGAAAAGTGACAGCCAGACAGATTAGTAAGTCTTTAGCTAGTCAGGGATCTCCTGTTGATCATGATATTGATAATGCTAACATTGAGATTGACTTTCCTGTTATTTCTATTGATCCCATACCCAGTTCTCCTGCTATGCAACCTGCTCCTTTACCCGACTTTCTCACTTCTGAACCCAACACCATTGCCAGCCTTGAATATAAAATTGATAAAAGGTTCGAATTAATTTTTTAATCCATTGCGCAATTAGCCTCTTCCATTAAAGTCCTTATGGACAATAAGAGTGATTTGGAGCGCCCTGTTGCTCCTAGTACCAGTGCAGTGTCGGTGGAGCGCCCGGCTTTGCCTAGTGTCTGTGATGTGTTGGTGGAGGAGGTGGCTGCCCGTCCTGTTGATTCTCCTAGACCAAGGTCAATGTCAAACTCCCCTAAACCTGGGAGAAGTCAAACTGGTAGCCTAAGGCCCTGTCCACACTAGCGGGCATGCCCGTCGGGCACTTTTTTCTCTCACTTCCAAAGCAGTGTTACCAGACAATCGCATCGCCCTGGGGCTCCATACTCTCGGTCGGTCAGTTTAGTGGAATGGTTATGGGAACAGTGTTTGCCATCGTTGGCAGTGCCCGCTAGTGTGGACAGGGCCTAAGGGATACCGGCAGCGTCTGCCCACATGTAGTCGCCTCCTCGGTTGAACCTGTTGTTGAATCCCAGGTTGCAGCCAAACGCTGCTGGAAAGGTGTATCCCTGGACGTGCATCGTCTTTCATCTAGCTCAGATGATTCTTCTCCCAAACACCAGTGGCGTTTTGTGGGTTAATCACACCCTTTGCATCTCACTCTCCTCCAGTACCGTGTAAGAAATTCAAGGAACCTGTTTGCAGTCCTCTCCCGTCTTGCAGTCATTGGGACAGTCTGGAACGTTTTCCTTCTGTTCCTCCCTTGGTAGAGAGTCAGAGTGGCTTCCAAGTACCCTGCTTCTCATAAGCACTCTTCGTCTAAGGCATCGTCTTCTGAGCGTCCTCATGCACCCAAGACTCATCTGGCTCCTGAGCTCCCTGCAGTGTTGGAAGCTCCCTTGACTGCCAAATGCCCAGTTTCTTCCAAGCACCTGAAATCATCTCAGTACTCGTTGGTTTCTTCTTGTGCTGCTGTGTCAGAGCGTCCGTCCTCTAGAGCGTCACAGAGCACCCATGCTCCCGTCTTCGCCCATCCACTCTTTGATTCATGGATCGCCGACTTAAGATGAAGCGGCTAGTGGCACCCAAGCTTCCTTTGGCACCCAATCATCTGTTGGTGCCAGTGTCTCACTGTGCTCATGCCACCGACGCTTTGACTCCTTCGGCTGTTATTGTTCCCCAAGCAGTTGGGCATTTTTCAGTGCCTCAAACTTCTGTGCCTTATGCTTTACCCTCTTCTAGCAAGCAAGCACCCTCCCGGGTAGACCTGATTCAGAGCAAGCACGACAGTACTGTATTTTGAGCCTGTTGAAGAAGGCTCCATCAACCCCCCCAACCTACAGACTTGGCTTTGTCTCCTGTATCATCAGACGAGGAAGAAGTTATTGCTCAAGACGCTCGTCCTTCAACTTATGCATCACTGCTAAGGTATCTTCCTGCTGCCTTCCCAAAGTGCTTTTCACCTGCAGCTCCTTCTTCGCCCACATCGACTTTTCTTGGGGAGCCGCAGTCTTCCGAGTCTTCTAGACTACCCAAGTTAGTGCTTTCTTCTTCTTCTGCCAAGAAAACCTTCGGTGTTATTGAGGGATGGCTAGTGGAGAAGAGGGAACAGGGTAGAGCCATTTTCAGCTTCCCTCCCTAGATTGTCCAAGAGGATACAGCTCTCATATGCCACAGGGGAAGCTCCTTCTCTGGGAGTTTTTTCTGCCTCCTCCCAGGGGGACTTCTCCGGATTGATCAATTCCTCTTGTAGATCTGCCTTTGCTTCAGCGAAGTTCATGTTGAGTTCAACACAGTTCTCACACCTTCTTAAAAACTTGTTTTAAGTTATTTAAAGTGTTGAGTTTTCTCGATTGGGCAGTGAGAATTTCTTCCTCCAAACTTCTGTAAGAACCAAGCTCCTTCTCTTCTGGGAGAAGTGGAGAGAGAGCGGGGCAGAGCCCTGGATTGTCAACGTTCTGAGGGAAGTGTATTCTATCGCCTTCAAAGAAAAGCCACCTTTAAGCAGCTTTCTTATAACATTGCCAGCATACTCCAAAGGCTTGAAGAAGTCTTTGGCCCTCTCAGAAGAAGTGTCATCCCTTCTCAAGAAGGGGGTGATAGAATTACAGTAAACCCCACGTATTTGCGGGGGGACACACACACACACACCCTAATTACAATGGGGTTAGGTTCCAAAAAACCCATCATTTGTTGGAAAAAACGTATCTTGAATATAGCCTAGCCTACACTGAGGTATTCAGTACCATGTATACATACAGTACAGTAGTACACTGTATATGGTAGCCTAGCCTACATTATAAAGTATACTCTATACATACACGGTATAGTAATTATTAATATCAGGTAATTATGGAGTTCATGCAGAGTGACTTTTGATAATTCAGTACAAAGAGAAGTTGAATAACAAACAAGAATTATCTTAGCCTACACTTTGATATATCGTGGCATCATGCTTGACCCCATATAAAAATGGGAAAAAGCTAGTTAAAACGAAGAAGAAGATACATATATGGTAGCCTAGCCTACATTATACTCTACTCTATATTCACTTAATATCGTATTATACAAACATCAACATAACGAATATGCATCTTTTCCATGGATCTTTTAAAATGTTATGCTTTACTTCACTGTATCCAATACAGTAATATTGTATATATTCTTACACTGTATTGCTTTTGTATTATAAATTGCGATCATAGCAATCAATGTTTTGGTTTGGAAATTGATCATGCGGCAAGTTTATTTCGCCATATTTAACTCAGTTCAGAGTGCTTTTCTTGCTTCTAGCTAGCGTAAATGAATCTCTAGATACTTTATTTATATGGGGCAAGGTTATTTTTCGTTATACGAAGTGCTTTTAAGTCGAAGTATAACTTGAATACGTCTTGTTGTGAATTTAATTTAGCTATTTTTTTGTTAATAGATGACGGCCGTATAGACCATTTTGTGTAAAAAAGTCAAGATTCCGTTCGTTATTTTCACTTGATTTCATCATAATACAAGTTTTACATATTTATTGTTTATCATCATAATACGAATTTTACGTATTTATTGTTTATCAATGTAAAAACAGCAGTACAGTGAACCCCCCATATTCGCAAGGATGCGTACCACACCCCCCGCGAATAGCTAAAATCCGCGAATACTTAAAACCCCTCTAAAAACACTTAGAACTGCCCATTTTGAGAGTTTAAACACAAGAAAAACCCTGTAAAAATGCTTATACCTGAGTATTTTAATAGTTTTTTCACAAAAGATGCATTTACAGGCAGTCCCCGGTTTACGACGGGGGTTCCGTTTTTGGGTGTATTAAAACCGATGTACACTACATTTTTATTGAGTTTTACATAAAAAAACCTCCCAGTTTTTATTATTCTGCCGTTCTGGAGCCATGTTTCTTCCGATGGATCGGCCTACGACACGTCGTAACCCCAAAGCATGCGTCGTAAACCGGGAAATAATTTCTGTTGAATATATTTGAAAAGCGTCGTAACCTCAGAACATCGTAAGCCGGACCCATCGTAAGCCGGTCCCGTTGTAAACCGGGGACTGCCTGTGTTCATGAAAATTATATGAAAATACAGTAATTACAGAATATTTCTCAGTGAAAAATACTGCGAATGGGCGAATTTTTCGCGAATAATGGCTAGGTATGTTCCACAGAGAAACCTGCGAATGCGTGAGTCTGCGAATCATGAGAACGTGAATACGGGGGGTTTACTGTAATGTGTTCTTTCAGGCCCAGTAGTTTTGATTAAAATCCTTTGTCTCCAATTTTAATTACGGTCGAGTTCCATCCATGTTGCCAATGCATGATAATTTGTAATCATTAGCGGCTTGAACATTGTTTTCTCAGCTTTAGCTACAACTTTCAGCTTAAGATTAGCAGTATATTTCCTTGCCAATCTTTTATCTGTAGCAAATTAGGGTATAATGGAAAAATATATAAGTCCTCTTCTACTTAACATCATTTGTAACATAACTACGGTAATTGTTTACTACTGTGTGATGATTGAAATACAAGCAAAACAGCTGTTGTTATCCGATTCGGTTATAAGCAAAACAACAGTTTCTCGTTCAGTTGTTTATGGCTGTACGCATTTGCGCAAGAGTGTAGCGTTACTAACAATACTTTTATCATTCTCTTTTACTTTTTTAACTAGAAGTTGGGATAAAAGATGGAGGAAAAGAAGTTGGTCTATTGTAATTTGGTCTCTCTCGCTGCCTGATTATACGCTGCTGCCTGTGCCCGCACGAAATTTAAAAATGGTTTTATAAATATTGTCGTATCGGTATTAATTGCTTACCCTATCGCAAAATCGAATTATCGTAAGGGGAATTATCTTCACTCGAGCGCTACCTGGGTACCTGAGTATTTTAATAGTATTATCACAAAAAGTGCATTTAGTCATGAAAATTATATAAAATTACAGTAATTAGTGAATATTTCTCAGTGAAAAATATCCTGAATGGACAAATTTTCTGTGGTTAATGTATATACTGTATATGTTCCATAGAGAAATCCGCGAATGGATGAGTCCGTGAATCGTGAGAACGCAAATACGGGGGGTTTACTGTAGTAGAGAATGTGGGCTCCCCGGGGTTCTACAATCATCTTTTTATGGTGCCCAAAGCTTCAGGGGGCTGGAGGCCCATCCTGGACATCAGAGCATTCAGAAGACAAAGTTTAGGATGGAGACAAATCGAACCATCATGTCATCCATTTTCCAGGGAGACTGGATGACATCTATAGACATGCAGGATGCATACTTCCACATCCCAGTACATCAGGAATCGAGGAAGTTTCTGAGTTTTGTGTTTGGGAACAAAGTGTTCCAGTTCCGCGCTCTGTGTTATGGGTTATCAACAGTGCCTCAAGTGTTTGCAAGAGTGCTCGCTCCCTTAGTGAAATGGCTCCATCTGATGGGAATCAAGATCTCCCTTTACTTGGTCAATTGGCTACTTCAGGCCCAATCGAAAGAGAAATGTTCGGAGGATCTTCAAAAGACACTTCTCCTAGCCCAGGAGCTGGGATTGATGTTCAACATTCAGAAGTCTCAGTTGATTCCGTCACAATGGATTCTTTATTTAGGGATGATAATAGACTCTCAGAGTTTTCAGGTTTTTCCCTCACCAAAGAGAATACAGTCTTGCCTCAAGATAGTGCACAGATTTCTTCTTCTGAACCAATGCTCTGCCAATGAATGGGTGAGTCTTCTCAGGACGTTATCGTCCATAGAACAATTCGTACTCTTGGGCATACTTCATATGAGACCACTCTGGTTCTTCTTAAGAATCAGTTGAAAAGTAAAAAATACCCATACTCTTTCGTGTTCCGAGTAACTCCAGAGATAAAAGAGCATCTGCATTGGTGGAGCTTAGAAGGAAGGTTGTCGCAAGGGAAATCTCTCCTTCCGCTGAACCCAACCTAGACTACTTCTCAGACGTGTCAAACCTAGGTTGGGGAGCTCTGTTGGGAGACAAGGAAATTACAGGGACCTGGTCTCCGGAACAAAGAAATTGGCACATAAATGCCAAGGAGTTGAAGGCAGTTCATCTGGGGGTTACAATTTTTCAAAGAAGAAGTGTACAATAAGACAATCAATTAAAGTGTACTCCGACAGTACGACTTCCCTGGCGTATATAAAAAACCAAGGTGGTGGACACTTTTCCCTTCACGAGACGGCAAGGGATCGCCTGCTTTGGGCAGAGCAATTTCAAGTCAAGCTTCTTATTCGCTTCATTCAGGGGAAGCTCAAAGCCATAGAACGTGGATGCGTGGTCCTTAAATGTACCCAGTTGTTTGGTCCCTTACTTTTGTTTTGAGCCTGCCCCGCCCCACTTTGGGCATTCACGATTTCCCTGATGGTGAAGATCTAACTAGAAAGACCCTCTGTCTAGTCGGTATTGCAGTAAAGCAACCGCATGGCAAAAACAAATCAGTGAGGTCCATGCAATAGACAAAAAGAGTGGGTTTCCAAAGAGAATGCTGTCTGTTTCTTCACTTCCGCGTTAAACCCCCTAAACCACGCCTTCTCCTGGCTCCATTCGAACCCCATCGGCAGCCTTGAGAATAAGTTTGAGCAATGTTTAAATCTGGTAGTGAGTACAGTGCTGACAAAAGTTTGAAAACAGTGCTAAAGGTGAAGTGTCAGTGGAGGAGGCGGCTGCTCGTCCCGCTGATTCTCCTAGGCATTGGTCCCTGCCATACTCCCTGCTACCTGGGAGGAGGCATACCGGTAGCCCAAAGGAGGTCAGTGGGGTCTGCCCACGGGCAGCGTCCCCTCAGTCCAGCCTGTTGCATCCCAGGTTGCGACTAGAGACAGCCACTGGAAAGGCATCTCGTAAGAGCTGTCTTCGTCACTTCCCTGATGAAACTTGACCGCTTAAGACTTTTCTCGGGTAAAGATCAGTCCCCACATCTCCCTTACAAGAGAATGAGGGAACCTTCCTTCCATTCAGTGTCCACAGAGTGCCATGACACCAAAAGAGTGTATACCAGTCCTGTGTATCGACATAAAGTGTCCGAGTGCCCAGAGTCCGAAAGTGTAGTGTATGAGCGCCCAGTAGGGGACCATTCTGTGTCCGAGTATCCATTGTATGAGCATTCATTGGCCACGCTTCCAGCTCATGGGTGCCCAGTGTCCGAACGTTCCGAGTTGGAAGGTTCAGTGTATGATGTCCAGTGTATGGATATCAGGTGTCTGAGCGCCCATCTATGAGCACCTAGAAGCCAAGCGCCCATCATATGGGTGCCCAGTGTCTAAGAGTGTCGCGGCTTCTAAGTGTTCTGTGTCCGTTCGGTCAGTGATAGGGCATCCACTATCCGAGCGCCCAGTGTCAGTGGGTGCTTCCGTTAATGTTTGTCCACCTGTCAGTAAGCGTGCGGTGCCACAGGTAGGACAGCTATTACCTGTCATATCAGGCAAGTTCCCTTCTGTTGTGGAAGACCTGTTGTTGGCTCCTATTCAGCGCCGACTTGATAATATTCTGAGCTTGCTTCAGAAACCATCCCCTGTAGTTCAGGACCCTACGGACCCTCCAATGTTGCCCATTTCCTCTGACGAGGAACCAGTGGAAGAGGAATGACCAACATTGAACTACTGTATTCAGGTCTTTCAAGATATTTTTTGGTGTGTTATCCTTTGTTCTACTCTCCAGCCACTCCTTCTTCTTCCGGGCTTGGCCTTTTTGATGCGGCAGCGTGCAGGAATTTCTAGATTACCACGTATGGCTCTGTCTTTTTCCTCTAGGAAAGCCTTTGCCCTTATCGATGCCTGGTTTTCGGAGAAGAGGGATGTCAGGAAAGCAGTTTTCTGTACGCCTCCCTCTCGATTGATGTGGCAGAATTATCTGTCGTACGCAACTGGAGAAGCTCCTTCCTTGGGAGTTTCTGCCTTCTCTCAAGGGGACTTCTCCAGTCTCATAGAGGCTTCACATCACTCTGCTTTCTCCTCTGCAAGGATCTTTTTCACTGCGTCGGAGCTGGACCATCTTATTAAAAATATTTTTAAAGTCTTCGAGGTCCTCGGCTTCCTTGATTGGACGGTAGGGGCTTTAGCAAAGAAGTTAGAGGACTGTACCATGTTTCAAAAGAACTTCGCTTCAGATTGGTTGGGGGTTCTAGCTTGCGCTGATAGAGCAGTGAGAGACAGTGCCCAAGAATTGGCAACCATCCTTACCACCAGAGTTCTGAAAATGTTTCCAAGCCATGGCCTCGCTCATTTATTATTAAGAGCTTAATGGACATCCTCAACTTAGAGGAAGAAGAGAGACTTCTTTGTCATGTGATAGCCTTGAAGTACTATCTTCAGAGAACAGAAAAGACCAGAGGACCTTCCGACAAGCTTTGGTGCTCAGTGGAGAACTCTTCATATCTTGTGTTAAAGAATGGTCTTTCTTTTTTCCTTAGAAGTTTGATTACGGAAGCGCATTCTGAAGTTCAAGAAGATGTTTTACCTTCCCCCAAGGTCTCTGGCTTTTCGACATAACAGGTCTCTCAAGAACATCCTGCAATCAACATTTTGGAAGTGTAGATCAGTTTTTGTTTCGCATTATCTTAAAGACGTGGAAACTGTGTCTGATAATTGTTGTACTTCCATGGCTAACATGGTGGTGGGAAAGGAAGCATAAAGGGCTTTCTGTCTCTCTGCTTCCCTCTTGCCTTGATGTTATGTGTTGGGTTCAAGAGAAGCTTCGGGGTACATTGTACCCGGAGTACCCTCCAGTTTTTTAATGGTTGGGATGTGAGTTTTTATTCTAGTGTAGGTGATAGTGTTGCTTTTTATTCTGGTTGTTGCCCAGGGCAAGGGTACTCTTTTTAATCTTTGTCAGCCATCGGTGAGCTTCCATGACTGTAAAGTCCCCGCTAAAGTAGAGGCGATTCTTGGCCATACTGCCATGTCCTTTACAGGTTAAGATCAGCACCAACCAGAGGCAGTATCTGCCTGAAGCAGCTCTCTTACCAGGTAAGGAACAACAAGCATTATACTGATGCTAGCAACTTTTCTAATCTGAATTCATTACTTTTATTAATGTTTTGGAATAGAATATGTCCATGTATCCCACCACCTCTCAGTGTGGAATCAGCTATGTAGCAATTACTTGGTAAGTCTCTTATATAAAAATTATATTTTTATGATAAAATAAGGTTTTATATATGCTTACCAAGTAATTAAGTAATTGGAGCCGACCCTCCTCCTCTCAATGGACATTGGGCATCAAACGAATTGAAGCTCTCTGCTGAGTTGTACCTATCAGTCCCGAATGTGGGCGGGGCCCTATCACCTACACAAGCGATGGTAGTGCCACCGCAAAATTTGAATTTTGTTAGACTGCCATGTAGAAAGCTAATAGCTAAGTAATTGCTTGGTAAGTATATATGAAACCTTATTTTGTCATAAAAATACAATTTTTTCCAAAAAAAAGCTTGTTTTTTTCGGGTTGCAACCCTAATCATATGTATCCGGAACATTCACCTTAAACATTTTTGCCGTAGGAAAACTTTCCTCAGGAACTTTTGCCGTAGGAAACTTTGCCATATAGGGTTTTTGCCGTAAGACAATTTCGCCGCATTTGTTATCAAGTATATACGGCTCACACTATTGTTACTTCAATTTAAACATTTTAATAAGCAAAGTACCTTATTATCAAGTATATCTGGAACCTACTACCGTTAAATTTTGATTGACGAAATACCTTGTTATATAATTAAAATACCCATACCTTGTTATATAATTAAAATACCCAAATTGAATACCTAATTTGAACACTCAAAGAAGGACTAGAGTTAATCTCTAAATTTTCTTTATTCATTCGACAATATTTTTTTTGTGCAGCCAACCCATAACAATGGTGTATCAAGTGGAAAGTACCGGAGGCGGTGTGAAATTAGTTGACGATCGTAACTTTGTTTACAGAATAGATAGAAAATACTGTGATGAAACATACTGGAAATGGGAAAATAAAGAATGTAAAGCTAGAGTGCATACCGTGCTGGAAAATGATAGTTTATCTATACGTAAAACACTTGGCGAGCATTGCCATCCATCTCATCCATCAAAACCAAAAATGTATGAAGCAAAAACAAAATTGAAATCGCTAGCCACTAATTCACAAACTTCTGCAGGGTCGTTAATTGCAGAAATTTCATCTAGTGTAGATGATAATGCACTGTCTTTGCTACCGACTTCATCGCATTTGTCTCGCAGTATTAGAGGTTGGAGGCAGAAGAAAAGCCAAGCTCCCCCGATCCCAACCAGAAGAAGTGGATATACAATACCTGAAGAATATATATACTGCAGATTTCTTGAAAATGGTGAGGAGAACTTTTTATTGTACGATAGTGGTGAAGATGGATGATCTGGATAGAATTTTAGTGTTTGGCACTCAAGCTGGGTTAGGGGACCTTGCTAATAATAAAGATTGTGCTTGTGATGGCACTTAAATGTAGCCCAGATATATATTATCAGTTATTCACATTACATATTATCATAAGACATGTATGTCAGCGTACCACGTCATTTTGTTTTGCTACCTAGTAAATCACAAGTAACCTACAGCAGACTTTTTAGTGCCTTGAAGGACTTACACCCATCATTAGAGCCTGAAACCTTAATGATTGATTTCGAGAAAACAATTATCAATGCTTTCTGTGATATATTTCCAACAACAAATATAACAGGTTGTTTATTTCATATGGCTAAGAATATCTATCGCCACATTGTGGATATAGGTTTAAATTCATGCTATCTTACAGACACAGAATTTAACCTTCACTTCATTAACATTTCTGCCAGTGTGTAATGTTATTGATGGTTTTCTTGAACTGACTGGCGATGATGATTTGCCCCAAGAATTTGTATCATATTTTGAAACTCACTATATCGGAGGAGAACGGGGTCAAGGTGAACGAAGAGGAAGAATGTAGCCAACTTATCCTACTGAATTGTGGAATGTCTTCGAACAAACACAGAATGGTATGAACAGAATCAACAACAGCGTAGAAGGCTTCCACATTGCAGTACAGAGCTCCATGACTAACATGCACCCAAATTTGTGGAAACTAATTGCATATTTGAAAAAGGAAGAGACATTAGCAAAAAAGAAAAAATGTGATTTAGATCGAGGAGATGCAGTACAAATGAAGAAAATATATATTGATATCAATGCAAGACTTCAGTGGAAAACCCTTCATTACAGTCCAACACATTATTTACGAAGCACTGCTTGGAATTTGCACACATTTTAAATTATTTCTTTGTTAATCTGATATATTTTTAGTCTTTTATTTTTTGAATAAATGTTTACTTTTTCATTTCTTTTCTGATGTTTGACCCTGTAAAAAAAGACATGTTAAGTAGGCTATACTTATAAAAGTAAAGTCCTGTATATACAAAGCTTTTTTTTTTTTTCTATCCTTAACAAAATAAATCAATGTTTGGAACACAATCAAATAATTCACAAATTATAACAAATTATGACAACATTTACAAGGAACAAAAAAAAAAAGAAACATGGTACAGTACTTCGTTAATCAAAATGTAAAAATCAGATATACTTGATAACAAGGTACTTCACTTATTAAAATGTTAAAATCGAAGGCACAATAGTGTGAGCCATATATGTTCTGATAACAAGGTAAGCCGCATATTAAATTGACATTACTCCAAAGTGACAGTTCGAGATCAGGTATCAAAAAAAAATGCTACCAAATTGTCTTTGCAAAATCCTATACGCAAAGTTCTCCACGGGCGAAGATTCCTGAGGCGAGTTTTCCTACGGCAAAAATGTTTACAGCGAATGTTCCTAGAACCCTAATCATATTTACTGATTAACACAACTGTATTAGTCACATAACATTAAGAAATATTAACTTTATTCTGTACTGCATAATTAAATTTGCTTAGTAAAAGTTCAGTTCATTTGTCAGTTACATGTAAATTGCACTTCTGTAAGCAATCATACAGTATTATGCAATGTCTTGCTGTTTACTACATCTCTCGCACATTGTGCATGATTATTTTATTACAGGTTAACATCCCTAAATGAAATATTTATGCAACTGTGTTTATCAGGAAACATGTTCCATTATCTGTTTACTCAGGTTTTAACTAATGATATATGATTGACTAAGTTACAGTAGATTATGATGTGCTTTGGACAAGTAAAGATTCATAAAGTTTTGTATGACATACCACATAAACAGCAATAAAGAATAACCCAGAAGAGAAAGGTCAGCAAATGCACAGTAAGTGCATATTGTAGTTTATATCGTGATGCATAACCTACTTGTGTGTATACACACCCACACACACAAATGTATATACTGTATGGGACAGTGCTTGCACATATAAACAGACTGAGACACTGATGTGCAAGAAAGTTCCAACTCAACATTATACCAATACACTGTACATTACTATGTAATCTGTTCAAGGTTTCAGTTCACTGATATTTCAACTTCAGAAAAGTTTATTTAATGTTTAAATCATTGAACTTGAAAAAGAGAGCATTTTTTAGATAAATTTAGTGGGAAAATTACCATAACCAGTATGCTGAGGCATTGAATGTGTGCGGCACACCAACCAAAACAAATCAATCAGCTCATGAGTGTTGCCACCTTATTTTGTTAGTTTTGTTGAGGTCTATGCATCTTGGACATAAGGAAGTATGTTAATTTCTTACGTGTAAATTGCAATTATGTTTTTTGTTTTCATATGATTTGTAAATTTAAACACTCATAAATTCATTGTCACCATCAGAGTTATTCATTGTATAAGGGGGTGAGGACTTTTGAGTAATGGGGGACCCTAATCTACACACACATACACATAAAAGCAGCAGATGAAAGAAGGAAACTTCACTAATGTAATCATGATGTATCTTATTTAGCCACTGAAGAGCAGTAAAATAAATGTTGTATGACACAGTTGCTTTTGAGCCAGTAACAGTCACAAAAGCTCCCAAGCACTTTCCCTGTCATGAAACTTTCATGATGGCATTGTATAAGTTGTTGCTTTTGAGCCAATAACAATCATGAAAGCTCCCAAGCAGACATGGGCCCTCCCTGTTCTCCCACTCCTCCAGCACGGTTAGGCCTACCCTAGTCTAACCCCCCCCCCCGACAATACCACGTACTCAGTGCACTATATGAACTGTTAGCAGAGTTACCTTCTCGTTTTTCTGCCTGCACAACATTGCAAACCAGAAGGAAGGCTTTGTATTCAATTTTATTTATTGTATACTGTTTACTGTACTGTAAATCCACTTACTATATATTTTGGGGGGGGTTGCAGTTGCATGGTGATAATGCTGAGTTGTGGATAGTGCATGTGCAAATAATCAAGGGAATACGTAAAAGTAGTACTGTAACAAGTAATTACTGTATACCTCACCTCAGTTCACTGAAACATTTTCTCTGTCAGTTGATGACCTTGGGTTGAATGATTATGTTGAGGTTATAGTGTCCAATTTCTCTTCCTTATTAAATAATGAATTGTTCTTAAAACCATTCATTTTGAATCTCTTATTGTATCATGAGTTTTAAGTTCCTCATTACTCTTTGTATCTGACTGGGATAACCTAAGTAAAATGTTTGCTTTTTTAATCATTACCAGCTAGCCATTTTAATTTCGAAATTAATGTTGTCATTGCCTATTTCTGAGATACAGGATAGTTTAAAGCTTATTACTTCAGTGGGAAGGGTGGTTTTATGGTTTCCATATGCCATTGATGGCATTTTAATGGGTATTTTTACAAAAACTTTCTCTATTTTTTATAAGTACCTGAACAAAATCTACTCTGTGCAGCAATAGTGGGTGATGTTAACAAAAAGAATTGCTTTTTTTTTTTGTGTGTTAACTCTACACAGTAACTGTACCCTACCCAGCAAGAATGATTGCAGAATTATATGTTATGTCTGGTGAAAGTTACTCAAACATCATTCTCATGCTAAAGTTTACCTTACATGAAGCATTGCTTTTATAATGCTGTTTGGGGGTAGGCTAACCACCACACAATGCAAGCTCTTCCTTGGGCGAGTCGGTAGAGTTGTGGCCTTGTACTCGTTAGGCCCGAGTTCGACTCTCCAGCCGGCTAATGAAGAGTTAGAGGAATTTATTTCTGGTTATAGAAATTAATTTCTCGCTATAATGTGGTTCAGATTCCACAATAAGCTGTAGGTCCCATTGTTAAGTAACCAATTGGTTCTTAGCCACATTAAATAAGTCTAATCCTTTGGGCCAGCCCTAGGAGAGCTGTTAATCAGCTCAGTGGTCTGGTAAAACTAAGGTAAACTTAACCACACAATGAACAATTCTTGTTGAATGTATGGCATTAATTGGTTTGGAATTCTCTAAGTCTTAACGGGGAGTATGCAGAATGTTTTATAATCCTGTTGCAATGTTGTGACAGCAGTTGTTTGTTAGATGATGGAAAGATTAGTATTTACTGAGTAGGAAATTGCTAGGTAAGCAGAGGGGGTTACGTGAATATCATGATATATGTTAAACTCTCGTTCCCCATTGGCTAATGCACGCGTGCCTCCAACCTTGTTCTATTTTTAAACCAGATCCAGCTTGCGCTTTGAAATTTTATCCATACGTAAAGACTGATGGTTTATAAGTTATGAAAAATACAAATTGATTAAAAATTTGTCATTTTGTTTATACTATAGCTTACTGCCGATGTTTGTGTTGAATGAGGTTAATGTTGAAAGATTAAGTTGAAGGTAGACTAACTGGGTAAATAGATTTTGAATTTGGTGAGTGCCCATACCTGTGCGTAGCATTTATAGCGGTTTTTTCAAATTTGTAGCTTTGCCTCTCTAAAATTTCCCACATTATACTAAATGTTATAGGAGTCCAGTATTGGTCTCAAAATGTAAGAATATTGATTGCTCATATACTTGAATTCAAAAGCCCTGCTGCGTTAAATATTCTGACTATTCATTGATGTTGCAGATAACAATTATACTGTACTGTACTTGTAAATGTGGCAGAAACATTTAGCCTTGTTGCCACATCTGAGTCCACAAGAGACCTGGCTGATGACAAGGATTGTCACACCTCATTCACGTGGTCACCCCCAAGTAACATAAACACATCAGCACAGAGGTACATTATTCATCCCCAGGCAAATGAAGTTGTCCTTAGAGTGCTGAGATAATGTATTGCACAAAAGGCGCTCAGGCAATTACATGATGTAAATAAATTAACTGTAACTTTGTTTTTATAATTGTAAAGAAAATAAACTGGGATTATATGTTTGTAAATAAAGTAACTAATGAAGAATGAGTCAAGTTAACAAAACTAATATATATATATATATATATATATATATAGGTATATATAGTGCATATATATATATATATATATATATATATATATATATATATATATATATATATATATATATATATATATATATAACAAGTAATAACAGAGAAACTAGAATATGAAACAGTATATTTAAGTTTAGCTGCATGCACACACACACAATTGTGTTCATAATATTGTTAACAATACTAAAAGATTGCACAGAACTGTGTTTCGAAGATGTGGCAACGTATGAATTTGAGAAAAACTGCCATATGATCACACAGTGATACTGATAGTCTGCAAAGTTACATTAAAAGGAATTTATAAAGCAGTGATTTTCTTTTGAGAAAAGTGGAAATACAGTACTGTACTGTAAACAAATTTTTATCTTGTAAATCTCAGGATAACATGGAAATTTGTTATGCACTAATGGTTCTTATTTTTTCTGCCAAAAATGCTTGCAAAACTCCAAAGAGTCTAGCCAGCAAAATGGGCTATTGATGGTTTGTATGCATTACTGATTCAGTATTACCTGATTTTCCAGAATGGTCGGTTAGTTATCACAAGTATCCGTATGGAAGGAAAAGTAGCAAATATTATAGAAAATATAAAGATGTGAATAGATTTCTTGTTCTTATTTTCCAGTTGCTAATTGATTAGTTTACATATACTGTACACTGTTTTTCTCTTTTTCCCCTCAGGTTACCTTGCTTTGGAAAGAAAGTGTCCAAGAATCCTATCTGTATACAGCACAGCCAAATGTACTGGGTTCATATCAGCTGTCTGTAGAAGAAGGTGCTCTCATTACCGGTGTGCATAATTGGTGCAATTTACAGTAGGGGAATGCATAAGGCTTTGAGCAGAAAATCCAACAAAGCAATAATCAGAATGTGTGTTTGTTGGCTCTATTACAGTGTTTGTGAGCCAGTTGGTAGGTAGCTCATAAGATTATAAACTATCGAATAGTACAAATTGTGGCAACTTTTTTATGGTCAAGATGCCATCGCTATTTTCTTGTCTGGGGTGTGGGGGAGGAGCTGAGAGCGATGATATTCGTGTTTTGGACTATCGCCATGCAGCCCTCACAGATGTCCCCTCTGATGTGTTTGCCTCTGAGCGAACTTTGGAGGAGCTTTTACTGGATTCAAACCAGGTATTTATTGCTGTTTCAGTTACAAATACAGTAATAGTTTTTGAGGTAAAATATTGATTTATTATCGCAGTGAAACATTCACTATTTTTTCCACATGAAATAACCTTTTCACCATAAGGTGTTATTTGTTTTCAGTTGAGTGAATTACCACGGCAGCTCTTCTATTGCCACGGCCTCAAAGAGCTTGGACTCAGTGACAACGAGTTAACTTCTCTTCCTCCAGCTGTGGCTTCTCTTATCAATCTTGTTTCAATTGACCTTAGCAAAAATGGTAAGGGTGATTTTGCATCTTTTTTGCCATATGTTATTGCAAGGTTTAAGTCATGTTGCATGTTTTAATGTATGTGTATGTAGAGTTAATAGGAAGTCATTTTCTATCACTGTGTGGCTGCTGTTTTTTATTGCATTGGTTCTATACAGGGAAAATGAGTACTGTATCAAACTTGTTAAAAATACAGTTGTTTTATGAAATTTATTTTCACAGGATTCATTGTGATGTCTTCAACTTTCACATTCTGGCAGTGTATCTTGCAGTAATGATCTTGAGACTTGTAGCCCCTAGAGACATTTGACGAGAAGAGATTTGTACCCTTGATTATGTGGAATATCAAATGGCCAGTTAGAGAATTTTGTGTTTATTAATCATTGAAGTTCATAACTACCTTAATGTTGTCAATAATGAAGTTTTCTTTAAGTCACAAGGGATCTGAGGCCATTTGGGCCCTTTTCTAATGTGTCAGAGATTAGTCCTTTTCATTTCCAGCTGTTGATTCTAAGTACTGTATTTTGAAAGTGGTCTGATGAGGCAAGTGAATTGCATTTTTAGGCATGAGTTGAGTTTTAAACTTGGATAGGTTTTAATGAAAAAAGTTAACTTTAGTAAGAGTTGAGTTAATTGCCGACAGTGATTATTTGTAAGTCTGGTGAAGACAGAGAAAACTGATTATGAATATTTTCAGGTTTTTCTTTTCTTTATGTGAAATTTTAAATTATGGAGAGACAAGTTTATTCTGATGGTTGACTTTACTTTTACTCTCATTTAGCAATTCACATCTTACCATTATCATTTGGTATTCAGTTTTAGAATATTCTTGGAGGTTTCTGCAGATGGGGTGCTCCTGTAATTCATTTTAGGTGTAAATGTGTTTTGTAATCCCTGTAATATACACTAGTCCTTGTGTGTGTGTGTGTACAGGATTGTAATTTCTTTTATCTTGTGAATGTTGTCATTTTTGCAAAGAGTACATGCTAACCTAGTCATTTTGCCATGATGATTTTTTTCTTTTATCGTCCACAGCCATATCAGATATCCCAGATAACATCAAGGGCTGCAAGCAGCTTAGCATTGTTGATGCCAGCATCAATCCATTGTGTCGATTACCTGAAGGATTTACTCAGCTTCTGTCTCTTCAAGAGCTTTATCTTAATGATACATTTTTGGTAGGGGAATAATCTTACATAAAGTATATATGATTTTGTTTTGATGGAATATTTTACCAGTCTAAATTGATTAGGTATCTATTTAGCTTCATTTTTACTCATATTTTCAGTTGGAATATATTTTATTTATGATAGCATTTTTGCTAGTTTTTTATTTTAACTCTCTTGATAAAATACTTATATGCGCAGGAGTACTTGCCAGCAAACTTTGGCAGACTTTCTCGCCTAAGGATATTAGAGCTGAGGGAAAATCAGCTCAACACGCTTCCCAAATCTATGGCTCGTCTAACTAATCTTCAACGCCTTGATATTGGACAGAATGACTTCTCTGAACTGGTAAGCTTGAACTGGGAACAAAAGCATCTGTCTGGTTATATACACAAAATTGCATGTAAACTGTCAGTGTTTTATTTTTGTTTGCAAAGTACTAAGTTGATTATGAATTGTTAAATATTTTTATTGATCTACAGCCAAGTGACTTAAGAATGTTTCATGAATACATTTCAAAGAATCTTTGAAAGGCCACTTCACTTCAGCAAATCTTCAACTTTGCAGCTCAGCAATTAAAGTTTGAGCAACTTGAACTGAACTATGGTTTGACAACAACAAAGTCAAGAGCCTTCCACCACCATAACGACTGAAAAAGCTAGTTCCATGCAGATGCTCTAAGAAAAGTGGATTGGGTGACTGAAGAACTTGAAAATTGTACTCAGTTGACAGACTCCATCTGTCATCTAATTATCTAAAGGTACTTAAACTGTTTTTTATTTTTTATGGTTGAAATTAAAATGAAAATTCTAAACTATGACGAGTTATCTGCAGAAGTGTTTTATTACGCTATGTTGCCGAGTTTGTAGACGTCACAAAGCTTGTCTAAAGGGGTTTTGTTCTTATGTGAAACAGGAAAGGTAGAGGAGATCAGAGGGGAATGATGAAAGTAAAGAAAGAAGGCAACTCAACTGGTCAAAGATTTTTTACTCCTGCTCTTTACTGCACATATCATATTGTATGCTGATCTGTCATGTATTTCTTTATGCAGGTTTTATAAAGAAACTGACGCAGTTTAGATGTTCTTGCCATGTGTATGGCAGTATCCTTCTGATATTGTGAAGCATCTGAAGACTATTTATAGAAGGTTTTTATTATTAGTCCATTTTTAACAGTAGAAGTGGTCTTTATGATAGATGAAACATTATTTTTGTGGTTAAAACACAATTTCATTGCACTTTCCATTTGATTTTTGCAGGAGTTGCCAGAGAAATTTGGTGATGCCTACAGCTGCAAGTCTTGAGATTGATGATAATGCCCCTGACTCCATTTGCCAGAATCTATTGGTGGTTTGTTTCATTAGAAGAGCTTTGGCTGTTACACAGAATGATCTGTGAAACATTCACAGCATCTATCGGATCATCATGCAAGTGCTTTTCACACACTTCATATTGATGATAACCTTGACAGGTGTTTATTGTGTGTGAGGCATCACTTTTTCTGATATTAAGAAATGGTCTTACTTTGATTATTTTTTTCCTAAGAATTTGTAATAAGGGGTTTTAGTTAGATGATGTAAACTTCTTTTAATGGATAGTGTAATTGGATGATAAAATTACCAGTTGTCAGTATATTTATGAAGGGTATACTGTACTTCTTTAGAAACTTGCTGAATTACTTATGGGTATTTGTAGTTTTCATTGACATTGCTGTTCTAGTGGTTTACTTTGAATTTCTGAAACCATGAGTAACTGAACATAAAACTCTAAGACATTATACACCTGTGATGATTCAGATATTTTGCATACAATCTTTATAAGACATACTGTAATGACAGATTGCATTCATAATTGTGGAAACTTATTTTATTTTTTGTTCTCAAGAACTGCCGCCTGAGTTAAGTCTTGTTCCCCTGTTGACTGTATTGACAGCAGCATCAAATAGATTGACTGTGTGCCGCAGAATTAGGACATCTAATAATAGTTATTGTCCTCAACTGTGCTAATCTCATTCATCATCTTCCTGTTTCAACAAAGTTGAAGGTACAGAATTAAGGAAAATATTGTGTTGCTTGAATACAATCACTGCATTTTGCATCTCCCCTTAGTGAGTGAAGTTAGGTTGCACTTTAATAATTGTTAGCAATTAATAATAAAAGAGGAAAATATGGTAATTAAGAGTTTCCAGTAACATAAGCTTTCTTTTTTTAAAGTGTTTGAATATTGGCTTTGGAAACAGAGGTTATTAAAAACTGTACTTATCAACCCTTTGACTATTTTATTGTTAGTGAAATTATTAGTTGCTCTCATTACTATATAGTGTGTTGATTTTATTTACTGATATAAATTTTCTAGCTGAAGCTTGAAACTTTTTAATATATTAATGATGTTTATATTCAGCATGACATGATTGTTGACTATTTCTTCAAAATGGTTCTCAAAATTATATTATTGAGTTTATGAAGTTTTTTTTATGATTCTATTCAGAAGTTGGATGAATGTCAGAGGTTGAGTAAGAGCATGCATTGCAAGGTATGCCAGTAGTGTATCCTTTACATGTAGTGTTGTAGATTTTGTTAAAATAATGTACTTGAACTTTTGAGCTTTAATCCTTTGAACTGAATTAACAGTCAATGATAACTAAGATTGTTTGAAATTGCTAGTTTAAACTCCTGCTTTTTTTTTGGTCTGTCATGGGTTGTTGTATATATGTGGTACTGTTTTAACCATGTTCGCCTCTTGTGTTTTATAGCTATAGCTTGTGGCTCTCAGAGAACCAGAATAAACCCAAGTGCAGCTCCAATCAGAAACTTTACCAGAAACGGGTCAGAGGGTCCTTTACATGCTTCCCATGTTACCCCAGCAGCAACGTTTTTCAGCCAGGTGAGGTAACATGGATGTGAAAGGATGATAAAGGGTGTTGACGGGTGAGCGGAGCTGTTTCAGTTTTCAGGAAGAGTTGAGGCCTGGCCAAAATATAATTTTTCTAATGAAACAATAACCATCCATTATTTTGTAGTGTGTCATGAAGTACAAATGATGATAAAAAGTCTAATTAGAAAGACTGGTTCTTGGGACAGATATATAGGCTATTGACAACCTTAAAAGATTGCTACTACAGTTTGCCTTGTGTTCGGTACTTTGATGCTCATCTAGAAGTTCAAAGACAGAAGATATTTTTCACATAAAAAGTTTATTCTTTATCTGTACAGAATACTTTCTCCACCAACAACCAGTCTGATGACTTCAAATTTCTTTTGAGTTTTAGGCTCAATTACTCATAGACATAAATCAGATCGGTCATATGCTGAGGGTAGTTTATTATCCATTCCAGACAGTTTCATAGCTTGTATTTGACCTTTTTTTTTTTATTTTTATCGTGCTGCCCAAATATGAATACTTCAAAATTTTATATAGAGAATGCCTATTTTTTGTCATCCATAATTGTTGTATCATGTCTAAATGAGTCACAAATAGTGGAGGAAACTCATCCCAGTTTTTATTGGTTTAGAACAGTTTGTATCTGTGCAATTTGTTGCAGATAAATGATTGATGTTGAAAACTTGGGAATCTTACCTGATGAACCCTTGCTTTTACAGAAGCTGTTGTGGAGGCTGATACTTTCCCCGGACAAGGTTGGGATGAGCAGAGGAAAGCTAAAACTCTTATCAAGTTTGCATTTGATGGAGATGTTGACAAGCCAGGTCGCCTGACTCGTGCACCCACACCTTATCCCAAGGAACTAAAGGCCTTAGCCAAGCATGCTCGCAATCTGAACAGCTTGCAGAAAGATGCCTCTCGCCAGTTTGTTTTGGGTCGCACACAAGATTCAAATAAAGTTTCTGCTTCCTCTGTTGTAATACCTGCCAAAGAGGAATTGGAGATGGAGCCAATTTCAAAGGTTAGATTGCTTGAGGTGTTGTTTAGTCTTTTTGTAATTACAAAGGATCTGTGTTGCTTAACTTGAAGTACTTGTTCTTTGTATAGAATGTTTGCTTACATACTGATTCATAGTGCATCTGAATGTGTGAAACAGTGTAAAAATTCCTCTAATGCTGGTTTTTTCAGTGTTATAGTGAGAGAAGAAGAAATTCAAAACTGAAAATATGTACAGTATGTGTATTGGTATACAATACCTAGAAAATAAAATATGAATGCCAAACTAATTTGTAAGCTACTGAATTTTGAGTAAGGTGTTGATGTAATTAAGATTGTTGTCAGCAAAAGATGTACATATAGACATTTGTAAATTTTTCTTATTAGTGATAGTTTTAAGTACCGGATGAGAAATAAAAACATTTTAAATCAGGAATCCCTTTAAGTTGGCTGCTGATCTGCATTTATGTCAAGAAGGATTTTCATAGTTTTATTATATATCTGTTCTAAGATAATCTTGCTGTTTCAGGAGACCAATGCTGATGTGAAGCAGCCACTGTTAGCAGCAGCAAATGCAGCCACAGACCAATCTAATTCACTTGACGATTCTAGAGATGCAGAAGACAGTTCCTTGACTGTAGTAGAACCTCAAATGGAAGAACGTCCACTCTTGCGAGAAGCACGCAATGTACGCAATACGCCCATTTCCAGTGCAGCAAATAGTATGAATGGGGATGTCACTGATACTACATCTTGTGGGTCAAAAACCCTGAGTACTCAAGAGCAACCATATGCCATTGGGGATCGGAAAGTGTTTGGACATGCACAGGTTAGAGAACTTTTATTTATTTCATGTATATCATGACTGATTACAAGGATTCTGGTGTCTGTTAGTTGTTGTCATTTTGAATACTTTATCTTTTAGTGAACCTTGTTAACAACTCTCTCTCTCTCAGAATGGCTAAAGGAGACTTGAGTGTTGAGACCAACTTGTTGCTGCCAGCGATCACATACTCTGTTAGATGTAGGAAATCAGTTGCACACTATATCTAGTAAAAAAATAAGTAGTTTAAGATTGTTCCCAATTATGATGTTTCTAGATTCATTTTTGTTATTCTTAATGTGATATGCTGAAACTTGGACTTTTTTTATCAGGTTGTTCCTGTTAACCACTCTGTAGATAAACAGCCAAATGAAGTGAATAAAGTTTCTTCAAGTGGGGAGGTAATATTGGCATCAAGTATTGCTGATAAATCATCGTTGTCACCTCAGCATACATCAGTGTCATCAGCACCTGATGGAGAATCACCAGGTGATTCTCCAGACAAACGTATAAAAAAGCCTCCGCCATATCACATAGCTGCTGTTATGTCAAGGCATGCTGCTGATTTCCAGGAAGCCAGTGTAGAAGTTCCATCTTCACCTAGAGGCATGGCAGCTGCCTCTGGTCTCACAGTGAAAGATCTTCCCTCTAGACAGGTGCGTTCTATCTTTTTATTTTAAATAATGAATATCATTTATGAGAGGATATATGCTAAGTTTACCAGTCTTATTCTTGGCTTATGATTTGAGTATTGTACTTAATTTCAATTCATTGAAGGACATATTGGGTGCACAATTTTAATCCATTGATGATACCAGTGTGCAGTAATATTTCCAGTGTACTTATTATGAAAGTTTTTATAGTCCAGGAACATTAGCCAAATTTATAAGGCAAGATGGAAAATGTAGAAAGCTGAATTTTTCAGTAATGATACTCCAAGACATGCTGGATTCAAATCTGCAAAGACCCCAAAATCCTCCTTGTGCTAATTGTGTTAGAGCCCAAATCTAAGATGGCCGCCATTTCACTAATATTAGCGTATCTCTCATACGAATCTCACTTATGTGCAATTAATACCTGATTTATGTGTTTTGAATGAGAACTGAATAAGATATTTTAGGTATATAATCTTGGCCTTTTACTTAAAAAAAAAAAAAAATGTCAGAATATATAAAGAGAGAGGTTTTAGATCACAAATCTTGTTTTCAAATATTTCAATTATCAGACTACATACATTGGAAATTTAACAAACCTTTACAACTGCATACATTTATGACATAGTAATCATTATTCAAGGTTACTAGCCTTCAGGATGTACCATTATAAAAAGATGGTCTTAACTCAAGTCTCAAAGTCGCAAGATCACAGGTTAAATTGCAGAGGTACAGTACTGTCAAAAATTAGGCTGATTCCAAAAAACATGAATCTCCTGCTATAGGACTTAGTGAGATTTAAGATAAGATCATTTTTACCACACATATACATGCATTTGAATTGCATTAAACATATAACAAAAAATTTAAATTGCTAAAAAAAAAAATTTGAAACTTCACTTTTTCTAGACAAATACGCATAATGAAATTCATTATTATTGTCATCACTGTCATCTAGAGGATAAGCATTATTGCACGTTATACCAGTGCATGAGGAGTACATTTCCGAGCAGTTCAAACCAGTTTTATGACATTTGCATTTCTTGCCACAGCCTGTCTTACATCTGCAAGATACCATGCGTAAAATATGGTCATTAGCCACAGGTCTATCAGTGCAAATCGAATGAGCTTGTTCTCTTATTTCCATCCCCAATCAGTAGGTTGTAGATTATTAATATTGTTTAACCACTTCTGCACTGCAAAGTAAGCACAGTATGCATGAAACTTGCAGCTGCTGAAGTTGGAGGAAGGGCTCGAAGTTCGAAGGTACAAGCAGATTTTTTCATTTTCTGGCATATATAGACAAATCGAAGTCTATCAAGGTCTGGTGATGTGTCACCCTTATACAGTTTGAGCAAGAAGCTTCCCCTGCGCTTGCAATCTCGTCATGTGTAGCATCAACATTCTTTGAATGAATCATGCGCCTGCCAGTCATACTGTTCCAGTACCTTTAAGGCCTTCTTTTTCCTACTTTAAACAGAGCTGACACTGTATCGCACCCTGTAATTGCATGTGGTCAGCAATGCTTCCTGGTATTTGGATGCAGAGCTTCCATGATGTCATATGCTATAAACGGCATCCCAGGCATACTGCATGTAAAGATTTCATGCGAGCACTTGTCGAGTAGCATCACCAACAGGTCTGTGTCCTTTCCAACTAAGATTACTGGACGATTCAGCTGACTGCATGCTCAACTGCTGTGTCACTGATAAGGAAATCAGCATCTGCCTTGACACTTGAAGGCATGTTACACCAAAGTGGTCAATCCATCCATCAGAGGACAATGAATCTGGCTTTGTTTTGTCGATTGGCTAAGAATGAATGTTGGCTATTAGTTACAGCCATGCCAAGTTCAAACAGGATATCTAAATACATTTTGGCCGGCCGTACGACGAGTTTGTTTCTGCCAACTTTGTTGATAAGTATGGGTTACTGTACCCATCGAAGCAAATGATTGCTCCTGTGCCATAATTATTGAGAACATAACCTGAATAGTTATCAATAATGTCTTTATATGTACCATCATTTGGCCATATAACACTTCTGTAAATAAGTGACCGCCATCAACTACATAAAGTGGATTTGTAGATCACCAATGGGGGTTGGATTGACATATGCTTTCAATGCATTGGCTAATACACTTTTGATTTTTTACGCATTATACCATTCTCAAATATTGATGGTGGTTGCTTGCTGAATTCATGTTTTAGATGGTCCTTCATCTCAGAACGATTTTGTATCACACAGGTGACACGCATGAAGAGTGACATGGTTAATTTCACTTTGCCATGGATTTTTTGCGCTGTTATTTGCTATGGCAACAGATATTACTTTATCATTTCTTCTTGAGTGATCAGTATAACTGATTCCAGTTAGTCTGCTCGCAGCTTCCCCCCCAACTTTTATGGCTAGATCAGCATTGGCAGTTTCTAAATACTACGCCAGTAGCAAACACAGACTAACTTATCCTTGTTTTCCCACTGTATGAGAATGGTGCATGCCGATAAGTAAGCTCTTTGAACCTGTTGAAATGTAAAATTCATCTCTGCAGTTGTAGTTGCACGAATGTCTTTATGCTGATCACTGGCAAGTGATTGTGTTCCAGTGAATGATTCCAGAGATTCACATATTGGAGCAGCCAGTAGATGTAACCATTTTAGCTTGTGTGCTCGCTGTTATGCCCCGCCCATGAGCAATACCTCCTCTTGCCTTGGGCATTCTTATCAGATCTGTTCTATAGTCTTGATCTGTAAATTACCCTTGGCCACACCAGAACCTATCTGATCTTCTTATTGTCCAGTACCCTTTGAGGTGAACTTCTTATATTGGGACTCACTCATGATGCTGTGTCTTTCATTTGGTCAAGGTAGAGACGAGCTGATTTGGCATATGCAGTGTGACCTCCATGGAAAATTAATCATCTTCACAATACAGCGCGCGTAGCTCCCAGTCTCCGGTTCTTCTGCTCGAATGAAGAACAGTAGATTCTAATCATTTCATGTACTCTCATCCATAGTCATTGAAGCACCCACTGCTTAGGATATATCCTGAAGATCTTCAATTATCTGGCAATTGGGATATTGTGTGTTCTGCAGCCAGGTCATCTGGTTGACATGTGTGTTTAACAGCATATCCAGCAGGGATTCAATCTTGCTTATTTTTACTCAGATCTGTGGGTGGTATCCAACATCTCTGATGTTATAGCTGCTGAGAGCATGGGCTCTCGCAGTTAGCACGGGCATATGTGTTCTGTAAACACAGATCTCATGAGTTTTTTGCATACAGTTTCCAGATGGTTCCTCAAACCACCCATTCATGATGTGACCAAACTGACCCCATGTAGATATAATTAGATGAAACCCACCTAGTCTAATGGACATTAGTTAAGTCAGGGCATGACTCAACAATCAGTTGCTTTGCTGTACAGAGGCTGGTCAAAGATGAAATTATTGTCTCATTGCATGAAATACAAAAAAATTCACTATTATAACTGACAGGTGGCAGCCATCTTGGATTTTTGGTCCTAAGTGCATTTAGCACAAGGGGATTTGGGGGTCTTTACATATTTGAATTCAGTAGGGTTTTGGAGATTATTCCTGAAAAAATCACCTTTCTACATTTTTTTTCCATCATTTCACCCATTATAATTGACAGGTGGCGGCATTATCTTGAATTTTTTGGTCCAGTGCATTTAGCACAAGGGGATTTTTGGGGTCTTTACATATTTGAATTCAGTAGGTTTTGGAGTATTATTCCTGAAAAAATCAGCTTTCTACATTTTTTTTCCATCATTTCACCTAATGTTCCTGGGCTATTATGGGAAGAGAACATTAGAAGAATAATAGAAGAGAATATTAGTACTGAGGAAGACTTGTGAAGGAAAAGTTTTAGCAAACAGTAAATAAAAAGGTTACAAGGTGGAAACCCATAGGAGGAATGTATGTAATGTGACATCAGGGAAAAGATATTTATATTATTACTATTATTATTATTATTACAGTATTGTTATTTATTTTTTTTTCGTCTCACAGTCATCCTGTTTGGCCGAGTGGTTTTTATGGTGTGGGGTTCCCGGTTGCATCCTGCCTCCCTAGGAGTCCATCCCTTTTCTCACTATGTGTGCTGTTTCTAGTAGCACACTTTTCTGCATGAGTCCTGAGCTACTTTGGCATCTAGTTTTCTAGATTCCTTTTCAGGGATCTTGGGACGGGCCCAGTGCCCCATGATTATGGGCACAGTTTCCACTGGCATATTCCATATCCTTCTTATTTCGATTTTCAGGTCTTGAGACATCAGTTTTTTCTTTCTTTCTTTCTCATCTACTCTGGTGTCCCATGGTAATTGCGCATGACATCAATGAGTGATACTTCTTTCTTGATTTTGTCAATCAACGCCACGTCTGGTCTATTGGCACATGTCACCCCATTTGTTCTGATACCATAGTCCCAGAGGATCTTTGCCTGGATCGTTTTCCATCACTCCCAGGTTGGTGTTCGTACCACTTATTACCGCAAGCCAGCTGGTGTCTTCTTTGCACAGCTCCAGTGGAGGGCTTTTGTTACTGAATCATGCCTCTTTTGTACTGGTTCTGTGCAAGCACTGGACATTCGCTTGGTATGTGGTTCATGGTCTCGTTTCTTCATGTTGCACTTCCTGCATATGGGTGAGATATTTCCATCTACTGTTCTTGGATATATCTGGTCTTTAGGGCCTGATCTTGTGCCACTTAGCATTCCTTCTGTTTCCTTCTGAGTTCTCCCTCTGTAGCCATTGCCATGTTTCATCGCTGGCCAGTTCTTTAGTCTGCCTCATGTACTGTCCATGCATTGGTTTGTTGTGCCATTCTCTGTTCTGTTTTTCATTCTCCTGTCTCTGTATGTTTCTGGTCTGCCCTACTTTATCAGTCCTTCCCATGCACTCCTTAGCCACTGTCTTCACAGGTTTCCAGATATTATGAAAGTGCTCTGCTTCGCTGTTGACATTCCCATGCTTAGTAGCCCTCTCCTCCTTCCTTCATATTATGTATAGTCTGTCTGTATTTGCCTTGGGTGTAGTGCTTGTAATTTCATGTTTTCTAGTTTTCTGGTCTATGTTGGGTGAGTGCAGCCTTCATCCATTCCACTACTCACTACTCCTGCTCTGTATCTGATTACTGGTACTGCCCATGTGTTTATGGCTTTGTCATGTTTGGCTTTGAGTTTTGACTTGATATCGCCTTAAGTCTCTACATATTCTTCTTGATCGTGTCCATCTCTTGGTGTTTTACATCCTCTCTTTCTGTTATTCCAGGTATTTGTATCCTGTCTCATCTATGTGTTTGATGCTATTCCCATCTGGTAGCTTTATCCCTTCAGTCCTTGTTACTTTGCCTTTTGTATGTTGACTAAGGTATATTTCTATTCCAAACTCCATCCTCATGTCCTCAGATATGTAATCCTTACAGTGGATAGGGCCTCTATTTCCTTGATGCTCTACCATGCAGCTTGACATGGCGTCTATGAACATCAGATGGTTAATTTGTTGCCTCCTTCTTGAGTTAGTACCAGCATCCATCTTCTGCAGTACTTTTGTTATTGAATCATGGTTGCATACTACAAAGATTAGTGAGGTTAGTAAGTCGTCCTGAAAGATCTCTCCTGATGTTAACCTCCTCTGCTAATCTTATTCCAGAGCTTGTAGGTACTGTATTCCAGTTGCGCATTGTATTTTTAAGGAAGCTGATGGTGTTTTCCTCTGCCGCTATATTTTCAGGCATTGTATTACACATAAAAGTGTATCATGTTGAAGGCTCTCTGTAGCCAATCCATGCCATGCTTAGGTTGGTTCTCCTTCTTACTATTCTTCATTACCATTTTGTCTATTAAGAGCTGGTCTTTGCAGCCCCTCTACACTTCCTCCCAGCCTTTCTGTTGGCGGGGAATGGTGTTTGTATCCTCTAGATAGTTGTACAGCCTTTCACTGATGATACCTGTTAAACCTCCACATTATTGGTAGCAGGTGATAGGCCCAGTTACTTGCTATATTTCCCTTGTTCTTGTCTTTCTGTACTAAGGATGTTCTCCTGTGGTCATCCATTTGGCACATGTGGTGGTTTGTGATACAAATGCTGGAGTTGTTCTGCTGTCTGGTGAGCGTAGGGCCTGAAGTTTTTGAGCCAGTATCCATGGACTTAATGGGACCTGGGGCTTCCAAAGGCTTTCTTTAGTTGGTGTCTGACTGTGTCTGTCGATCTTGGTGAATCTTTGTTTTATTTTCCCCATTTTTTGCCTTGATTTGCCTTGTTTGTTGTGTGATACCAGATTGCTCCATATGTTTTCTCAGTCTCTACTTGGATCGGCTTTGAAATTTCCTGCGGTTGTCTTCCCCTCTTAGCTGCATGTAAGGTCTTTTCTGGTTGGTTGGTAAGAGTTGAGTTTGAGTTGGTATGATTTATTCCTGTTCGTGTATTGCTGATCTTTTTGCTTTAGTCCCTCTCCTGCACTTTGTATTTCTATCCAGTTTCTCTCTTTGTTTTCTTGTTTTAGCCACTTTTCTTGCCATCTCTTTCAGTTTACTGTCAGATCTCATTGCCATGATTTGTTTTTTCAGGCGCTCTTTTCCGCGGTTGCTGCTTTGGTTTCTGCTGGGTTGGCTGTGATGGTGGTGTTGGTGCTTGTATCCCCATGAGTTCTACTACTATTCTTGCTCCTGCATATGCCAGGCTATTTGTCGCATACTGGTGGTGTGGATTAGTCCCAGTATTTCATTAACTTCACGGTTTTTTCCTCTAGTTTTGAAGGTAGGTTTGTTCTTTCTTTATCTGGCTTCATCCATTGTCTGATCTTTTCCACCCATTCTGACCTCTGTTACATCTTTGGTGTTTCTTGTGTGTCGTTGTTTGGTAGCTCATCATTCCTATTTCTGTGTCATCGTCTCTAGTTCATTCTCTTGCCCTTCGTTGCTGGGTGTTATTTCTCATCAGTTCTTCTCTTTGTTGTGGAGAGCCAGTTCTTTTCTTTATGTTCCTTACTTGGTCTGCCATCCTCTGTTCTTGTTTGAGGGTGTTTTTCTTTCATTCCAGATGTTGCCTCAGTCTTCTGTATCCTTTTCATGGTTGTTTCTGATAGCATCTCCATATTTCCTTTTTTTTTCTCTTGTCCATTTCTTCTTCTGGTTTGCCTCTGTAGCTCCAGTCTCTGGTTGCTGGTTATTGTCGTTGCGGTGGTCAGTTGCTGGATGACGACTTCCGAGTACCTGACTGTCCTCCCCGTCGATTGGGTTGTACAACTGGCTGCCAGACGAAGCTCCTCTGTTGTCAGAGGCTCCATATACGTCGTTGTCGTTTATTCTTTCATTTCTTTCCATCATTGCTGAGTTTTGCTATTTAACCCATAGCTGGACCCTACTCCATCAAGAACAGGTACTCATTTACAGCTGAGTAGGCTGAGGAAATTATGGTAAAGATCCTTTCCCAAATAATCATCGCCAAGGAGAGCAGTCACCCATCCAACGACTGACCAGCCCCAATGTTGCTTAACCAGTCCATCGATGAGCTAAACCACTCTGCCACAGCGTCCATATTATTATTATTATTATTATTATTATTATTATTATTATTATTATTATTATTATTTTATTATTTTATTATTTTATTATTATTATTATTATTATTATTATTATTATTATTATTATTATTATTATTATTATTATATTATTAATTAAGAAGATAAACCTTGTTCACTTGGAACAAACTTACAGGCCCATTGACTTGAAATTCAAGCTTCCAAAGAATATGTTGTTTATTTGAAAGAAATTACAGAAGAAAATAAGAAATACATAAGGAAGAGATCAGTTATTAGAAAAACAGATAAATTAATAAATAAATATATAAGAAATATAAATAAATGTTTAAAGTACAAGGTGAATTGTTTTAGGGTAGAGAAGGACATAATGGTGGAATGAAGATTTATAGTGACAAAGGTGATGTGACAAAACATAGGGGGTAAAAGCCTTCCTTGCATGGTCTGTATTAAGGACATGCAAAGAAAAGGATAGAGACATCTGTTGGGAGAAGAGTAAGGCCTAGAGGCAGGAGGGAGGGGAGAAGAGGAAGGTGTGGGAAGAATCGAATCAGACCCTTGACACATCAGAGGAAACAGTGAACATGTTTGGATTTACAGTGTATGAGGAATTGCATTTACAGTATATTTTGTTATACAGTAAACCTCCATATTCGAGAGGGGATGTGTACCACCCCGCGAATAGCTAAAATCAAGGATACTTAAAAAACCCAAAAACACTTAGAGCGGCCTATTTTGATAGTTTAAACACAAGAAAAACCCTATATTTTAATAGTTTTATCACAGAAAGTATTTAGTCAGTGAAAATTATATGAAAATACAGTAATTAGTGAATATTTCTCCGTGAAAAATACTGCGAATGGGCGAATTTTTCCGCTTAATAATGGGTAGATACATTCCACAGAGAAACTGCGAATATGCAGAAGTTCATAACTGTGAGAGTGTGAATATGGGGGTTTACAAAGTAATTTTACAAGACAACTGAGTTACATCACAAGACTATCATAAAGGATTTGTTGTTAAATGAGCAGTACAAATGGGAGCAAGATAAAGCTGAAATAGTTACATAAATAGGTGGCAGAGACCAAAGGGAACGGATGAGAAATGGGAAGGTAGAAAGCCATGATCTTAGGAGCTAGAGGGTTTTGCTTAAGAGACACTAAGTGATCCCGTCTTGTAGGAATGGGATGAGGAAAGATTGAAAATATGCAAAAATAATAGATATAATGAAATTGAAAAAGGAGTACAGTCACCACCCTACTTACAAACATTCATGTTGCAAACATTCAGAGATACGAACAGACAGGGTCGAGATACGAACAGACAGGGTCACAAGTTAAAATTATGTTTGGAGTGCTCCCCTTTGCCATCCATAAGTTCAAATTTTGATCTGCGTGCTGACTGTGCCCAATAAGAGGTTTTGCTGCATAAGGAAGAAGAACCTGTTCCTTTAACCACTTCCAGTCATGAGAATGCTCATTCATACTTGTAATATTCCTACCTATTTCTGTCCTCTTGATTTTACACTTTGATGAATTCCTGTTTTCTATATTTCTTCTCCTCTTAGGGAATGTTTAGTATGCATTTTTGTCAAAAGATGGCGGTGTGCATTGTTTACTTTATGAGCTTCCAATGTCAGATGCTGCTCCTTCAAAATTCTCTCCAATTTTATAACCTTCAAAGGATGGAAAAAATACTAAATTTTGAATGTTGCATGAACCCAAGTTTTATTTTCTTCTTTTTACCTCATTAACAACCAAAGTGATTCTCTATCATACCACACGATTTAGAAAGACAGTGAAAATAGTATAATCAATAACTCTTTAGTTAACTGGAGATATAAACATATTTCAAAGTTTAATATCTTGCTCAGAATTGAGAATTTTTCAACAAAAATTATGCACTTCATATTAAACACCAACTTACAAACAATTCAAGAAGCGAATGGCCGTCCGGAACGCAACTTGTTTGTAAGTTGGGTACTGACTGTAAATGTATTTAAAGTTGGAGGAAGAAATAATAGAATTCTGGAAGTAGTATTGTGAGAAATATTAGATGAAAAGAAAGATCATGAACTAGAGGATGGTGTGACACAGAGAAGTTAATAGAACCCATCCTATGATATAAAATAAGGCAATCTGACCAACAGAAATGAAAGGGTACAGTAAATGTATTTAAAGCAGTAGGAACAACCATTCAAAAGTAGATGATAGCACAATAATCCCTCTTCAGTACAGTACACATTTACGCTATTCACTTATAATTCTTTATTCACAATAATTCTTTAAGTACACTAATTGCTAATTGCGCAGTTGAAGGTACTTGCCCATAAGGACATCTTAGTCTCTCAGTGTACCACTTTCAGTGTGCTTTGCAAGATGCTAAAAGTGGTACGTAAGTTTGTCCCCAGCTGCATTGCTTTTTGACTTTATCGTCATATATTTCCTCTGGTCTCTACCTACTGTACTTTGTTGTCCAACTGCTTTAACTTTATCATGTCCAGTTTTCACTTGTCTCATTTTGTGAAAAATTCCTTGGCTTTTTGTTCCATTTGAGGGTGAACATGTGATAGGTGATCTCGAAATTACTTTAGTATGTGGTATATTTTGTAATAAGACATGTTTGTATATATAGTTTTTTAAATGTTACAGACTTCATCTGCAATCTCTGGTAAAGTGACATCCGAAGAGGAGATTGTTGACACCAGCAGTTCAAGTGATAGTGGTTATGGCAATGGTAAAAGCCTTTCCCAGCAAAGTAAGTCAGTGTTATCGTTCTACATATCTTATTTTAATTAATGTCTGTATGTTGTAGCATTAATTGATATAAAGGAATGAAAAGTATTAATATTTTTTTAAAAACACTTTTGTTTTTCAGTGTCAGAAGATTTAACCAGTGCAAATGCCACTGGTCCAAGTTCTCCAACATCCCCACAAAACACAGATTCAAACTTCACAATGCCTTCCACACCATCCTCTCCTTTAAGTCCATCTAGTCCAGGGCCTCTCCCAGATTTGAAGTCCCCTAGTTCTCCGTACTCTATACCCACCTTACAAGCAAGCCCCTTTTCCAATATGTACAAGGCTGGGGACCGTCACTCTCATGCAGGAATACAGCAGTCAAAAACTTCCTCCCCATTGTACAGTTCACAGCAGCTTTATTCCACTCAGATGTCAAGCTATACAAGGCAGCACCCATTTGATACACATACAAAAGATCTTGCATCTCATTCCTCGCCTCAAGGTCGACCAGCATCCATCGCTACTGGTGCACAGCTAGAGAAACAGATGGTTGGGTTAGCAGCGCAAAGACCAGGGTCTCTGGCACTTGGATCTCTTGCTGACTCGGCTTTGCTCAACAGACTTCCTCAAGATCAGCGTCCAGGTTCTTTGGCTGCCCCAATTAACACTGTTGGTATACCACCAGCCCCAACTCGAGCAATGTCATATATGGGACTGAATGTCAGCAGTCCTACAAAACAACGGGATCCTCATATGTATAGAAGTCAAGATATATTAGGAAGCAGTTCAATACGAACCACAGACCAACGAAATTCTGGAGGAGCTGGTGATCATCGACAGGAAAGTAATGGACTTGTATCCATCATTGATCAGGTAATCGAGGTGACCACTGTTGTTTTGTGCTCTCTTGAATTAATCTGATAAACTGGATATAAGTATTAGTAATTTCATATTTCATAGCTTCTTGGAATAAAATAAGCAGCTTATACAGGTAGACCATTGATTTTCTGGCATCCTTGGTTCCCAGGCCATGCTGGATTTTCTATTTTTCTGGACTATCGATGGTCCCCCTCTTGTCAACACACACTAAAAAAATATTAAATATAGATTAGATGATTAAATGAAATACAGGTATGAACAATACAAGTTTATTAATACTTTGCTGTGCAGGTTCCTGTTTCAGTATCAGTATAAAAAGTTTCAACAGATGCCTATCACTGGGACCATCAGGTCATTTAGTGCTGAAAAAAAAAAAGAAACCTGCACCTCACCCATACCTATAGGTACCTGTATTGGTGAAAGTGGATTAATTAAATAAAATTAATAAGCAAAATTTTAACAAAGTTATTACTGTAATTACAAAAGGGTGCATCTTCTAAATAATTCCCTTCTACCCTACTAGTTTTCCAGCATCTGTCCATGCTCATTTTTTATGCAGAATCGACTGCTATTGTACTCTGTTGTTTTTACAACTTGTGAAATACAACATGGATTTTTGATTAGGTATAATCGTTTGCTCAATATTAGACCTATATATCGTGTGATTCAGCAAGACATTCTCTGTCGATAATACTGTGCAGTACATATATGCTTATTTATAGCAGTTTTGACCAAATCCTTTTTCTTAAGATTTACCAAAAATATAAGCAAAGTTGACAAATAATGTAATAATACAGTACTTGACAATCGCCACCAGCTGTAACGAAGTAAACAAAAATAATGAGCATCGGAACACTCAGCACCATCTATCGGCTGCCCAGTAAACTAGACTAGCAGCGGCAGGAATTTTAAAGTTTTAATGGGCATTTTAAAGTTTGTCATAATTTTGTCTGGATTAAAGGAGCTTCAAGATCAGTGACTACTGGAAAATTGATAGTCTACCTGTATTACATAAGCTTTACATAGGCTTTATTTTTACTTAATGTAAATTAAATTGTAGTAATCTGACTGGTACTAGCAGTTAGAAGCAGTGATGTGGCTTATTGGGATAAATTCCTTACTTAGATGCTTCCATGAATCATTTGGCTCTGGATTTTATACTGATTATACTTCTTGGTTATATTGCATATACTTAATTATTATTATAAGTAATTAGATCATGGAGTCACATTTCAGTGCCCTCAAAGCCTTACCCGAAGCATTTGTCCTCTCATAAGAGGAACAGATGAAAAGTCAAAGTAGAAGTTTTTTGTTAGTCAGTTATATATCCACATTTATTGCAGTTACTTTTCTCCCACATTACAATGATTTTGTAATTGAAAAAAATCATAATGAGAATCATCATTCTCTTTTTTTTTTACGTTTTTTCTCGTTTAGCGCTGAATCATCCTGCATGTTCTTCTATTCTCTTCTGTCATATTCATTGTCTGAGCAAATTTCCATGTAGTCCAAGTCCTCATCTATACCTTTCTTCTATTCTCCCACTGGTGAGTGTCCTACTTCTCCTATATTGACCGCTTCTCTGACCAATTGCTTCTCTCCTCTCTTCAACACATGCCCGAACTATTGCTATATGTTTTACATCCTCTTAAGAACCACATCTCTGCAACTTACTCATATTTGAAATTATCTTCGTAATGATCTTCATCCATGCATCCAAAAGTTTTGTAATTTTATCTTTTTTGTGGTTTTTTAGATTTTTCTGTTTTGCTAAAGCACGTCTTTACTGCATAGATTTTTGTTCCATTAATATGAGGATTCTGATTTACCAGTAGTCCAACAATTGGGGTCAACATTATCCTGGTCAATATTGTTTTCTATCCTCTAAAGTGTGCCTTTCGACCATAAGATAATCTTCCCACTAACTCTTCACTCATCTCTTTTACATGTTCTCTTTGCATTGTCATTTCTAAGAAACTTGATACAGTATTTAAAATCAGAATATTTGATGCATGGTGTGCTGTAGTAATGAATTATTATTTTTGTATAATCTTGCATCTTTTATTTTACCTTTCTGCATCCTGGCACCACAATTCTTCAGTGTATGTTGATATTCTACTTATTTTTCTATTCCTACTCTTGAGTATCTAGATGAATACTCCTGCGAGTTGGTGAAAATCTTGCTGGGGTAACCAAGTTGTGCTTACATATTGACTAACAATGCTTAGTGGAGGCATTCAGGTTGAAATTAACCATTTGGCTTAGTTACTCATAACTCATACTGTCATCAAAAGTAGCCTTATATAATTTCCAAGATGGCAAGTTCTGTGGACTTTTACAAGCAATTATCTTTGAAGCATATTTTCTCCCCTTTGCAGTGATATGTTTAAGCATACATAAACATTTTGTATGAGTTGAATATCCAAAAAAAGTTTTAGATACTGTACTGTGTTACCTTGTGATAATGTACTGTATTGGATTGATATATCCATTATGGGAAGTGTCCTCACAAAGATTAATACTTTAGCATAGGTTGTGTTTGCTTATTCTAGTCTTCTCTAGTAAATTGTGTTTTTCTTGACTCTTACAACCTTCCATCTTGAATGAGGCGTCTGTATATTGAAGCACATTGCTAAAAAATCTTGCGTTTATTGCAGGTCACAAGCAGTATTTTGGAACATGGAGAAAGCCCACCACCAAAGGTATCTATAACTGGTTCAGCATTGCCATCTGCTACTGTGGCTATATCAAATGAACCACCTTCATCGCAGTATTCGCAATCAACCAGTTTATCTCAAAATGCAAGTGTTCGTTTATCAACAGCAGCAGCATCAGCCAGTGAACCAGCAGGCACCAGTGTGAGTGGGTTGACAAATTTCACTCAAGACCAGCCTCGTGGAGAAGTTTTACATCCAACTCCCCATAGACCTAATTTGCTCTCCACTTCTCCTAAACAGGACGAGGAGCCTGCTCCACAGTCAGAACCTGTAGCACAGACAACATCAGAAAACAGTGTTTCTCCCCCAAAGACTGGGCCGAAGCCACTGTCTAGGATTCCTTCCCTGAGCTCAGATGTTCATTCAGGTCATAATAACCATGACTCACATCTCCCTAACCGTTCTTACAACCACAGCGAATCACGATTGCCAGTCATTGACAACAAAGGCCGTGACACAAATACTCTGAGTAATGAATCTCATGGTCCTGTTGAAACTAGGATCCCCACTCTAAGTAGTTCAGGACGAAGCACAAGTTCCCTTTCACAAGCTCCTAAAGGTTTGACTGAGTCTCAGATTCCTATGGTGAGGCCAAATAATTTTGTATCAAGCCAAAATAAAACAGTTACTGGAGATTCTCGAATTCCTGCTTATGGAAACAGTATTCGAAGTCCTGATAATATGATTAACAACTCAAAGTTTACCCAAGAACCTCGTAAACCACTCCTTTCTAATTCAGGACATAGTTCAAGCAGTTTAATTCAAGAACCCCAAACTATTGGTGATTCTCGTATTCCTTTAATGGCTGGAATGGTGCGCTCATCAAGTAATCTTGGAAAGGAAAACCTTAATAATAGTAGCAAACTTCCAATGTCAAGTGCATATAGTCCCACCAGCACAAACCTAGTCAGTGGTAGTAACCTTCCAACTAATAACATTACAGGAATTCCAACTTTAGCTTCCCAAGGTCGCAGCAATAGTGGCTTAAGCTCTGGTATTCCAGTTCCTGGTTTGCGTAATG
Source organism: Macrobrachium rosenbergii (assembly GCF_040412425.1). Lineage (NCBI taxonomy): Eukaryota > Metazoa > Arthropoda > Malacostraca > Decapoda > Palaemonidae > Macrobrachium > Macrobrachium rosenbergii. The sequence goes on along the minus strand of NC_089763.1, from coordinate 18,327,394 downwards.
AGACTCCAAAAAATATTGGAGTTGATGTCCGAAAACCGTTGTCTCAAGTAAGTGCAAGTCACACAAGTTCTAGGCTTCAAACTTCAGGCTATGCAGGTGGCATACGTCCCCCAAGCATGCATACCAGCAGCCCAGTTTTGTCTGCTGGAAAACAACTTCAGCCTCCTCAGCCATCACAATTGCAGCCCCCAGGATACACAAGCGGGATCCGTCCACCTTCAGTTAATGCAGCTATTAATACTCCTGGTATCCCTATACCATCATCAACTTCCTCATCCAGTCACCTGAACAACCCTGGGTCTAGGAGTTCTGTCTCCTCAACAGGCTCAGGTTCACGCATCCCAATGACATCTGGTAAGTATATTCTTTTTTGTTTGGAAGAATCTTGTTTTTTGCTTCTAACAGTCTTTTTTTTTCACTCTTACCTGACCCATAACTTTAGTTGGAAAATACAGTATCATAATTTTTTTTACCTAAACAATATTTGCTGAAGGAAAAAACAGACGTTTTGCCACATGATTGCTGATAGTTTGCTAGACATAATATTTAGTGTGTGTGTGTGTGTGTGTGTGTATAATAGATTTACTCATTGGGATTAAAGAAAAACTAGATAGAAGGTTTTATGGCTCTTCATATTTGTATTATACAAGGATCTTTCTTGTAGCTTTTCATGTATATGGTAGAAAGCGTTGTGTTGCAAAGATGAATTTAATTTCTATACGTAAGTACGTAGTGCCATGTGAAGTATAATTGGAATCATTAGAACATTATAATGCATGTTTTTTATTATTATGAATTAAAATCATCTTGCTGTTACTTGTACTAGAACACCCAGAAAATGCTAGTAAGGAGGTAATGAACATCCATTAAAGCTAGTTAACAATTTCATTTTATGAATTGATTTCATCATTGGCGTAAGTGTATATCACGTGCTCTCCTAACTACCCTTACACCTCACCAATTTAATTCTTTGTCATTCATGATTTTGAAAGTTGGTATTGTAGTATTTCAGTGTATGTTTCAGTTGTGTTGGTGTCATGAAAACACAGTTTTTGGAAGTTGGGAATGGATTTGATTACTTGTGCCCATTGATGTAATTTAAGTTAAAGGATTGGCTGGGTAATGACCTCGACTACAGTATTCAAAATATTCTGTGCCAGAGGCACTTTTAGGGTTAGAGCCCCATTCCCACCTCCTCATTGGAACTGAAATAACAGTTCTTTCTTCATCTGTGAGCGTGAGCAAATATCCTCTTTTTCTCTAACTAGGTTGTGATATTGTAGTTAGTATTCCTTGCATTAAGGCCACAGTATGTAGGTGAAATATAGACATGATGTTTTTACGGTGAGTTTAATAAGTTTTAAATGGGATCAGGTCAGAATTGGAGCATAGAATTGGTAGCAGTGCTTCTCCCAAGACCACAGGAACAAGCAGGAGGATTGCATTTTTCCTCTTCTATCTGTGGTGTTAGAGCAAAGGGGTTGTCCCCAAAAATTGTCTCCTCCTTGTTGGTAGATCTCACCTGTCCCCTAACTAGCATTTGTTGTGGCAGTGTTAAACACCTTGTCCATTCCAAAGTGATAACTAAAAGGAAGGTTTTCCCTTTTTATATGGTTGTGGAATGGAAGTTTACCATGTGGGTGTTTTTAAATATTAACATTCTAGCTCTCTGGTGTTTTGAACTTTTACAGGATTATCCGGTTCAAGATTGCCAGCCCCCGCATCCAGCAAACACCGCATGATTCCTGCATCTTCCCAGAGTGCAGATGGAGTAAAAAATAGCACAGCTTGGATGTTTGGACAACACAAGAATGCTCGAGTGGTATGTCAGAATGTACGTACATGGGGCTTCACTAACACATTAACAGTTCAAAGCTGATGTTAAGGTTTTTGGCTTTTGAGGTCATGGCAGTTGTTGGCATTTGTGATGCTCAAGCACAGTATTTGTATTTGATTTTGTAATTAGGATAGCTTGTGCTTGCTTAGGCTTTGTACTTTAAGGCTTAAAATTTGAAATTAGGGGTTGTTCCATGGTAAGCTAAATAATAGATATTTTCAAAGGGCAGTGTTGCCATACTGTAGAAATGTGAGAATACTATATCACAAATTTTAGCAGCTACTCTGTAAACAGTGCTATTCCTCTGGCATAGTCATGATCATTTTTACTTGAGACAGAAGAAATTATCAGATGTGGGAAAAGAATAATACCAGGAAGTGATAATTATTATCATAAAGTATTGTAACTATTCAGAAGGTCATTGCTGTAACTATTCAGAAGGTCATTGCTTAAATGAAGGCACATATATGTTACTGAAATAAAGGTTTTGAAATTTCTTAAGTACTGTTAGGTATTTTGTGCTGAAGATTTAATTTTCAGATTAATTTGTTTCAAGTATGTATGAATGTGTTGCTATACATGAAACATTCATTACATTCCTTTGGCTGTTGTGAGACAAGAAGAAACTGATAAAATGCTAGAGACCCAACATATGGCAGATCCAAGAGGAGGATAAATGTTGAATTGATGTTATATTGTTCGAAGCAATAATAACTCATCCAGATTGTGGGGAAGGATACGTCATGTGTTTTTGGCTAAACTTCATTTTTTGTGACAGTGTAAATCGTTTGGGCTCCCATAGAAGGAAAGTCCACCATACCTATGCTGTGTTTGTTCTAGGTTTCTGATGGTAACTCTTGAGTAGATCTTAACAAACCCCATCGCACAGAAAGGATTTTGAAATATGGAAAGGGCTGTGTACCACTGGTTCCTATAGTCCTCCAGGTTGCGATTTGTATCATGCTTACTTCTAAGTTTGTGGTTCCTGTTAGGGTTTCCAAATTAGTTTTAGCTATAATGGGAGTGTTTCTCTGTGGTAATTCATGTAGGAAAGAAAAATGGCCTATGAGTGAAGACTTTGCAATGGGGTTTTTTACTTATTTATTTTTTGACGAGATTTAGGTATATGAATTTAAGGTTTAAAGAAGAAATTTTATATCATTAACCATCTTAGTAACTATTTGATTAGTTTAATTGTAATAGGTTTGAAGTTTATTTTGATAAGTTTAGTTGCAGTATGATTGCAAATTAGGAAAGGAGTTCTTTGATATTTTAGTCTGGTGCAAGCATTGAAATGGGTATCTACCTTTGAATGTTTTTAATTTTGTTCATACACATGTAAAAACTCAAAGTTTGCATTAGGTATAGTGTATGGAGTTGAAAAGCTGGGGTTGACTGTAACAATGGAGAAGCAAGTAGCCTTTACTTTCATAGCTTTACCAAAGTGAACCATAGTCTAACTATTATTAGAGAGGCCCATTTCTCACATTCTTGGCCCCTAGACAGACCTAGTGTGAGCCTTGTGCAACACAATTTAGGAGCTAATATACACTCATAATTGAGGCAATTTTCTTGCATTCGTAGCCCTTTGGTGGGCCTGAAGGTACTATAGACTCATTGCTGTCCTTTTGACCCCCTTATTGCCTTATGCCTAACCATTTTCCCTTGGCCCTCTTCCTTCCTAGGTGTCCAGCTTCTTTCACAGTGTCTTTCTCATATAATTGATTCTTTTTTCGCTGTTGATGATTGGATGGAATTTTGACTCAGTGTCCTTAAAGTGCCTTGATAAGAATACAGTAATAAAACAACAGAATTATTAGTGGACCACACAGAAAAGGTGATCCATCAGCGTTTATAGTTTTAATTTGAATATTTGTTTATGAGGCTATCTCTGATCGATTCCATTTTTGTCATGTGGGATACAAATATTAATCAACTAACATAGACTTCATATATGGCAGAACAGGACTGCAACTATTATGTTTTATAGTAAAACAAGCTGAAGTCATTGCTTCAGTTATTTTTGCGGCTATTCGCAAGTCTCTTGTTTTAGATCAGCTGTTTTAGTGCTAATCACCTTACTGTTTTGGGATAAAGTACTGTTTTAACTAACTAGACCAATGATATAGATAATAGCTATGGAGTGAGCTGTGCAGTGGTTGGTAGTTATACCTTTAGAATATTGTGCCAAAGAAAGGTGTGTAATAGTCATAGTTGAAGAGTCTTTTCGAAGGACAAATAGTAGCTAAAGTATAAATCAGCAAATGCAGTTAGGTGCTGTAGTGCAAACCTTGCCAGAAGCAGGTAATATCTGTTGCAGTAAATGACAGACTTTGGCATCACAGTTATTTTTCCCTTCCATCAGATAGCAACTACTACATTATAAGAGTGATGCTGGTCTCATTGTCTTTTTCCCTTTCATGTCATGATCTCCCTCTTTCATTTTCTTCATGCTTCCATCCAGACAAGGAAATTCTGGGTACCTCAGAGGAGACTTTCCAAGTTTCATCATAAGTGGTAAATATACATGTTTGGGATCTTTTCCAGTTGGGGTATATACTGAGTGTACAGAAGGTCTTGGATGTGGAAATTTTTCAGCTAAGGGGCTGTGAAATGGTTGTTTCTTTGTGGAGATCTCACTGTGGTTTGATCCTTCTCTCTCTCTCTCTCTCTCTCTCTCTCTCTCTCTCTCTCTCTCTCAGTTTTTTCTGTCTGGAGGTTCTACCAGATCTTTGGTTTTCCCTTTAATAATGTATTTTCCATCATGGAGTCTTCATACAGCATGATTTTGTTTCAAAGCACTTCTAGTTTCTATTTAGTTCCATGTGTATGTGTAATTACATAATTACAGTATTTAAGTTGTATGCTTACCTACTTCTCCTTTGCATTTTCCTCGTGTTGCAAAAATTTTACTCTTGCATGTCCCCACTGGTTTATTGCACAGTAAATCTGAATTTGAATAGACCAAAGTTGGTTTATTGCACAGTAAATATGAACTTTTATAGACCAAAGTTTAAATTGCATCTATATGGTTGGTGAAGTTTAGTCTGTGCATGATAAGCTTATGGTTATTTTTGTGCATGGAAAATCACAGATTTTCCACAAAGCTATATCTGAAGTTACTTTTGATCGATTTGTGGTATAATACAAATCTCTTTGGATGGAACTTATTACAACTTCTGTGCTCTGTTCAAGCCTTCCTTTTATTTGCCTACCTACAGTGTTCCTGCCGCAGCTTACGGTGGCTAGTACCAAACAATATTTGAAGAATATATTCGACTACAAGTGCATTGCTTTCTGTCATCCATTTTCATCCATTCTGTTATCTTTGTGCTCTCCTATCAATCTTCCTTAGCTTTTATTTGCTGACATTTAAGACTAAGGTTTTTTTTACACTTCATTCGGAATTTGATTCTGTTGTCATGTCAGCAACTTTATTGTAATATTTCCAGTCATACTTCTGCTTTCGTAGGCAAGTAGTTTTAGTAGAACATCGGTCACACTGGATAGAATCCAGTGGATAGGTTGGAGTAGTATTTGTTTTAAGACTCAAAAATTTATTGAAGTTATGTGCTTGATGCCACTCTTTGTTATTTAGTAGATTCAAATATGGGTTAATATTTGGAATTTTTTTTTATTGCTCTGAACAGAAACTTTTGTGCTTCTTTAGCTGTCTTCTCAGATTGCATGAATTAGGAAAGTTCTTCACTTCAGTTGGCTAGTGAATGCACTTCAAGAATTTTTGGCTTCCTTTATATCTTCTGGTTAATAAGAATATTTCTCATGTGAATGTTGTAGCAATCAGGATTATTAATAATTTGTAATTTCATATAAGTAAGTTACCAGGTAATTACTTTACTATAGGTTTTCAACCACGGCAGCTTAAAAAATTCAAAATTTGTGGCAACGCTTCTATTGTTTTGTGTAGGTGACAGGCCCCGCCCACTTTCGGGTACTGAGAGGAACAACTTAGTAAAGAGCTTCAATTCGTTTTCTGCCAGCTTCCGACCAACATCGGTGGCGTTCTGCAGTCTGCTTCATCAGTTTTTGGATGTTATTTCATCTTTTTGGTTAAGTATTCAAATTTTGCTGTGGCCTTCAAGCTTTAGTTATATTGTTAGCTTTGGTTAACTGTATTCTTAGCTTTTTTGTCAGAATGTCTGATTCTAGCTCTTCAAGCATTCGTTTCTGGAGCGAAGGCTGTAAGACTAGGTTAATGAAGTCTTCTTATGACTCGCACAAAGTGTGTTAAATGTAGGGGGCAGGAATGCAATAAAGATAGCACTTGCATAGAATGTCAGGATTGAGATGATAAAAAGTAGAAGGTATTTGTCCCATTTGGACAAACTTGAAAGGAATAGGAAGAGGAAGGCAGCCTCTAGAGCCGAAAATAGATCTAGCTTAGAGTCTACCCCTCTACCTAGTATCTTAGACGACATTGCTATTCCTTCTCCTCCGATTCCTGCTATGTCTCCTATCCTTAGCCCTCCAACTTCTTTACTACATACTCCTGTGCCAGCTTCCCATGCTTCCAGTCTCGATGCCTTTGCCAGCCTCGAATCAGAGTTCAACCAGAAAATTAATTTAGCGTTTAGTACTGGGGCGGAATTGGGGGCTTCCCTTAAGGCCTTGTTGGACAAAGAGTGTACCAGGGTGCAAAGTGAGTGTTGTGCATGTTGAGGAGGTAGCTGTTCGTCCCACCGGTGCTCTTAAACGAAGGTCCCTGTCCCGCTCCCCTGCACCTGGGAGAAGGCGTACCGGAGGTCCAAGGGAGGCCAGTGGCGTTTGCCCATGGGTACATCAACTTTCTTTGGAATCGGAAGGTTCCAGTCCTGACAAGAGGTGCCCATGGCACCACCCAGCTTTGTCCCTCCTGCTTAAGAGGCACACCGCTGATGTGGACTACTCTCCCCTTCCAGTCAAGACACAAAGAGGCCAGTCATAGCCTTCAGCCCTCCTGCAGCTTCGCTGATCCGCTTCCTGCCTCCTCTTCAGCTCGACCATTGTCTGCTTGGGACAGCCTGGAGTCCTTCTCGTATATCGACTGCCCATTTTTGATTCCCAAGCGCCCATCACCTGCTTCAAAGCTCTTTCCTGCCTCTGAGTGCCCATCTACTCCTGAGCACTCAGTGCCTGCCTCCAAGCACCAGGCTCCACTCCCAAGTGTGTGGCACCAGCTCCCGAGCACCCAGTGCCAACTCTCACGCGCTTGCCGCCTCCTTCTCCTCCACGAGTGCATTCGTTGGCCCAAGAGGACCCTTTATCAGCTCCAATCAAGCGCCAGTTAGCGGAGATTTTGGTTTTTTTTTTAAAGAAAACCCCAGAAGCTTCCAAGACCAAGGATACGTCTTTGTCTCCTGTCTCGTCGGATGAGGAGGACTGTGAACAGGATTCCACCCCTCCTTTGGCATATTTTGCTTTACTGAAGTTTCTCCTGGCCAACTTTCTTGATTTCTTTGTGCCCCCTGCTCTAGTATCACTGGCCTCAACCTTCCTCATGAGGAAACAACCCACTGACAGTGCTAGGCCTCCAAGGTAGTACTTTTCTCCTCTGAGGAAAGCTCTTTGAGAAGTGGACCCCAAAGTAGTACTTACCTCCTCTTTGAGGAAAGCTCTTCGAGAAGTGGATGATTGGCTCGACTCGAAGAGGGAGCAGGGTAAAGCCACATTTGCTTTCAATCCAAGTAAACTTCTTTGGATGAGGTATAGTTACTACGCCACTGGAGAAGCTCCCTCCCAAGGGGACTCTCCAGTCTCTTCAATTCGTCTCGATGAACTGTGTTTATGTCAGCTAAGGTTATGTTTTCTTTTCCCAAGTTGGACCAACTCATCAAGAACATCTTTAATGTGCTCAAAATCCTTTGCTTCCTTGATTGGACTGCCAGGTCACCAGCAAAGAAGATTGAGGGTTGCCCGGTCCTGGCAGGAGACTTTGCTTCGGACTGGCTAAGAGTGTTGTCATGCACCAGTAGGCAGTAAGGGATGGTTCCTCAGAACTCACCTCTCTCTTTGCCATGGGAGTTTTAGAAAAGAGAGTTGTGGTGCTGCTCCACCACGAAAGGGGTCACCCTAACCCAGAAGTCAGCTCCCCCTTTCTCGCCACTGGACAAGTCGCATCTCTTCCCCCAAGGCACTTGTCAGAGAGGTCTTATCTGACTTACAGAAAAAGTCAATGCATGATCTTATAGCCCAGTCCACTGAGCGATCAAGAGAATCCTCTGCCTTACGCCGCTAAGTCAGTTTCTCTCTGCAACCCCAGCCCTTTCGTGGAGGGAAGCAGAAGCCCCAGCCAAGACCTCTCACCAATTTACATCCCCCGTCAAGGTCTGTTAAGAAGTCTACCTTCAAGCCTGCCCCCCAAGAAATGAAACTTTAGTCCTTCATGGCCTGGTAGGAACCAGACTCCACCTGCTTTTGGAGAAATGGATCCGCAGAGGAGCAGAACCTTGGGTAGTCAAGGTCTTAAAGGAGGGCTACTCCATCCCATTCAAGGAGAAGCCTCCTTTAGTCAGGTCTCCACTCATCTAGACTGCGTACTTGTAAGGCTCTGAGACGTTTTTGGCCATTCTCAGGAGGTCTAGTTCCTCCTTCTCAAGGGAGCTGTGGAAGAAGTCAAGGAGCACAACTCAGAAGGGTTCTACAACTGTCTCTTTGAAGTCCCCAAGTCATCATTGGGTTGGAGACCCGTGCTAGATGTCAGTGCCCTGAATCTTTTCGTTCAGAAGACGAAATTTCACATGGAGACAAACCATTCAGTCATGTCTTCCATCCAGCAGGGTGATTGGATGATCACCCTGGACATACAGGACGCTTACTTCCATGTCCCCATCCATCTGGACTCCAGGAAGTTCTTGCCGTTCATCTTTCAGGGCAGAGTTCTCCAGTTTCAGGCAAATGGCTCCATCTCCTCGACATAAACATATGCCTTTGTTTAGATGACTGGCTTCTCCGGTTCCCATTGAAGAAGTGCATGGAAGACTTAAAGATAACTCTTTGCCTGACACAAGAGTCGGGCATTTTGATCAACGAACAGAAATCTCAAATGGCTCCTAGTCTCCTACACAGAAGATTTTTTATTTGGGGATGATCCTGAACTCACAGACTACTCAGGATTTTCTTTTCCCCGAAAGAGTCGGCTCCTACCTGCAAACTGTTCAAAGGTTCCTCTCTCTCCCAGCCTGCTCAGCAATTCAGTGGATGAATCTCCTGGGGACTCTGGCCTCGGTGGAACAGTTTGTAAAGGTGGGCTGCCTACACATGAGACCTCTGCAGTTCTTTCTTAAGGCGAACTGAAGCAAGAAGACCCAGCCAGACTCCTTCATCTTCCCCATCATGTCGGAGATCAAAGAGGACCTTCAATGGTGGCTGTGCAAAGAAAGACTCTGAGGAGGGAAGTTTCTTCTTCCATTGAGTACAACCTAGATTTTCATTTCGACGCCTCAGATCTAGGTTGGGGAGCCCTAATAGGGAGTCGAAGTTTCTGGGACATGGTCCACCTAACAAAGAAACTTCCACATCAATGTCAAGGAGCTGGCTGTTCACCTGTGCCTCTAGTCCTTTTCAACTCTAGTCTTTGGCAAGATAGTAGTAGTGCATGCAGACAACACTACTGCCCTGTCATACATCAGCAAACAAGGAGGCACCCACTCCTTTCTCTACAAGGTCGCAAAAGATCTTCTGTAGGTAGAACTCAACCAGGTGACAATATCACTTGGTTCACCCAGGGGAGACTGAACGCCTCAGCAGACGAGTTGAGCCATCTCAAGCCCGTCCTTCCGACAGAATGGACTCTAGCCCTCTAGTCTGCAACAATCTGTGGAGGTTATGGGTCAAGCCGACCATAGACCTTTTTGTGACATTGAGGAACCACTGCCTTCCTCTCTTCTGTTCCCCAGCCCCGGACCCTCTCACATGGGCAATGGGTGCCATGCTCCTGGACTGGACAAACCTCAGCTTGTACTCCTTCCATCCTTTTAGGATGATCAGGGAGGCAATAAACAAGTTTTTGTCTCACGGAACATGTTAACGACCATAGTTGCTCTGTTCTAGCCCAAGAAGGATTGGTTTGCAGACCTGCTCCAACTGTTAGTGGATTTCCCGAGGCTCCTTCCACAAAAACTGTCGCTGCTCATACAACCCCACTTCTTCTGGTTCTAGCGAGGGTTGCCAGCTTTGGCCCTGACATGCTTCAGACTGTCAGAAGCCTCATCAAAGCAAGAGGTTTTTCGAAACCAGCTACAGAAGCTATTGCTAAACGCAGACGACTTTCTTCTAGCAATCTCTGTCAGTTCAAGTGGACAGTATTCAGAAGGTGGTGCAGCCGCCATAACGTCTCTTCTTCTGAAACGTCTATAACCCAGACAGCCGATTTCTTACTTTAACCGAGTTCCTCCAGGAAGTTGTTGCCCTCTATTATGAAAGGGTACAGTCAATGCTCAGCTCGGTCCTTAACCATAGAGGTCTGGATCTGTCCACCAACCAGGACCTCAGCGATCTCATCAGCTCCTTTGAGACTTCGAAGCAAGAGAGGTCAGATTACGTTTCTTTGAATCTGGATGTAGTATTAAAGTGGCTTTCAGGTCCCAGCTTGGAGCATGTCCACCCTGTCTCGCTGAAAAACTTTACCAAGAAAACTGTCTTCCTTTTGGTTTTGGCCACTGCCAAACGCATTAGTGAGCTCCAAGGAATCGACGAGAGAGTTGGCTTTTCGCAAGGGGATGCAATCTGCTTCCTCTCTCTTTGGTTCCTTGCCAAGAATGAGGACCTTTCTAAACCCTGGCCCTGTTTGTTCACCATTAGAAACTTATTACATCCTTGGACCAGAGGAAGAAGAGAGGCTCCTTTGCCCTTTGAGAGCTCTTAGGTACTACCTGCAAAGGACAGAGAAGATCGGGACCTAACAACCTCTGGTGCTTGGTGAGGAACCCCTTTTGTCCTCTTTCTAAGAATGCTCTGTCCTGTTTTCTGAGAGAGTTGATCTCCAAAGCACACACACAGTTTCAAGAGGATGTCTTGCCTGCCTTTAAAGTTAAAGCTCATGAGGTTTGGGCTATTGTTACCTCACTTGCATTTAGGCACAATATATCTCTCTCACCCATTCTGCAATCAACTTTCTGGAAATGCAAGTAAGTCTTCGCTTCGCACTACCTCAGGGATGTGAAAACTGTTTTTGAAAATTGTTTGACATTAGGACCTTTATTTGTGGCTGGTATGGTGTTGGGAAAGGAAGCATAAGGGGCTCTCTTTCCCTCTGCTATCCGCTCGCCTTGATTTAGGGTGGGAGTACCCACCAGTTTTTAGTGGTTGGGGGTGTGGTTTTTATTGTAGTGTAGGTGACAGCATTATTTGATTTTATTCTGGTTTTATGCCCAGGGCAAGGGCACCTTTTTAAACTTTGCTAGCTATCAGAAAACTTTCTTTGCTGCAAAGTTCCCACTGTAATAGAGGCGACCCTTGGCTATACCGGCACGCCACTACAGGTTAAGATGATCACCGACCAGAGGCAGTACCCACCTGTAGTAGCTCTCTTACGAGGTAAGGAAACAACAAGCATTGTTTTTCATAATGTTTTGGCGTAGAATATATCCGTGTATCGCACCTGCTTTCAATGTGGAATCAGCTATGTAAATACCTGGTAAGTTACTTATATGGAAATGTTATTTTCATGATAAAATTAAGTTTCATATATACTTACCAGGTAATTACAGAGTTGGAGCCCTCCTCCTCCTCGTATGGACATCAGGGCACAATCGAATTGAAGCCATCTGCTAAGTTGTTCCTATTAGTACCCGAGAGTGGGCCGGGCCTGTCACCTACACAAAACAATAAAAGCACTGCCGTGAATTTTGAATATTTTAGGCTGCCGTGGTTGAAAACTTATATCTGTAATTACCTGGTAAGTATATATGAAACTTAATTTTATCACAAAAATAAAAAAAATTTTATTTTTTTTGTTAATGTTGGTTGTTAATTTGTGTAATTTCAAAAGACTTTTTTATATTTTTGTGCTGGGACTTGAAAACTTGAGCATTATGAGAAGTTTGCCATTATAATACAGTACTCTGATATAACCACCTCAGTTATGTATTTTACATGGTGCCTGTAAAATATATAGGTCTTGAGTATGTGAAAGGCGGATGACTGACCAGTGGGAAGGCCCAGAAAATTATGGAGAAAGGGATTAGATGTAGACCTGGACTAAACATGACTTTTTGCAGCAAGAGCACGTAACAGAAGAGAGTAAACTCAGTGTCATCTAGTTTAATAAGGGAAAAAACTTGTAAGAAGTAAATACTGTAATAATGATGATGGCTCAGCTCTTTAAATACTCCATGTATTTCTCCTGTTCACAACTCTTCCAGATCTTTGGAGGACTTGCCATGTTTGCCCCCACTTTTCAGCAGTACACCTTCAATTTCCATGTTATATTATTACCTTGCACACTCTATAGATATTCTTCGGGAAGTCAAGAGGTGCTTTTCTATTTGCAGCCATCACTCCTAGGTTATGTTGTAAGTTGAGCTTCATGTGATCAGATCATTTCATTCACTTGAAGAAATGTGGAACTCTCTGCTTCCTGCATTTCCTGAACCACTTGAGGTACCTCACAACAGGGCTTTGGTGGCTACGCTCTTCTCTGCCCTCATGATAAAAATCATAGTTTGGATAGTTTTCAGTAATTGTGGTTAGTCAGTATGTGAATGATCTCAGTTTGTTCCTAAAACATTGCTGAATTCGTGCATTGTGAGTTTATGCCTTTATGTATAGGTTTACTGAAGATCAATTAATCTTTTGTAATGGTTAATTACAAGACAGTGTGCTTACCTGTAAACCATGTATACAGAATATTTATGCTTGAGTTTAAGCTTTTAATACAGTTTATGCATTTTCTGCTGCTAGTAGAAAAAGTGAATGAGTGTGCGTTGAAGTGAACCACTAATCTGCATTGCATTGCAAAAGCAGAAAATCTTTCATATGAATACATATTTCCAATTTATGAAGTCCAGGCTGACATGCAGAAATAATTTGCCTTTTGGTGTTATTACTAATACAGTAACAGAATTGCTGACCTAGTCAACAGTGCTTTTTTTGTTTTATATAAGAAGAAAATGCTTGCTAAAGGGTTTTTCCTAGTTTTTATGCATGTGGTTTGTGATAGCTCATGTAGCTGGTTTTTAGTTTCTAAGAATGAGTTGTATCTTTCATATACAACACTAAGTTTTTCATGTAAAATATCTCATGTATGTGTCATTTTTTGTTGGGGCTTTGTAAGACCCTTTGTAGATGGGCATTGGGGTATCTTGGAATGTCATTATTTGGATATGAGAAGCACTGATTGATTGACTTGGCCAGCCCCTCTTTTTCGTACGAGGTAGGCCTTGTTCCACATCAGATTGTGCAGGTGTTATATACTATCTGGATGTCTTTGTTATGCTATTCTTATATTTATAATTTTTACGTTTTATTTCTGTGCTTGTTTAAGAGGAGAGTAGTGCTATACTCTTTTGTTAGTGAAGTTGTCCTAGACTGATTTCACTTTTTAACACCATTTAATTTCAATACACAGTTCCCAGTAGTAATTGAGAAGAATCCAGATCTTGGCTTTACTATAGGACAATCAGAAGAGGATCCTGAAGATAAGGTAAGAGATAGATTTTTAGTTTTCTGTAAAAGAAAACTATTGTGCCAACTTTGTCTGTCTGTCTGCACTTTATTCAGTCCATACTTTTTCTGTCCACCCTCAGATCTTAAAAACTACTCAGGCTAGAGGGCTGCAAACTGGTATGTTGATCATTCACCCTCCAATCACCAAACATGAAATTGCAGCCCTCTAGCCTCAGTAATTTTTATTTTATTTAAGATTAAAGTTAGCCATAATCATGCTTCTGGCAATGATATAGGATAGGCCCCCACTGGGCCATGGTTAAAGTTTCATAGGCAGCGGCTTATACAGCATTATACAGTACCGAGACCACCGAAAGATAGATCTATTTTCGGTGGCCTTGATTGCGCCAAAGAAACTTCAACGCAATTTTTACTTGTTATTTTTGTGTAAAGTGATGTCATCCTATTATGGACTGAGTAACTAGTAGACATGGAATAAGTAATTCTAATAAATAAGGAGCTCTGAAAAAGATTGAAACAAATTTTGTAGGTGATTAGCCTTTTGTAATGTTGAAATAAGAGAGGTTAGTGTAAGTGTAATTTGTACAGGTACTGTAACTGAAACCTTCAAAAAGTGCAAAAATTGCTTTTCAAAATACCCAAAATCTGTTTTTTCATATACAGGCAGTCTCCAGTTATTGGCTATCCAATTTTACTGAGCTTGTCTAGCGACGAAAATCAGCTATTTTCAGCGCCGATATGCACTGATTTCCACTTATCGGCACCGATGATCAGGAATTGGCGCTGATACATACATAACAGAGGAGCCAATCTCCGGTTGTTGGCGCTGATGCCCGTAAAATTGCCCGTTTTTGGTTATTGGCGATTTTTGCTTATTGTCACGTCGTCGGAATGGAGCCCTGCCGATAACAGGGGACTGCCTGTATGTAACTTACCAAGTAATTACATAGCCTATGTTTCTAACACGCTCAGCAGCTAAAAATTTGAAATTTGCAGTAGCATTCAGTCTTTTTATAGTGTAGGTGACTAGGCCCTTCCCACTATTGGGGAAGGAAAGGTACAACACTGCTGAGTAGCGTCAGTTCATTTCTGCCGGTTAACGACTGTAGTTCAGTTGTCTCAAGTAGCTTTGGTTCGAGATTGGTCACCAGATGGTTGCTCTTTGTCTCCATTTGGTGATATATTCTGAACTTTTGGTAGCTTTTAAACAGCCTGGGATTCATTAGACTTAATACTAGTGAAATATTTTCCTGATTTTGGCTTTTCACAACAATGTCTGACACTAGCTCTTCTAATATCTGGTTTTGCAGCAAAGGCTGCAAAACTAGACTTACAAAAGTGTCTTATGACTCCCACACAATCTATGCCAATTGTAGGGGACAAACTTCCTCTGTTGAATTGACATGTATTGAATGTAGGGACTGGGATCAAGGTAGATGGAAAACTTTAAAGTCTCACTTAGACAAGTTAGAACGAGACAGGAAGAGGACAGCGGCTCATAGAGCCAAGATTAGGAATATAGCTAATTTAGAATGTTCTAAATCGGCAATTACCAATTTACTTGTTCTGTCTCCTTCCCCGCCTCCTATTTCCCCTTAAACTAGTCCTCTACCTATCCAACTTGCCCCTTCACCCAGCCCCCATGCTTCTGAGCCTAACACCATTGCAAGTCTAGAAGTCCGGGCTCATTGTTTCGACTAAAGAACAGTTAAGTGTTTCTGTGAAAGTGCTCATGGATCAAGCCAGTGACAAAAGTGCAATTGTTAGTGAAATGTTAGTGGAGGACGTGTCTACTCATCCCTCCAGCGCTCCTAGACCAAGGTCACTGTGAGGCTCCCTTACACCAGGGAGAAGACACACTGGTAGTCCAAGGGAGACCGGTGGGGTTTGCCCACGGATAGACTCCCTCAACTGAGCCTGTTGAGCAGTCCCAGGACTCATTGGACAGCCGCCGGAAAGGTGTCCATAAGGGAGTGCACAACCTTCCTTCTAGTTCTCCAGACTCTGGTTCAGACAAGAGGCACTGAGGGCTCTTTTATGAGATCTCTCGTCCTCTCAAGAGGCGTGTAGCAGTTACCGACCGTGCTTCCCCACCTCCTTGCAAGTGTGCAAAGGATAGTGAGCGCAGTCCTCAGCCTTCCTTCGCCTCTTTGGCAGTATTCATTGCCTAAGCTCTCTTCCTTCTCATGGAAGCACCCATCCTCCTCTGATAAGCACCCAACAGATTCTGAGTATATAGCTGCTCCTGAGCGCCCAGTGCCCATCAACTGCTCAGCCCCAAACCCAGATCTTCCAGCATCACTCCCTGATCGCCCAACCAAGTGTCTGGCACCCTCTCTGCCGTTGATTCCTTCGCCCACTACCAGCCCCGTATAGCATACTTCTCTGATGGATCCCATTCAGCACCATCTGGACGAAATCATGAACCTCTTACAGAAAAACCCAGCAGTAACCCAGGTTCCTCCTGACTTGGTGCTTTCACCAATTTCTTCAGAGGAAGAGGTATTAGACGAACCTCCACCTTCCACGTCCTTCACCAGCCTCCTTAGGTATTTTTTGGTCGCCTTTCCGTCTTTCTTCTCACCTGCTGCCCTAGCTTCTCCTGCCTCCGCTTTCTGTATGAGGAACCAGCCTGCTGACGTATCCAGGCTTCCCAAGGTGGTCTTGCCTCCACTCACGAAAGCCTGAGGAATGTGGACTTCTTGCTCTCTGACAAGAGAGCAGGCAAATTGGCCCTTCTGCACTCCACCTGCCTTCTCTCGCTTCTAAGAGGTACCAAGCGTGACGCTACAGGAGAAGCTCTTCACTGGGAGTCTGCCTAGGGGACCTCCCCAGGGGACTTCTCCTGTCTGATTTGTTCTAATAGAAGGCCGCCTTAAGCCAAGCAGATTATGTTTCCAACAGAGCTACCACATCACAGGAATATGTTTAAGGTTTTCAGGATCTTTTTTGGACTGGACTGTGGGAGCACTGGCAAAGAAAATCGAAGACTGCGAGGATATGTCAGAGGACTTGTCTGCAGACTGGCCAGTTGGAACAGGAAGACCCACCTGGACTCGTTCGTCTTTCTGATTACACCAGAAATCAAAGAAGACTTGAGATGGTGGCTTGCAGAAGGACATCTCTTGGAAGGGAAGGCTCTCCTTCCACCAATCCCCAACCTTTCATTACACTTCAGATCTGTGTTTGGGGAGCTCTTCTGGGAGACGTAGAAGTCTCGCAGGTCTGGTCTCCAGATGAGAAGCTCCTGCACATCAACGTGAGAGAATTGAGGGCAGTACACCTGGCCCTTCAATCATTCGCAGAAGTGACCTTCAACACCCATGGAATGGACACTAGATCCAAAGGTGGAAGTTGTGGGGACAGCTGTCAATGGACCTGTTCACGACGTCAAAGAACCATCGCCGCCTGTTCTGCTCCCTGGGCCTGGGCCCTTTGGTGGGCAAAAGATGCCATGTTCCAGAATTGGTCCTTCCTAGACCTGTATGCCTTCCCGCCATTCAACATGGCGAGGGAAGTGATCAACAAGTTCATATCCCAACAGGACACGATGACGACTTTGATAGCCCCCTTTTGGCCTTGAAGAGAGTGGTTCCCAGATCTGCTCAAGCTGTTAGTCGACTACCCCTGGCTCCTTCCACAGAAGCCAAACCACACTTCCACCGGTTTCATCACAGCCTATCTGCTCTTTCTCTGACAGGGTTCAGACTGTTAGGAGACTCGTCAGAGCGAAGGGGTTTTCAGAACCAGCTGCAGAAGCAATTGCTAAGTGTAGAGGGGAGTCTTCTTCCAAAGTCTACCAAGCGAAGTGGGCAGTATTCTGCGGCTGGTGCAGAAGAAATAACGTCTCTGAAACCTCTACAATGAACATCACGGACTTCCTTCTTTTCCTGAAGACTAACAAAGGTTTGCCTTTCTCGACAATCAAGGAATACCAAGCAATGTTAGGCTCTGTGTTTCGGCATAGGGGCCTTGATCTGGGATCCACTCAAGACATCAGCGACTTGATCAAGTCTTTCGACACGACCAAGGGGAGCAAGACTAATGCAGTAGCATGGAATTTGGATGTCATCCTCAAATGGTTGCCAGTTCCTCCTTTTGAACCTCTTCACACAATTTCCTTAAGAGACTTGACAAGGAAAACTTTTTACGGTCGCCTTAGCCACGGCTAAGAGGGTAAGCGAGCTGCAATCCATTGACAGAAGAATAGTCTTTTCACAAGGAGATGTGGTCTGCTGTTTTATGCTAACTTCTTAGCCAAGAATAAGACCCGCCCTAAGCCTTGGCCTCGTTCTTCTTTCACCATCAAGAATTTGATGGAAATTCTGGACTGGAAGAGGAAGATGGACTCTTGTCCCATCAGCACTAAACTACCTGCAGAACAGCCAAGATCAGGGTCCCTTTGAGTAAGCTCTGGTGCTCTGTGAAGGACCCTCTGGCCCACTCTTTCAGAAACGAATACAGGCAGCCCTCAGTTATATGGCAGCCTCGGTTACTAGGGATCCGGTTTTTACGGTAGCTTGTCTGGCGACGACGATAACCAGATTTTCGTCGCTGATAACCGTTATCGCACTGATCTCCTCTTATCAAGCGGTGCTGATCACCGGTTATCGGCAAATGCTCCAGGGACGGTGCTATATTAGCGCGATTTTCCGGTTGTAAATCACACTGCCGGAACGAACGCCCGATAACTTGGGACTGCCTGTATCATTCTTTTTGAGAGACGTCATCCTGGAATTGCTTTCAAGAAATTGTGAGGACCTTCTACTAGTCTTGAAAGTTGAAGCCCACAAGATCAGAGCCATCACCACCTCGGCTTTAAACATAATAATGTCTTTGTCAGCGATTCTGCAATCATCCTTTTTGGAAATGCAAATCTGTGTTTGCAACACATTACTTGCGTGAAGTAGAGACTATTTTTTAGAATTGCAGTACCCTGGGTCCATTGCCTGTGGCTGGCATGGTGTTAGGGGAGGCAGCATAGGAGTTCACTCCCCTATTTATCTTTTCTCCATGATTAGGCTGTTGAGTCTGGGGAGCCTGGTTACTATACCTGAGTACCCAGTAAGGTCAGTAATGTATAGGTAATGGTTTTTGATGAATATAGTGTGTAGGTAACAGAGTTTTCTGGTTGTATGTCTCTATGGTATTGCATCAAGGGCAAGGGCACTCTTGTATGATTATGTTAGCCATCAGATTACTCCACGAGCTGTATAACCTCCATCGATGCTTTATGCCATTTGGAATACTCCTTTCCTGCAATGCTTTCCACTAATATAAGGGTGCTCCACAGCTTCACTGCTGCACCACTATAGTTGAGTGCCAACCAGAGGCAGTATCAGTCTGCAGCCGCTCTCTTAACAGGTAAGGGCACACCAAGCATTTTAACCAGTGCTAGCTAGAATTTTTGTATCAAATTCATTCTTTCACTGAAAGTTTCTGGGGTTACGTATGTTCATGCATCCCACCTCCTGTCAATATGGAATTCAGCTATGTAATTACTTGGTAAGTTACATACAGTGTATGAAAATTACATTTTTACAGTAAAATGGTGTTGTACCTTTCCTTCCCCAATAGTGGGTGGGGCCTAGTCACCTACACTAAAACAATCGAATACCCTGCGAATTTTAGATTTTTAGCTGCCATTACTGAGTTAGAAACATAGGCTGTGCAAGTGATTGCCATATACATAACCTTATTTTATTATATAAAAATGTCATTTTCATATTAGTAACTTACCAAGTAATTATATAGCTATACTTTCCTACTTGTGCGGCAACTAAAATTTGAGGTTAACATGATTCTATTGTTTTTGTGTTGTGACTACCCCGCCCACTTGCTCGAGGAACAATAGAACAACAAAACAAAGGAGCTACTTCTTCTTTTCTTGACTTTAGACGAACATCTATGTTTGTGGCAGCTTTGTTTGGAGTTTTTATTGTTTTTCATGAGGATTTGGTGATGTACTCTTTGTTTCTGGTAGCTTTTCAGCTGAGCTTTAGTTTATTTACAGGTCACTTATGTTATTTATAATCAGTTCAAGCACTTCCAGTATTAGATATTGTAGGGAGGGCTGCAAGACACGCATGACTAAGATTACTTATGATAGGCATACTATTTGTGCAAAATGTAGAGGGCAAGAATTCCCAATGGATTATACCTGTGAGGAATGTAAAGGCTGGGTTGAAAAGCAGTGGAAGGTTTTGAAATCTCATATGGAGAAATTACACAGGGATAGGAAGAGGAAGGCAGCTTCTAGAGGCAAGAGTAGGGCTCATAGTTTAGAACCTGTTACTATTCTTTCTGTTAGTATTAGTCCCAACAATGCCCATTCCCTTTTGTCAGGTTTCTACATATCCCCATGCTTAGTCCTCCTAATATTTTGCCATCAACTCCTTTACTCAGCTCCCTTGCTTCAGAACCCGATGCCGTTGCCGGCCTCTCGAGAGTAAGTTTCACCGCAAATTGGAACTTGTGGTCAATACAGTGTTGAAATTAGGCGAGTCCCTTAAGGTCCTAGTGGATGAAGTGCACAGTGTTGTGCAAGTGCCAGTGCCAGTGGAGGAGGTGGCTGTTCGTCCCGCCAATTCTCCCAGATGAAGGTCCCTGTCACACTCCCTGAACCTGGGAGGAGACATACCGGAGGTCCAAAGGAGGTCGGTAGGGTTTGCTCATGGACAGTTGCCCCCTTGTCCGATTCTGTGACTTGTGTTTCAGACAGCCATTGGAAAGGCGTCTACCAGTGCACATCAGTTGTCAGACTCCAAAAATCTCCAGCCCCAACAAGAGACATTTTTGGTACTTTAAGGATGAATCTCGCCCTCTCAAAAGACGTCACGCCAGTGAGATTTCTCCCGTTCCTTCGAAGCGGACTAGAGAGCCGTCGCTCAGCCATCAGCCAGGTTGCAATGCATGGTGCAGCCCAGACTGCTCTTCACCCAAGCATTCCCATTCACTATGCCAGTTTTTGGCACCCAAGTGCCCTTCTGTTAGCAAGCAACCTTCATCTTCATCCAGGCGCCCACACAAGCACCCAGTGTTGTCTCCTGAATTGTCGAATGGTGTTTTGTGTCACTGAGCTCCCAACTCTGACTCCCGAGCACCCAGCGCCAACCAAGTGCCCAACTTCTTCTTCGCCTGCACCCGTCACAGAGGATCCGACTTTTGCTCATATAAAGCAACAATGAGCAGATGTTCTGGGCCTGCTGCAAAAGACACCCTCAGTACCGAAGCCTTCCCCAAGATGTATCTTTGTCTCTAGTCTCTTCCGCGGAGGAGGAGGTAATGCAAGAACCTACTCCCTCGACATATGTTTCTGTCTTGAGGTATTTCTTAGCAACTTTTCCATTAGACTTCCAGTCAGCTGCTACAGTTTCTCCTGCCTCTACCTTTCTTATGAGGAATCAGTTAGTCTCTAGCATTCGTCTCCCCAAGATGGTTCTTTCTTCGTGTACGAGGAAAACATTGAAGGAAGTTGAGGATTGGCTCTCCATGAAAAGAGAGCAAGGGAAGGCTACCTTTACTTTTCTTCCAGCAAGACACTGCCAGAGGATACTTACCGTATGTTCTGGGAGAAGCTCCATCCTTGGGAGGTGCTGCCTCATCCCAGGGTGACTTCTCTGGACTGATCAACTTGGCCCGTCGATCCACCTTCTCATCAGCTAAGGTTTTCTTTGCCTCCTCAGAGCTGGATCATCTAGTCAAGCACATGTTTAAAGTCCTTGAGGTGTTTAGTTTCCTTGACGGGATGATTGGGGCCCTCGCCAGGAAGATGAGGTCTACGATGTGTTGGCGACAGACCTGTCAGCAGATCTTTTGGCCAAGTCGTCTAAGCGCCCTAAGAGTCTTCTACTTCTGCGGTGAAATTTGTCTCTCCTCTTCAGCAGCAGCTGTAGGAGCCAGACTCCTCCTCTTCTGGTAAAAGTGGAGTGCCAGAGGCACAGAGCCGTGGACAATCCAAGTGCTCAAGGAGGGTTACTCTATTCCATTCAAGGAGCACCCTCCTCTCGTGTCTTCGCCAGTCGCATTGATGGCATACTCAGAGGACTCCAAGAGGTTTGCAGCTCTGGTGGAGGAACTGTCATCTCTTCTCAAGAAAAGGGCCATAGAAGTAGTAGAAAACCACACTACCAAATGCTTTTACAATCACTTATTCATAGTCTCCAAGTCATCGGGGGGGTGGAGCCCCGTCCTCGATGTGAGCGCTTTGAACTTCTTCGTACAGAAGACGAAGTTCAAAATGGAGACAAATCTGTCTGTGTTATCATCCATTCAACCGGGTGACTGGATGATCACTCTGGATATGCAGGATTCGTATTCCCATATCTCAGTACATCCGGAGCCCAGGAAATACTTAAAGTATGTCTTCAAGGGCATGGTCTTCCAATTTTGAGAGCTATGTTTTGGCCTCCCCACGGTCCCTCAGGCATTGACACGAGTTCTTGCTCCCCCTTACAAAGTGGCTTCACCTTCTAGGCATCAATGTATGCCTGTACCTGGGCAGTTGGCTTCTCCGCTCACCATTGCAGGAACAGTGCACGAAGGATCTTCAGACAACCCTTTTACGTGCACAGGAACTAGGTTTATTGATGAACTTAGAGAAATCACAGATGACCCCTAACTCAGGAGATCCTCTATTTGGGGATGAGGATAAACTCTCTTGAGTTTTTTTGTCCCCCAAGAGGATAGAGTACTGCCTTCAGTCAATACAAGGCCTCTTGCATTACTGTCGTGTTTGGCAAATCAGTGGATGAGCCTATTGGGAACACACTCATTCATCGAACAGTTTGTGAGATTAGGGAGATTACACATGAGACCTCTTCAGTTCTTCCTGAGGGCAAACTGGAATAGAAGGCAGCAACCGGACTCAGTTATGTTCCCCATAATGTCAGAGGTAAAATCGGACCTGCAGTGTTGGACATTCGAAGGCCGACTTGTAGAGGGAAAGTCTCTCTGCCTTGTAAACCCCGACCTCTTTTTCTATGTAGATGCCTCAGACTAAGGCTGGGGAGCCCTTCTGGGCAACTTAGAAGCTTCCGTTACATGGTCTCCAAAACAGCGGAGTCTGCACATAAATGTCAGAGCTGACTGCCATTCATCTGGGGGCTGATGCACTTTGTAAAAGCAGTTACAGACAAGACCGTGGTGTGCACTCCAACAACACCACGGCTCTCTCCTGCATAAAGAAATAGGGAGGAACCCACTCCTTCTCCCTTTGCGAGGCGGCAAAGGACCTGCTCATTTGGGCGGATCAGGTTTGTTATTTATGAAAAATACAAATTGATTTAAAATTTGTAATTTTTTTAATTGGAGGAGCTGCAAATGGTATTTGAACCCCCAAACATCAGCAATGCCAGATCAGGACTCTACTACCATGCTATGCTGTTCCTGGAACCATTTAAATTCAAATATTTTCAGGCATAGCCAAGCTGGAGTTTATAGCTAGTACTGTATATATTTTCTTATAATCATATTGAAAATTTTAAATAGCCTCATCATTCAACAGTAATTCTTCCCCCTATCCTTCAGATGTGCAACCATAGACAACGATTACCTGGCTCCTGTGAACCAGTCACTAATGGCATCATTAAGGGTATTCTAAACCTTTCAGTCATTTGGCCTAGTGAGTTCTGGCTGGCCCAGAGCCAGAGCTGTAATAAGAGAGATATTACTTTGCTGTCTGAGAGGTTACTGTTCATGCTGTGGGCTTTTTTACAGGTGGCTGACAGACGTTTGGCTAACAGTAATTTTGCCAGTGGACTTTTCACTGAATGGATATCTGACTGAATGAATATTTGACTAAAAAAGTAAATGACTGGACAGGCAACTGGCAAATTTTAATACGTCACACTTGTTAACGTACTATTAATATAGTAGCAAGCAACAGTCAGCATTATTTAGAAATAATCAGCATTAATATTCCCAATTTCACTTTAACTAGTCGTTGGTTGCTTTTTTGAACTTCTTAGCAACATTAACCAGCTTGTCTAGATGCTAATACAGTCACTAGTCAGTTGTGAAGGTAAGCCAATGTTTTTCAGTGTTTTGTTTCCATGCGTGTTACATTTATTTACTGTATTGTTGTTCTGTTTTAAGTTTATTTTGTGTTGTCTACATTATCACCTATGATAATTTCAAGTTATCTGAGTTCTTGGCTACTTTGAAATGACATGGATTGGTGTTATACAGTGTGGAAGATGACAAAGACAAGAATTTTAATTCAGATGTAGAACATTAGAGAGAACCACACAAGGCCTTCCCATTCAAAGTGATGGAATGCCTCTTCTTTTTCGCACTACCAGCAGGAGACTCACTTGGGCATTTGGCAGACATACTGGTACCGTATTAACTGTATTACAGAAATTTGAGTTTTAAAGAGTTTACTTACAGTCAAACATGCAAATCGCAAATGAACTCTGGCCTAATTTTACTTCCTACACAGCGAGAGCTAGTAAGGTCATCTCAGAGCTAGATGTACCCTATTCTAGCCTTTCGGGCCAATGTATTGTACACTGCACCCTGGTACCTGTACCTGTCTCGCACTAAATTTAAAATATTTTCAAAATGTTGTCATATCGGTATTAACTGCTAACCCCATCGCAAAATTGAATTATCACAAGGCCAATTATCGTAACTCTAGCACTGCCTGTAGTTGATTATTATTATTATTATTATTATTATTATTATTATTATTATTATTATTATTCAGAAGATGAACCTTGTTCATATGGAAGAAGCCCACAGGTGCCATTGACTTGAGATTCAAGCTTCCAAAGAATTTGGTGTTCATTAGAAAGAAGTAACAAAGGTAATGAGAAATACTGTAAGAAGAGATCACCTATTAAAAAAGGAAAAATAAATAACAAAATAAATAAATATGAAAAATGTAATGATTAAAATAATACAAGAATTGTATCAGGGTAGTAAATGCATTGTATCTTTGCTTGAACCTCTGAAGTTCCAACTGCGCAACATCCTCAGGGAGGCTTTTCCATAGTCCAACAGTGTGAGGCATAAAGGACCTCTGTAACTGAGAAGTTCAGCAGCAAGGCATATTTACTTCATATTGGTGGTGCTGTTCAGAAAATGTAGTTGCTCTCGGCAGGAAAAGGGGACCAGGGATCAGTTGTAAATGCAAAAGATGTCTGTTTAAATACAGCTTATGAAAAGTTGACGAACAACAGACCATCCGTTGATGGTTCAAGTCATAACTGCTAGTATTAGGTAACAGAAACCTACCCCCATGAACAACTCTTATCTGAAAGAGATAAGTCTCAGGCATTAGCAGTCATCCACACCAGAGAACAGTATTCTAGTAAAGGAAGGACTAATGACCTAAAACAGTTTGCATTGATTTTAGCACTGTTATAAAGATATGAGGCCTTGTGAACAATACCTAACTTTTGTGCAACATTTGCTGAAACTTTCATTAGATGTTTCTTATAATAAGATGTTAGTCAAAAGGTACATTTAGAATAGTTAAAGCTTAAGACTCATTCAGCAGGGTCCCATCCACCTGAGGGGGAGGATAGGGTGGGAAATTTGTATGAGATCTGCTAATCAATAGTGTATTTGTTTTGCTGGAGTTCAACCACATACTCCACCGACTACACCATTCACTACACCAGTCCATGTCATGATCAAGACTAAGGACAGCTTCATCTCTGATAAGTGGACCCTTTACTACGCCCACAAGTGTTGCATCATCGTCATACTGAACAATCATGTTTTCCAGGCCTAACAACCATATCACTTTTATACACTTAGAATAACAGTGGACCAAGAATGCTACCCTGTGAAACTCCAGACAGAGTAGGTCTTAGGTCACTAAAGATCCCATCAATAGCAACTCACTGCTGCCTACCTGTAAGGAAATCTTTAAGTAATCCTAAAACATACCCACTCACTCCAAAATTCTGAAGTTCATAATTAAGCTATTTATTTGAATTACTCTGCACTCAAAACCCCTATCAAGGTTCTCATGCAAATAGCATGTCAAGTCTAAAAGAGCATTGCAGGTACCTAACTGCTTCCTATATGCATAATGACTATCAGCTAACAATCCTTTAGGTTCCACATACTTATATAGTGGCTTAAAAATAATTTTTTCTGTAGCTTTGGAGAGCACAGGGAGAATAGAAATTGGCTTATAGTTACTGTAGGCTGCAGATGTGCCACTCTTTGGAACCAGCATTGTATTACTAAGCTTGCGCTTGATGGGCACCCTATAATCAATTCACACCACCCATGCATCTGATATCTAACTCCATCTCCTACAACGCTCCTGATTGGCCATTGATCAGCCAGTCACAGGGCTGAAAACTGGTCAGTCTCTTCTAGCCGTCACAGAGTGAACATCTACGCTGCGACCTCTCCTCATGAAATATGTCTTTCAAAAGTTATAACTTTCATTACACCTCAGTTTTACCCAAAAAGAAAGTAGTGTTTCTCAATTTCATCACTCAAACATGGTCAAGCCAATGATTTGGATTATAATGATATGAATTATGTACTGAGTAAACTTAATGCTAAAAATATGTATAGTGAAATGAACATGAAATTTTTAATATAAAATATATTCTTTCATTCCTTACCTGACATCGCAGTGCATTTATCATTTATCGTCTTGCGTTTCATACAATATCATAGCTTAAATGCCATGGGTGACAATGCTACCAAAAAATTATAGGTAGGGCTATCAGTATGAAAATAACAAGCAAAAGATTAAGAATATGAAAATGAACAGGAATGTGCACAGACAGTAGCCTCATGTTTATTTCACGATACATATGTTAGCATTAAGTTTACTGAAGTACTGTACATAATTCATATATCATTATAATCTTTAAATCATTGGCTTGGCAATGTTTAGTGATGAAATTGAGAACACTACCTTTCTTCGGGTAAAACTGAAGGGTAATGAAAGTTATAACTTTTGAAAGACATACTTCATGAGGAGAGATTGCAGCGTAGATGTTCACTCAGTGACGGCTGGAAGAGACTGACCAGTTTCCAGCCCTGTGACTGGCTGGTCAATGGCCAATCAGGAGCGTCGTAGGAGACGGGATTAGATATCAGATGCACGGGTACTGTGAATTGATAATAGTAAATGGCAGTTGCATAGACTTGGCAGGTCTAACCTGACCCTCCATTCTCTTAGCAGCAAGTATGAAGAGCTGGTGAAACTGATAAATGATAATGATACAGGAGCTTTCATTCACGGAATTGGTACCAAGCTCTGTTCCATGAGCTTGAAATCATTTAAGATAGTGAACCCCATATGGTACTGTACAGTAATAGGTAACATATAACTACTTAAACATTAGTCAATGAATAAAAATAAAATAGATTTTATTGTATTAAAGCAGTTATATTACAAAGAAAACAACTAAAATATTAGTAAATCAGTGTAAATGATAGAGTATATAGTATTACAGCACTTATATAGCTAAGAAAAGTGATTAACAGCACACACACCCAAAATTGTACTGAGCACTCTGTCTTTTGTTGTTCATGTGGTAAAAAGATTAAATTGCAATGCCTGTGTAATTTATGAATGAAGTAAATGTCTTGGGTATTGCGGGGGAACAGGGTAGGCTTTGAGTCTCTGTAATGAAATATCTTTCAAATGTTTATATGCTTTTGATGAGCATGGAACATTTCCTCTGCCTCATAAGTCGCCAAAATGGTATTTCAAGGATTGTAAAATTTTTATTGCGCAGGTGACTTTTACTGTGTTGGTGGTGCACAAGGTACCTGTAGTTTGCAATGGAGCTAGAATACAAAGGATGCTGCAGAGACCTATGGCAGATGTTACCAAAGGTCTTTGCAGTTGGTTTTGGGAAAAAGCAATTGCACCTTTAAACCTGCAAAGAAAAAAGAATCTGAGCCTGCTGGAATATTGAAGCGATGTAGGAGCTAGTTAAGGGGTTAGGAAAAAGGAAGGAACCTCTTCATTTGTCAAGACACTTCAGCATTGTTCTCTCTAGCACAGTGGAATCTGGATATAAGATCAATTTGGAAGCAATGATGATTGAAGCAATTAGCTCAGGCTCTTCATACCTTCCAAGTACTTCATGGCAAGCAGTACTTCCATAACTGCAGTTATTGTTGTGTTGTAAAGTATGTGATCTTACTTGAGTGGAGCATTTTGACTCTTCAAACCTTAAAAACCCTCTTTGTGTGGCTGTTTTAAACATACTTTGAGAAGAGAATGGGTTTTCAAAATGTAAGTTGTAATATTTACTGCTGACGGTCTCCATTATTATCAGAGTTGACAATGACTGAAAGAGAAAAAAAATGCAAAAGCAGCCTGATTATTTGGTATTGCTTTGCATATGTCAGTTTCATTCTTTCCATAGAATTTTGGGCAAGAATTTGGGACCACATGTGAATCAGCTTTGCATATGGATGGGTACTTGGTGGTACCATCAAAGGCTATGGGAAAAAAAGTGTGTCAAATGAGCACTAGACTGTGCTGCTTAAGGGGAGCGCACCCTTCGATTTTTTATGAATATTTTTGAAATTTTAAAAAAATGGTTAAATGGCCATAAGACATTAGCAACGCCTTCGTTGTCATGTGACCAAAGCATTTTTTCGAAATATTAAAATTGATGGGGTTTTGGGCCTCCGCCCCCACACAGTGAGGTAGGGCTGACGTTTGTCTCCTAATGACTATTGTCATTTTTTCCTTTATTCGCCTAATTTATTCATTATTTTGATTTTTATATCACCTTATCTCCTATGTCTGGCAGCGTCTGGCAATACCAATGGCATTTGCTTGGTCTAAAAGAGAGGGTGCCGACTGCCGAGACAAAGCAGAGCGGGTGGTGGCAAACTTTTTACTCTGAGCAATTTTTTCACTATTTGCTGTGTTTTTTGCCTTTTTTTTTTACACCCAGTAACTCTAAATACAATCTATATGCTTCCACCTTCACAAATACTCTCAACGTTGATGAAATGAATAAAGGATGATGAAAAGGGAGTGTATGATGACAAGTTCATTATATCTAGATCTCAGTTACATAAAATAGTGTCGGGAATTAGATGCAAGGTAGGAAATTGCAGGGGTAAAGTTCAGGTTGAAGTCTCTGCCAGTAGATGGGATACTAATATTTTAATGAAGTGCCAATCGTGTAGGTTTATGGTTAGTGCCCCAGCAAAGCAAATTAGCAATGGAAAATCTCATCACCATCAGTTGAGTGAGATAAATATTGAGGAAATTGAACACAACTTCGGCTGTGAGAAATTCAACTTTACTAACACATCTGTTTGGCACAAGTGAAAGTATAGAGGAAGTTCTTCGTTCTAGAGACAAAAAGGCTTGAAAATCAAACTCCAAAAGACCAAAAAAGACCAAACAAGTGAAAAAAACGACTGAAAATGAGTCAAGAGTATCAGCCTGGTAGCTACTAAACTTTTAGTTTCTTAGTTTCAAACCAGGCAACAATGATTCAAGTGGTACTTGATGATATCCTCACCTCGAGCCGAATAATACCCCTTTTTATAGGGGGGGTGACCTGGAGCCGAAATCACCAAAATAATCCTCTAAAGATAAGTTTTTTCCCAGTGCCAAAAAACACCACTTGTTGATCTTTACAGTCGTTTTTCTCAGTTTTCCCTTTTTGCACTTCAAATGCAAACTACATTTTTTTTTAAGGCCAGTTTTAAAGTTGAATATACCATTGGAAAGAGGAAAGAAAGACAAATATTTGTTTGGGGCTAGGTTTTTTCTTAGGTTGACGAGGAACCCGTGATAATCAAATTATACAAATTTGGGGGGGAAATCCCCCCCTCGCCCCATCCAAAAAAAAAAAAAAAAAAGTAGAAGAACTCTTCCCATTATTTTTTTCATACTACGATATACTTTCTGTGTATGAAGCCACATTGTATAGCTGTAAAAATGAAGGAGGTGAATCATTTTTAATTTTTTTATTTTTATTTTTTTAATAAAATCCAAAATAATCATCCGATCACACTCAAATTTTTTCTGGAACATCACCTTATATATATGTATAACATATAAAAATTTCATAAAAATCGTGCATTATTTCTATGTAAGCATGCTCCCTTAAGCAAGAAGATTCCAGTCACACCAGAAAAAAATTTTGCATGCAAACAAGTGGGATCAAAAATGTGTAATTCATTTTATGCCACACACCACTGTGTATTTTCTGTCTTGAGAGTTTAGTTTCTTAATGTACAGTTTATAAAAATCAAATGTATATATTGTGGAGGATGATCAACCATGTGCCGAAAGCTAGGTATATGTATGTATAAGTGTGTTGCAATCTTGATCAGAGCCTATATAAGGTAAATAAAAAATATGATGTTACTGTAACATTGGATGGGGTTAAGCTATGTTGGTATGTAGTGAATCCATATGTACTTTTACTAGGAAATACTGAATTTTCAATGAGATAGTTGGCTACATAACATAACATCCAAATGTAAAAGATTAATAGTATGGCTTATTCTTTTGCTGGAGTGACATTGATGGTGTTATAACTTCCAGACTTCCACAAGAATAATTTATTTTACAGAGCATATATGTTGTGAGTGTTGCTGGAGGTGGAGCGGCATCATCTGCTCTGAAAGTTGGAGATAAATTATTACAAGTTGATGGTGCAGATGTTCGCTCTGCCGACTTACACACAGCCATTTCCATCCTCAACAAGACATCAAATACAGTCAACCTGATGGTGTCTCGGTTGCAGTAAGACAGCCTCAGTTAACATTAACTGTCAAGTACTTTGACCTCTGTTTGGTCTTTCATCAAGAGTTATGGTTGCATATTCTCTTCTAAGGTTTCTAATCAAGGTGAACACATGTTCATTAAAAAGTTTTTGGCTATTACATAGATTACACTGTTTAGCTTTTAAAGACAGTGCTTTTTGGACTAGAAAATGTCATTACTGCCTTATCCAACGTGTGCCTCTCTGAGAAATTTATGTGTATTGATTTAAACTTAGGAAATCTAGCCAGGTGATGTGAGTAGGTTATAAGGTGCTTACAAGAGACATTCTTGTAGTCACAACCATGGTAGTAGGTAAGAAATGCAGTGCTGATGAGTAGCAATACAGTTTTATTGAAATCAGTGCAGCAGGTTGTGCTGTAGTGCCTGTTTTTAAAGTGAAAAGGCAGATCATTTATTACAAAGTATTGTTAGATTTATTCAAGTTTGTATTGACAAAATCTTTTGTATAGAGTCATATGATGCCAATGATGGTGCCTTCTGGAGTAAATGACAACATAGAGTACAATTTTTTATTGGTAAACTAAAAAGTAGTGTATGTAAAATGGTCCAAATTTAGTTGTAATGAACACCATAAGTTTAAGTTAAGCTGACTTTACTTTAGGTTGTATTTTATTGACCAAATGTAGGTAATCAGAGCAGGGTACTGTTGCTGACTTTAATGTAATACCATACTTATCACCCTCCATACATTTTATGTGCCCCTTGTGATGCAGTACTTGATAGTGTGTTTGTTAACAACATCTATGCAAAGTAGATTAGGTATCATATCATCCTCAATAAGCTAGTTGAATATGAAATATAGGTACCATTCCTTATATTCAGGGAAAATTATTGTCCTCTGAATTCTCTATTTTAAGTTCACAAATTTTATCAAATTCAGGTGTTAGACTTGGTTGTAAATTACACAGCATAAGGATGCAACAGATTTGCCATACACTCAATATATTGCATAGCTTTTATTGGAAGTGATATTGAGCTTTTTTTTATGGTTATTTAACTTTCCATATTTCCAAATTACATTGAACTGATGTCTAAACCAGATGCTTTTGTAATTTTATTTGAAATGTGTAGATATTAGTCACTAAGTAAATAGAGGTACACATATTGCAAAATTTAGTCATTACTGTACTTGGTGATGATTCACAGGTTAATGAGGATCTTATGGCAGCATTATTAGTAATATAGGTTTATGACTTTACAACTACTTTTGCTTATTTTTCCTTGCAGTCAAGTCTAGTAATTGCTGGAATGCTATAATATTTTTGCAAAATGCCCCCGTTTTATTTACTTGCATTATGTGTCGAATCCTTTCAGCAGTGTTTTAAAGAAATGAGAGATTTGTAGATTGTTACATGTAAATCCATGCAAGTGGTCAGTGAA
Source organism: Macrobrachium rosenbergii (assembly GCF_040412425.1). Taxonomy (NCBI): domain Eukaryota; kingdom Metazoa; phylum Arthropoda; class Malacostraca; order Decapoda; family Palaemonidae; genus Macrobrachium; species Macrobrachium rosenbergii. The sequence continues at coordinate 18,295,796 of NC_089763.1, read as the reverse complement.
GAATACCCATAATTTTACAATAATTATTTTTCATTGCTAAGTTAGGATAGTAGTAAAAGTCAGTTTTAGCTTACCATGTCTTAAAGAGATGTAAATGGATCAGTATTAGGATGAGGACTTTCTCCTCAGAATTTGAAAATTCTACAGTATTACGATGAAAACTGTTGGCGATCTTTGAATGATTTAACTAAAGTACATGAGTTTTTCAGAATGACTTTGCTTCACGACATTTGTTGATCACAGTAGTAGGAATTTTTTTTTTTTTACTATCAATATGGTTTCATAATGCTTCTTTGGCTTAGGAGAAATACCAAAAATATTTCTCATAACTTTTGAGATATTTACTAGGGGATAGTTTTTCATTGTTGAAAGTACTTCTCACACTAAAGCATGATTTTGCCAAATTATTGTTCCAATGGTAGTAATTTTTTATCATTCCTTACCTTTTCATCGATGTTTTTTGCCATACGTAGGGATAGCATTACATGTATGGGCACCGCTGAAAGGGTAATTTGCTTGCAAGTTAACATTGAGCTGTTTTATTTTTCCATTTCCTAACAATGCCATATTTTAATGCTTACCAGTGATCTCTATTTTTAAGTAAAGAATGATGTAGGACTTTCTGATTGAAGTAAAATCAGGACCCTGTGGCACAAATACTGTATTGGGATTTTTTGTTTAAAGGGTAAATGGATGAAAGTTTGAAAGTTCTCATAATTATACATAAATGTAATTGCAGTTTTACACACAGTCTCACCTTGTATGAGTGCCATCTGAATATATTTTTGTTTACAGTGGTACAGAAATGTGAGGCAAATGTCCAGCTGCATAGGTTTATGTGGAAATTTTGCTCATCCTAGCAGCTTTTTCAAAAATACTTGTTCGTTCTTTTGCATAAAGGCAGCTGGATGTTCTCTTGATGGATACTGATCTTGAGTTAACCAATCCACCCGATTTTGCTGCTCTGCTTCAGAGATTGTAAATAATTCCAAAAAAAGGGAAAATTCCAGTTTTCAAATTCTATAAATGAAAAATATTCTTTCCAAGCTGAAGTTTTTTATTAAGCCAGTGGGATGGGATATGTTTGTGAGAGCCTGAGAATTTTCATTAAATTAGTAAATTAGTTTGAAGTGCCCTCATGTGTCAGTTAAGTGATTGACATAAACCATCATAGTTCAGAACACTTCTTTGATTTACTTTGAATGAATTTAGGTAGCTAGGTACATCAGGATTAATATGTACACAGATAGCCTTGAACAGGGCTTCAATGCCAATGCCAGTCAGTTTATCTGTATTTGAACATTTTTTTAGTCTTATGTCCCCCCCCCCTGTGGTTTGGATGTCGAAGTATTTCATCTTCCTCTCATATGATGGTTTTATCATCAGTTATTTCTTTTAAAAACTGATAGAAGTCACTTTAGAAATTTCTTATAAAAATTGGTAGAAGTCACTTTAGCAGTTTCTTATAAAAATTGGTAGAAGTCACTTTAGAAAGTACATTGTATGTATTTCACATAATTAATGAGTAATTCAGTGCAATGAAATATGCAGAGGATCTTTTACACATTTTGAGTATAGTAATTTTGAGAGAAAATTGATATATTAAACATGACTGTCCTGTATTGTACATAAGAACTTAAACATGTAAAGTCCTTTAATGCATAGTTTATATGAAAAATAGTTTTATTTTGGAAAGATTCGCATGCTGTATCTAACTGGATTATTATTTTGCACTGCTGCTTAATATCCAGAACAGAGCTTTAGTCAGTAGGATTAAGGAATTAAAATAAGTATTCACATTGCTTACATTTTCAGTGGTATTCCAAAAAGGTTGGGTCATTATTTCTGTATGAAAACTGGTACAGCATCTGTGCTGTTTGAGATGGGTATTAATTTTCTTATTGAATACGGAGCTACTGTACTGTAATTTTATTTTTGAAACTCAGAAAACTGATCATGTCTCAGAATGCCTTTTATATTGATGAGGGAAGTGATTTGAAACCCTGAATGCTTACTTAATATACAAATAACACATAATTTATAAATGTGAAAGGTTAGTAAAGTTCGTCAACTTTTATGGAATAGATAAGACGTACAGTACTTTTTAGTGCATGTAGACCCAATGTCATATTAGTATGCAAACAGTTGTAAGGGTTAAGTGTAATCCAAAAGTGGTGAATGGAATAGCTTTTCAAATTACTTCTTACTTTGCATTTTCATTTATCCCTGTGGAGGCCACACATTTGATGAAATTTTACCCTCCCCAAATAATTTATTAGAGTAATTTTTAGATTAAGCTTCCTGGCCTCAAACATGATATATGTGTGCTACCAACAGAACTAATAGTGTCCTGCCGTCTGATTGCAGTATTTTTCTATTTGCCCTGTTAATCTTACAGAGAGCCACCACCTTTGCTTTTAACATTTTTCATTGCCTTTCCACATCATTTATAATCATTGCCCATGAAAAATGCCTTGATTATATTGGTGTTAATTCCATATTAAGTATTTTGTATTTGTTGTTAAACCTTAAGACTCCATCTCTTTGGTACAATGTTGTGTTTTATTCATACAGCAAAACAAATTAGAAACATTTGTTGATAGAGAAATCAGGAAAGCTAACACTGCTGGCTGTAGAGACTGAACTGGCCTTGTGTATGACCAGGCTAGGTGATGCATACTATAATTCTCAGAAATGCAGTGGTGATATTCACATTTAGTTATTGTCACTTTCAGTATATGCTCATGAATGTGATGACGATTTAAGAATTAACTTTCATAGCATAAATTACCCTGAAAATAAAGCATAATTAAAGCAAGATTAAATTTTGATACACATTCCTTAAAGATATTGTGACACGGTTATCTTAGTGCTAGAAGGTAGCTGTAATTATAAGGTGATGTATGTAAGGAGTCCCTGAGTACTTATGCATTTAGAGTTTTATGAAAAAATTTTTAAGAATAAAATTTTACTTAAATTATAGTTTTATAAATAAAATAATTTATAAAGAAAATTGACATTCCTTTATATATTTTCATTAAGTAGTGATTGAATATAATGAGAAGTCTATTATAGCTTTTTGCCCTGGAAAATGTAAAAATTGCTGTTGTCGATAGTGAAGCGCAAAATTGTAATTTTAGAAGAATGTTGAGGCCTCACTGCCCTTTAGTTAACTCAGGCTGGCAACAGTACAAATTCTTTAAAAATTATAATCCAGGTGCCTTTTAGGGATTAAAAATGATCAATAATTTAAATGACCTACGACTTCTTGTACATTGTATTCCATGTATGCATTAGACATTTAAATCATGTGCTTTATGAAAAAGAAGAATAAACAAAAGTCATGCCCTTGTACATTAAGAATATTTAGATTTTTAAAGATTTTTTGTTGCAATTGTGCTAAATTGGAATATTTTTGTATTTTTGAAGATTTTATTTGTTTTTATCACAAATTCATCATATGTTGTAGTACATGTTACACCATTTGTAGTGTCCTATGTGTAATCTTTCACTGTACTGCTTTGTCAAATAATAACATGAGAATTAACCTGTGTTTTTCTGATATTTTTAAATGAGAATTAACCTCTGGTTTTCTTTTATATGTTTATTTTGCAGGGGCATCTGTTAAGTTTTTATCATCTCCTAAGGAAACGGTACGAAAATTTTATGTTTAGTAGACTTAGTTCCTTGGTAGAATTAGATATGCAGTACTGTAAATGAATGTAGTAAAACTACAAGTTAGATGATTTGTGTATGTATTTGGAAGCAATTTTGATTCAGTAGACTTCCTCCTCAGTTCTGATATGAAGGTGCAGGTTCAGCATATGCACATTCACAATCAGTGCTGACGAACTGAATTACCTTTTCAGTTCTGGTGAGCTTAGGTATTACAGTATTCACCATGCATAGGGGTGGAATGGAATATAGAATTTTGGCTAAAAGGCCAGGTGCTGGGACATACGAGGTCATTCAGCACTGAAAGGGAAATTGGCAGTAAAACGGTTTGAAAGGTGTAACAGGAGGAAAACCTCGCTGTTGCACTATGAAACAGGTGTTAGGAGACAATTGAAAGTAAGATGGAAGAAAGAGAATATGAAAGGGGGTATAGTAAAAGGAATGAAAGGGTTGCAGCTAGGGGCCGAAGGGATGCCGCAAAGAACCCTAAGTAATGCCTACAGTGCACCGCATGTGGTGCACTGATGGCACTACCCCCCCTATGGGGACCATGTGTAGGGGACAGGTTTTAAAAAATTTCAGATTTTCAAAGGATCATAATTTTTGGGCTTCTGTACATTACAGTTTCGGGTGACACAATACTTGAATGAAGAAATGGGTGTGGCTTGTGTGTAGTTTGGAATCAGTAGTGAAATGTTAATAGGCTTGGTTAAAATTGTTTATTGTCTTACACATCAGGAAAAATTATAAAGTGAGAAGCACAACTAGGAGCCAAAAATTACTGCAGTTAATCCATTATCTTTGCAAACAATGCTTTTGTTTTCATAGTAGAATTGTGTGTAATCCACAGTAGTTGTCATTAGAAATGTGCCACTACAGAAATTATTAGTCTTCAGCTACTGTAGAAGCCCTTCAAGACTTTCGTCCTAGTGATTCTCGTGCAACAAATGAGGCTTTCATTTCGTAAATATATAGATGTTGCCTTGTTTTCCCCCAAATGCCAAATGCTACTTCTCCACTCACAAGAGTTCTTGACCTGTCAGGGATTTTGTGTCAATAGATGAGAATACACATTGACTCTGCCTTACTTGCTTGCCGTTTTGCCGTTGAAAGCGAGCATTAAGGATACTTTCTTTTTCTTTGGCAACAGAAACCTTTGTAAGGGTTTTCTTACTCTATGCCTTTGGTATTGCTTCAGTTTCATAAGCATTCTTAACGGGAAGGCCACACTCGTAGAAAGAGCTTCATCTCCTGCGAGTACCTTTTGGGTGCACCTCGTCTGCACTGCACCATTCTCTTTCTTGGGTTTGCAGCATGTTTAACACTGCAGATTTTCAGAATGGTTGAGCCTCAAGTCTCATTAGTGGATGAGAGGTATATCACCATCATGACTTGTTTCAAGTAAAGGTGAGCGGTATGTCTCACTTCCTCCAGCTATGCAGGTGCATGAGTGGACGCGGATGGTTTGCTGCATTATGCATTCCACACAGCAGAATATTACTGCAGTTCAGCTCAACTGGCAGTGTCAGAGTGCAAGGACATTTTGGTCCCTGTTCTCCTGAATAGAGATATTTCAAATACTGTACAAGAGTTCCCATACTTGATGGGTAGAGACTAAATTACAGGGAACTTCGGTTTTCTGTTTCCTTTTTCATTTCTGAGAGCAGGGATGAAATTATGTTTCTTCACATGTAGAACACTTGATTGTGTTCGTTGTTCTCTTAACATAACTTCTTCAAGGAGTGATATACAAAGTGTTTCCTAATCCTTCTTCTCTTGTCACTGACTGTCCTCTGGCAGAGGGGTTTTCTGATGATCTGCTGTTTCTCTTGTCAAAGTGTCATGAGTATAACCAAGCTCTCTTCCCTTGTCAATCTCTTGTTCGTCATTTCCATTGAGTGGTACTTTTCTTGGAAACTATCTAACAGCTCCTGAGAAATTGACTTCTCTCACAGGGTAGCAAGGAATTTATTTATGTACCTCTTAGTTTTTCAGCTGCTGGGGGAATGTCTTCCATGATTAGTAGAAGAGGGAATTCCTCTGCTCGAAGTTTATACTCAGCAGGTCCCAGACTTTCCCTTTGTCTTAGCTGAGCACATCCCTTTCAGTGTGTGACGTAAAGGCTAGGGTTTGCCTTTACAGTACAGTCTTGTATCCGATTGGGTTAGCCCTCTCTTCTTTGGTGGCATCTAGTCATGAAGTGTTGAACAGTCTCCGTCTCTCAGGAACTTCAGTCCCAAGTAACTTATGATTGTGTTTTAAGCACTGCAAGGTATTTTTCAAGACTATTCCATTGTTGGACAGTCCCAACCCTTAGATTGTTCTTTACCAGCCTCGTATGAATGGGAAAATATTTTGGCTTGCTGTATCGCATTCAACAGTCATTAGGATGGAGATCACTCTTTCTATGGTCCCTCCATAGGAACGGTAGCTCAAATCTTGTCTCTTTTGACAGGAGATTGAGAGTTTCCTCATTCTTCCTTCTGAATCTAAGTTGGAGGTATGGATAAGAAATTGCTTTGCCTGCCTGTGTTTTTCAGTACTATCTGAAGTTATCCGTTCCTGAGGTTTGGAGTGTTTTCATTTTTTCATTAGTACAGAATAGCATAGAAAGTGTTGTCTAGGAATCCTTTCTGTTGGCTTCTTCTCTCTCATTCTCATTCATCCCAGAATTTGTCACCAAAATGAGAATTCCTCATTTCCAAACTCAAGGTTTGAAAGTTTTTCCATTCTTTCCCTTTGATAATTTGTTGTTGGAAAGTCACAGAAAATGTTGCTCTGCCTGGTCCACGTCCTAAATGTTACTTGAGAAGGACAGAGAATCTCTGACCAGAGTGCAAGTGCCTTTATGTGAGTATGGCTATTGAAGTTAATCTCTAAAGCCTGTAAGTCCCCTGATAGTGTGGAGGACCCTCTGACCCACCCACAAGCTCATGACAGGGGCACTGGGCTATCCCTTACTTTGCATTCCACAGATAGTGCAGGCAGCAGTCTGGCACCATCAGACTTCATTCATTTCATTCTACTTGAGGGACATTGTCTACAAGTCCCTTTACACCTGTAAATTGGGGCTTGTGTTGGTGGCTTGGTAAGTGGTGTTACAACTGGGAACTGTCCAGGTATCTTAGGTCTCATTCAAGTGCTTTGGTTAGAGTGAGTGTGGCTCTTGAGGTGAGGGGAGAGGTGGTGTATGCACCTACCTTTTCTCTCTCCACTGACCCATACTGCAAACATCTGTGCTGGAGTACTAGCTGGATCCAAATGAGCACAGGTAGGTGATACAACAAGCCCCTGTCATTATTATTATTATTATTATATTATTATTATTATTAGTATTATTATTATTGTGTATTACTGCTTCGAGAAGAGTATTGCAGAACACCCACCAAATGCATTACTCTTTATAGAAGGTCTCTGAGAACACCCACCAAATGCATTGCTCTTCTCGAAGAGTAATGTGCAGAATTTCACAAATCGAATACCTGAAAATGACAACCTTGAGAATGAGGCAGCCCTGATGACAGAGGCGCCCTTCAAGACAACCTTGGCCACAACAGAAAGAGTAAATAATGACATCATTCATCCCTCCGCCCAATAGCAGCCAAACTGCGATGATGTCAGTCGGCATGACATCGCGCGGCAGGCCAATGGGAACACTGGAATGAGTGATATTCCCAGGAGTTTGCGAAAGATCTGTCGGGATCAAGCTTCGCCTCGAAATTTGGCTTGAAGTTCTCTGGCTGCAACCAGTCATAAGTCGCCGTCCATGACCCCGCTGAACCGTGTATAAATTCAGAAGGACCTATGCAATCTGCCAGTCCTCTACTAGCTCCCCGCTGAAGAATGACAGAAGAGTCTGTCAGCGGAAATCACGGCAACAAGTGTTTAGCAACTATATGTCATAATATTCTAACTATAGAATATATAAAAGCAGAATCCAGATTTTTTACTTTTCCCCATGAAATGACAAATATAAGAGCTGTTATACAGCACCTCAATGAAGAAAGTCATAATAAGGAAAATAGAAAAAGTCTTCTACACAATAAATGCAACTGAAGCAGCAATAATATTCAATAAAACCTGTTTTAAGAGGGTCTACTGCCAAATTATATTATTATTATTATTATTCAGAAGATGAACCCTATCCATATGGGACAAGCCCCCACAGGCCATCGACTTGAAATTCAACCTTCCAAAGATTATGTTGTCGTTAGGAAAAAGTAAGAGGAGGTAAAGGGAAATACAAAAAGAAGAGATCTCGCTTATTAAAAAAGAAAAAAATAAATTAAGAAATAGATAAAAAATGTATTAAAATGCAAAGAGAATAGTATTAGGGAAATAAAGTATTGCATCTTTGCTTGAACTTTTGAAGCTCCAGTTGCACAACATCCTCAGGGAGACTGTTCCACAGTCAAACAGTGTGAGGAATAAAGGAACTCTGAAACTGAGAAGTTCTACAGCGAGGCACATTTACTGCATATTGGTGCTGTTGTTCAGCAAATCTGGTTGCTCTCAGCAGGAAAAGGGGACCAGGGATCGATTGAGAATGTGAAAGACGTCTGTTAAAATACAGCTTATGAAAAGTTGACAAACGAGTCTATTTGTCGATGGTCCAAGTTATAACTGCTGATACTAGGAACGGAAACCTACCATCACGAACCACGATCTAAAAGAGATAAATCTCTGGCAGAAGCAGACATCCATACTGGAGACCAGTATTCTAGTAAGGAAGGACAAATGACCTAAAACAAGCTGCATTGATTTATCACTATTATAAATATATTAGGCCTTTCGTTCTCCTAATCTAGAATGCAAGTCCCTCATCTCCCCTTCACAGAAGAGGAAACAAGGGGGAGGAAAGGCAAGGTAGAGCCTTTTATCTATAACAAGGCTGCCGACTGATGGTTTCCCACCTCCAGTGTGTCCCTTAGGTTATAGAAATACACTTCGTCCAAGTCCTGCTCTTCCACCTAAGCAGTTCCTGTAACTCCCTCTCTTCCCATTTTCTTTAATAATAAATTAACAAGGTCTGCATTTTGCAGTATATACTGATGATACTAATACTGCAGTGTAAAATCCTAACTCGGTTATCTTCTTAGCTGTCATACTTTGACTTTGGCTCTAAGTACTGTACCATAAATTCATCCATCCAAATATCCTGGTGTAAGATTTGCTACAAAGTTTACCAGTCAGTCTTCATTAAGAAGGAAAAGTGATTCTTCTCATAAGAAATAAAAATCTTAGTGGTCAGTAGAGTTTCACCATTTGCCCTTTTTATTTTTCCGTAGAGGTGGTGTAAAGTAGAGAAGCGATGCATTAGCAGCTGGTGTGAGATGCTGCAGTGTATTTTGCATCATTATGTATTAGAAAAACTGTTGCTAGTAGAAATCTTCAGCTGCTTTTAGTAAAAAGTGTTTTGAATATTAGTGGTTTGTATTTGAATTCTAGCCAAGGATTCAAACCACTCAGATTTAGTATAACTTACACTTATATTCTTAATTTGTTCCTACTGAGATACAAACTATTTCTTACATATGGAGTCCTCAGTGTGCATGAATTAACTACCCATTCAACTTGGAAACGAGAATATGCCATGGTGGAAATACAGAGTGACAGGGAATACATTCAGTAAACCCAAGCTATCCTGTCACTTTTTCCTTGTTTACTATCAAGACTCTCTCCTTCTTGTGACATGATATGGATGAGTACCCTGCTGCTTTACATGTTGCCTCATTGCTCATATGTCCAAGATGTTAGTCACTGTCTTTTCAGAACTCCTTCCCTGTTCACACTCTACCAGAAGGCCCTCTGATTGTCATTCCAGCTTTCACGACCATCTCCTGTTGCATGTCTGAGTCCGTGAAGACACATGCAGTTAGTTCATTCGAGTCAGCTGTTCAGCCATGCTCCTCAGCATTTCAAAGTCTCTCACATTCTTGCTCTCATTGGAGAGATCGGGTTCATCGTTCAAGTTCGCACAGCCACAGATGTCATAACATGGACATAAGGCCTTATATCGACACTCAGCCGTTGCACAGGGGTGTGTGGAAGTTGTCTCGATGGTGTGTCCAGGAAAAAAAGTCAAGTTTACCTTAGTTTTACCAGACCACTGAGCTGATTAACAGCTCTCCTAGGGCTGGCCTGAAGGATTAGACTTATTTTACGTGGCTAAGAACCAACTGGTTACTTAGCAACGGTACCTACAGCCCAGGAGCGGACCATCAACCTCGCTCAAATGAATGATTGAGAAGAGAATGGGATGGCTCTACGGCCGTGCCACGTCGAAGCACCGATTCCCATCCAATGACCGCCTCATTCATTCTGTCGAGCAAAAAGCATTGATAGAACTTCAGTGGACCTCTAGAATGGCACCAAATCATGTCCACAGTCGTCCAAATCATGCCCATGGCCTTCCGAATCACATCCACAGTCATCCGAATCAAGCCCACGCCCATGCACATATTGTCTAAGACCTTCAGAGTCATGTACGTGACCATCAAGTTGTGTACACCGCCGTGCGAGTCACGACCATGGACATGCAAGTCATGTCCACAACTGTCCGAGACTCGTTTGGGGCCCCCAAATTCAAGCGGTGGTCGCAGTTTCTCCTAGGAGAATGCGAAACAGAAGGACGATGAGGCAGCAACAACCATGTACGAGTCATCAACAGCACATCTGTGCAATGCCTTTCGACCATGTAGGTAATGCTAACGAACTTCACCACAGTAATGGCCAACGCATGTTACCATATCATCCAAATACAAGCAAATGCGATCAATTTGCCAACTTTTAAGTTTCCTCTATTGACGGTGCGCAATCCATTGACAGTGTGGGTGCACTGGTTTGCAGTAGCATATTCAGCACAGCAGTCAACCAGACACATTCCAGGATGAAGGATGTATGACAGACAAGTTTGGTCACTAGGGTCAGTGTTAGCGACAATTGGTCTTGTCACCTCGACGTTCGAAGAATTGTTTGATCTAGGAAGACGTTCAGTTACTCCTTCAATCTTGACACTGAAGATGTTACTGTTTGGCTCTGTCTCTACAGACCATGGCATAACATCGACCATGCCACATTGAAAATATCACTTCTCATCCGATCAAGGAAGTTAACAATGATGGGGTCAGGTCAGTACATGGATAGGTTACCCACTCGACCACCAGATTCTGCTGATGTCAGGGAGACGCCTTTCGCATCCGTGGTCATAAACGTTGGGACTAGTCAGTACTTGGATGAGGGACCTCCTAGAAACTTCAGATGCTGTTGGCACCTAGGAGACACCTTTCTCATCCACGATTCAAGCCTTGGGCACACAACTTCCGTCATTTTACCTGATGTGTCAGGAGATCAACAACACCTCCAAACTAAGTTCCAACAACTTGTTCTTGGTTCCTACTCAGTCAAGAAGTGGTGTCTAGGAGTTCCATTCATTTTGACTTGATGTAGTATACACTCCTGTGAGGAATGGGAGATGTAAGCAGTAGCTACTGCTGCTGCTGCAATTACCACTTGATCCACAGCCCGAAGAGTGAATGTTGTGTGGCTCTTAAGACAGTTTCAGGAGCCTCAGTGTCCCAATAGGCACTCCTTTAATAGCAACGACACCAAGGTAGTGCCATGGTTACACTACTCTCCTCCAGAGAATTTTCATTCTTTGGAACATTGACCTGAGTGGCAAGCTCATACACTTCCTATCTTGGCACTTAAAGTTCTTGTTAGTCTTTCAAGAGTCTCAGGATTCAAGATAGACACTCCTCAGTGTGATAAGCAGTGACACCTCGGTAGTGCCTTGGTCACCAAAAGGGCCTAGTGTCATTTCATTTACTCTTATGGCAGTGCAAGTACACAAGCAGACAGAAGTACATTTAGTACAGTGCCCAACCAGACATCACAAGAAAGATGGATGTAATTACTGTACAATAATTTTTCGATGAAGTCAGGAGGTAAGGACAGTTTATATTGGCACCTTGACTTCCAGAAATTCATTCAACCTCTGAAGAAGCTTGACCTTGGTCTTTCCTTTCTCAGCTTTCTGAAGTTGGCCCTGTTCTGATATGCCTACTCATTGTATATGTTTCGAAGGTGATCAGTGAGATGGATCATTCTCCTTCTATGGTCCTGTGGCATGAATGACAGTATGACATATATGGTGCCTCTGTAAAACCTAGTCTTTCAACGCAATGCCAATGACTCGTTCATCAGCTTCAAGTTGCCAAAGAAATATTGTCAAAATCATCATTTCTCTGACTAGTGAGATGATCAAACAAGCATACCCCACAACTTCCGGGTGGACATCAGTACGTTTCGGGCAAGATCTCTGGAGGCCAGGGTCATTGGTCTATCCATCACATTCAGGAAGAACCTGTCGGTCAAGTACTAGGATGGAATGTAATCGTGCAGATCACATTCATCTCCTTTTACCTTAGGACATTGCCCATGGGTCATGGGCTCAACATAACCAGATCCTCTGGTGGATACTCGACAAGTCATGTAGTTCACCCAGCTCTTGAGGGACAGGTTGCATCTCACCTAAGGTGTGCAGCTGCAAGGAGGTGTGTGTGGGACTGGCCTCCTGCCTTTCTTCTGCCTTCCTTCCTCCTCCAGTGGACAGAGGAACAGTGAACAAGCCGTCACGTACTGGACTGGCATGCATGCAATTCAGTTTGGATTAGTAGATGCGAATCCTTACTTCTCTCTAGCAAGGGGAGAGAGGTAGTTGGTTATTCTTAGCTTATATGGTCTCTGACAGTGTGGTTTCCTCAAACCACCGACCCCTCCCGATAGGACACCTTTGAGGTGAGAGATGAGGCTTAGGGACCTGGCCTTTGGGCGGGTCCTGACGGAGCTCATCAAATGCGTAGTTTTGGTTTAAATGGCGTGGACATTTCCATTCTAAAAATTTTACTGTATGGTGAGTCTGAGAAAGAGATCGTTTTGGAAGGGTTCACATTGAAGCTAATTGTGGGAGTTGTGGTGGTTGAGTTGCCACCCAATATGGTTTTGGACCCTAAGAGATGGTGATGGGTTTTCGCATGGCTATCTTGAGGCGGAACCATCTTGAGGGATCAGCCATCAGGAATCAGGGGAGCTGGTTTTGAGGGATGGGACTCCTGGCTTTTGTCGAGCCCACCAGTATGGTTGAGTGGGAATCAGTCCCCATTAGTGGGAGCAGAACTCAACCAGAGGCGGATTGGCTTATACCTGGGCACTGCAAGCGTATTGGTGCTATCTGAAAGGGTAGTATGGGGTGGACTGTTGGAGTCGCTCTCACTTGTGCCACTGGTGGAGAATGCAAATACCTGAGCTGACCCAAGATACTTTCTTGATATAACCAAGCAGTTTTTGGGTGAGTGGATGAACCAGTTTGTGTGTGGTGGTCTGATGTGTGCATGCTTGGCATCTTGGGAGGGTCTCTTAGCGGGCTTTGGGGTGTGTTGGGAGGTGGGGAGCTGGGCAGTAGAGAGCTGCCCAGTTTGCCCACACGATGTGCTCTTCGGGGTCTGTGCGAGGGCTCTTGGGTGTCAGGTTTGCACTTTTTGGACTTCTGCCTTTGGACTGGTATAAATTTATGGATTTGGCTATTAGTTCTCCCTCCCCTGGATCTGATGACTTAATGGCACTGGCAAACACTTCTGGCATGAACATGGATACGAGCTTGGCTGTTGGACAGAACCAAACACTTGAGACACCAGGGTGTTAGTAAATCTGGTGGATTTTATTCAAATAATAGGGTCCTTTATTGCACTAATGTAGGCTTGTCATTAGATTTTGAATGTTTATACAGTGTAGTAAAACAATTTGGCAAAGTGGAAAGAAATTAAATTAATTCTAGAAAAAGATAAGCAGTCATTTTCTGCTTTTGTTAAATTTTCCTCCCTTGGAAGCTAGTGAGGCAACAAAGACTCCATGGCCCATTCTAAATGACTCAGTTCTCAACCTGAAAGTGTTGTCAGTGAAAAACTTAAATGATGAACCATTTGATTTTGTTCCTAAGACTGAAGAACATGGACCAGTCCATGTGCAAACTCTTCACTCCCCACGTTATGGCATATTTGCTGTCTAAAGGAGGGGAAGGGGAAAAATTTAATAAAAACTGCTGAATGAAGTGAGGCAAGGTTGGTTCATTTCCATTGGAAATTTAAAATGCTATGGAAAGACTAACTAATAAGAAGCTGGTAATGAGGCTCAAGCAGTTCTGCTATCAAATTTTAAACCTTCTGAAAGTGGAAATATTGAATGTATTTCATCTCACAGATTCTTTAACACACTGAAAGGAGTAGTTTACTCAAAAGATTTGCATGTTTTTAAAGAGAAGGAGCTTCTCCATCAACGTCCTCCTTGTGTATCTCTTGTAAAAAAACTGGGCTCTCTGCCTGATTGTCGTTAAGCTCTTTTTTCCCCAGTGGGCTCTTTCTTGTGTGTTTTTGTGTATATATTTTTGTTTGATATTATGTAATATACAAACCCACAATTTTGATAGCCTTGCGTAAGGCCTTCCCCCAGCGTGTGATATCTTGGGGTCTACGGCCAGGGGCGTAACAAGTTCGCTCCCCTATCTTTTGGACCTTATGCCCTCCACTCCTGGTACAAGGGCATGACTGTATCCCTATTCTGACTTGCTGAGTATTTCTCTTCGCCACTTGTGCTGTGGGTGAGTTTGCTAGGAGGAAACTTGTCGAAGTTGGGTTTCCGGGCGTCATCGGAAGGTTATTCACCTTTGATGACCACCCCTCCATCCTCGTTTCTCTCTCTCAGCAGGCTTCCCCTTCTGGCTGTCTCTTCTTCGTGAGAGATCTCTCCTTCGTCCTCTTCACTTGCTTGTCGAGCAAAGATCGGGGGGTTGCCTGGCGACCTCTTCTCAGGGGGCCTCCTCTCGCTTCGTAGGGCAATCCCCCTTGGAGCGAGGGGAGTCTCCCTCTGCTAATCATCTTTGCTTTTTTCTTCAAGTTGACAGCGAGCATCGTAGGGTGCAGCAGTACAGATGGCTGGATGTCTTACTGTGTTGGATATCCTGGCCCTGAGAAGTTTCCCTGTGGCACTCATACAGTGGTTACTCCAACGATGACCACAGTTACCTGACAGCATAGCGAGTGTCCCCACGTCGTTGTCAATGGTTCCTGTCGTACCTGTTGTCCTGTCTGCTCCTGCTGTGCCTTCTGTCTTGCTCCTGTTGCCCTGGCGGCCAGCCACGGGACCACTTTCCTGCTGTGCCTCCTGCACCAGCTGCCCTTATTGTTCCTGCCGCCGCTTTGACGTCCCTGTAATGTAACTGCCTGGGCCGCCCTGTAAGTACTGCCTCCTACCTCAGCTGCCCTGGTCACTCTTATTGCTGCTCCTGGTGTTCCTATCGCCCAGACCACTCCTGTTTATGCTTCCTGCCTTAGCTGTCCTGGAGATTTCTGTGCTTCCTGACCAACATCCTGTAGACGATGTCTGAGAAGAGACCAAGGAAGAAGTCCTGTGAGATGTAGTCGTCATCTTCAACAATATCTTCGACTTTGTCTTCTGCTGCCTTCTCCCCTTCCTCTGAAGTTGGTCTGGTGCTGGAGAGACCTCTCACTGTCTCGGTCAGCTGAAGAGGAGGAGGGCTGCTTCTCCCCCACCCCCCCCTCACAAGAAGTCCTGCCATGGGGCTACTAAGGGGCTGCCTCCCTTCATGGGGAGGCAGTGGGTTCTCTCGTCAGCTCTTCCCAGTCTTTGTGCTGGGGAACCAATTCGCATCCTCCACAGGGGCTTGCATTTCAGGAGCTTCAGGCACACAGACTTTGGTTTGCGCTCCCATCGCCAGTTCTAGAAATTCCACTTCTAGACTGGTGTTGTGTCTGGTGCTCGTCCTCGTGAATCACTCCGAGTGCTCAAGGTATTACTGAGTCTCTAGCATCTTGAACCAGTGCTGGAGAGACCTCTCACCATCCTGGTTCAGGCACAGGGCGAGAGAAAGAGACAAGTCATGCAGGTGTCTCCTCTCTTCCTTCCAGCACTACCAAGTTCTTGGTCAGGTTCCCAGCCTGGTGTCTTGGTCCCAAGGGTTCAAGTGGGGAAGAGATCCCCTTCAGAGGTCCTGCAGGACTTTTAAGGGACTGCCTCTCTCTGGAGAGGTAGTAGGTTCTCTTGCTGGCTCTTCCCAGCTTGGGTTGGGAACCGATTCGCATTCTCCTCTGGGGTCTAGCATCTCAGGAGCCTAGACTGCACGACCTTTCAAGGCTGCGCTCTCGTTTCCAGTTCTTAGAAGTCTGTGTCTAAGACCGGTTCTCCCCTCTCAGTTTCTTCAGAAGCTGAGGGGAGACCACTCCTGACGACTGGCGAGCCGTCAAGTGCCCGGGATTCTGTGGAATCATGGGCACTCCCCAAACCAGACATTCAGGCATTTCGACACTACCTGCCAGCTCTGCTCTGAGTGCTTGGTCAGGTCCCATCCTCGTGTCTTGGACCCTAGGGTCCGAGCACTCAGTAGCAGACAAGGAATCCCCTTTAAGCCTTCCTCTCGAGGGGCTTTGGCCTCAAAGGAGATTAGAGCATGCCCAGAGGACAGCGCTGGTTCTTGGCATCCAAGAACCCCCAGTTCGACTCGCTCGCCCCGCTCAGCCCCAGATTGCATTCTCGTGATTGGCTTGGCTTGCTCACCCCACCCAGTTCCAGATTGCATTCCTGTGATCAGTTCTGCTCAGCTCGGACATTATGCCTACGGATAGTTTACCTACTGGACATTACACCTACCAGACATTATGCCAACGGATAGTTTACCTACTGGGCGTTACACCTACCGGACATATGCCTACGGATAGTTTATCTGCTGGACATTATGCCTACGGATAGTTTGCCTATTGGACATTACATCTACTGGACATTATGCCTACAGATAGTTTGCCTGTTGGACATTACACCTACCAGGCATTATGCATACAGATAGTTTGTCTATTGGACATTACACCTACCGGACATTATGCCTACGGATAGTTTGCCTATTGAACATTACACTACCAGACATTATGCTTACGGATAGTTTACCTACTGGACATTACACCTACCGGACATTATGCCTACGGATAGTTTACCTAGTGGACATTACACCTACCAGACATATGCCTGCATATAGTTTGCTTACTGGACATTATGCCTAAGGATAGTTTGCATATTGGACATTACACTTCCAGACATTATGCCTACGGATAGTTTACCTACTGGACATTACACCTACTGGACATATGCCTGCATATAGTTTACCTACTGGATATTACGCTTACTTGCCATCTGCGTCAGAGTGGTAAAAACGATGACTTTGTTTCCTTTATTTGAATTAGAACATACAGCATCAATTGACACGAGATACGTAGTTTTCATTTTTCTTTTGGTCTGTCTTCTCATAAATTCAGTCCCCCATAGGAAGTAGTGCCGTCAGTGCACCTCGTGCTGTGCACTGTAGGATTATGTAAGGTTCTTTGCACCGTCCTTTCAGCCCCTAGCTGCAACCCCTTTCAGTTCTGTAACTATAACTCTGTTCATATTCTCTGTACAGCTTACTTTCCATGCTCTCCTAACAGTTGTTCATAGTGAGGTTTTCCTCATGTTACTTCTTTAAAACCTTTTTATTCTCAGTTGCTCTTTCAGCACCGAATGATCTCATAGGTCCCAGCACTTGGCCTTTGGCCTAAATTTTATTTTCCATTGCATCATCCATTCCATAAATTCAGTCTGACCGCAGCTCATAAATCTATCAAGTGGGTGGCGAATGTTAAACTGGAAGTTTTAAATCTTAAATATTTTAACAAATAGGATTATTTTCTCTTTCACTACTTTTTTTCCCTTAGGCGAATCACTAATTCCATTTGTTTGTTCATCAAGCTTGAAGCTTTGCTTCATGCTTGTGTTCATTTTCTTCTTTTTGGTCTTTTATTTCATGAATATTGATTGTTGTTGTAGCTGAAGAGGTTAAGTTCCTACAGTCAAGAGATTTCTCTTGTCATGCACTAACTCTTGCAACTGTTGAATGGCACAGAATGGGAGATGTCAAAGACAGAATACTTAGAAAAAAAAAGTAATACAGAAAAATAAAAAAGGAAAAGTAATAGAGAAAAATAAAATTATCGAAGTCGGTTGCTGAAGGAAAAATTAAATTTTGGACACAAATAATTCGTTGAAATGGGGATAACAAGTATAATTAAAATTCATGAAGATTACTCTTTTCTCTGTCTGACTCTGGACACGGGGACAGGTATTGTTGACATTGTTATCGAGAGAAAATGACAGTTCGTAGGCGCTCAAGAGACTGCATTTTCATGACTGAATACTTCTGTTGCCAGCTGAGAGTGCAGCAGGCATGCAGTGGTGCCAAATGTAACAACCTGGAATCCGCTAAACAGACCTTCAAAATCCTTTTTTCCCCCAAATCTGCTAAATCTCAATAAAAGTTGATAATGAATGTAACACATTTCAAAAAAGTACATAGCGATGTTTGCTTACCTATTCCATTGTTTTAAAAAGTGTCCTGGAACGCTGGCCACCCCAATGAAATAACTTTAGAAATCTTCTAGTAAAAAAAAAAATCATGTCTTTATCGTCTTCCTCCAACGTTTCCATGGATGATGTGCATGTTGAACTTTGTGGAATTGCTTGCTGAACACTGCTGTATATGCAGCCATAGTACCGATTTTATCAAGTACATCTTTTGGAAGATTATACTTAAAACAGTCCTTTTCTGATCATTCTTAGACCACTTCGAATTGAAAGCACTGCATTAATAGATTTGAAACTAAGTCTGTTTCTAGGTTTATTTTTAACAACAGTACAGTATTAACCCTTTAACGCTGAAGCCCTATTTACAAAAAACGTCTCCCTTATGCCGGCGGCGTTCGGTGAGTTAGCGCCGAAGCGGAAAAAAAGTTTTTTTCAAAAAATCACAGCACGTTTAGTTTTAAGATTAAGAGTTCAGTTTGGCTCATTTTTTTGTCATTGCCTGAAGTTTGGTATGCAACCATCAAATGAAAAAAATATTATCATATATAAATATTGGAATATATGACAGCAAAAAAAAAAAACGTGTTATAATTTGTAAATCGCTCTGTAAACAAAAGTTAAAGCTAATGAGTTAATTTGTTTTTAGTTGTATTGTACACTAAATTGCGATGATTTTGGTATATAACAAATTTTAAAACAATCAAAAGCAACACAGAAAATATTATCACAAAATGATGCATGAATTCGTAACGCGGACGTAAAAAAATGTTTTTCAAAAATTACCATAAATCGAAATATTGTGCTAGAGACTTCCGTTTGTTGAAAAATGAAAGCTAATTGATTGAATATTGCTTACTAAGGCTGTAAGTGGTTTAGCTTACAATTGCAGTTTTCGACCATTTCGGTCGAGTTAAAGTTGACCGAAAGTCGAATTTTTTCTATATCGTGATTTATATAAATATTTCCAAAAACTGATAAGCTACAACCATGAGTTATTTTTTGTTGTATTGTACATAAAATTGCGCACATTTTTCTATATAAAACGTTATGTAACGACTAATTTCCAGCGGTGCAAATATTACGACAACAGACGAAAGAATTTCTGAGATGTTCGGCCGAGTTACCACGCGCAGACGTAAGGAAAATGTTTTTTCAAAAATTCGCCTATAAATCGAAATGTTGTGCTGAAGACTAAATTTATTGCAAAATGAAGTTAAACGATTGAATATTACTAGAATGTAAGAGTTTTGGCTTACAATTACGTTTTTTGACCATTTCGGTCGGGTTAAAGATTGCCGAAGGTTTAAATTTTGGCAGTTAAGTGATTTATGTGAAAAATATTTCAAAACTAGTAAAAGCTATAACCATGAGCTTTTTCTGTTGTATTCTACATGAAGTACGCACATTTCATATAAAAGGATTTATGTAACGACTAATGAAAACGATGCAAACATTACGACAACATGACGAAAATTTCCGAGATGTTCGGCCGAGTTACCGCGCGCAGACGTAAGGAAAAAATTTTTTTTCAGAAATTCACCATAAAATCGAAATATTGTACTAGAGACTTCCATTTTGTTGCCAAAATGAAGGTACATGATTGAATATTACTAGAATGTAAGAGTTTTTAGCTTATAATTGCGTTTTTACCATTTTCGGTCGAGTTAAAGTTGACCGGCTTGAAATTTGGCAGTTATCGTGATTTTATGAAAATATTTCCAAAACTGATAAAAGCTACAACCATGAGTTATTTTTCTTTTTATTCTACATGGAAATTGCGCACATTTCCATATATAAAACTTTATGTAACGATAATATAAAACAGTGCAAAAATTACGTGACGAAAAGAATTTCTGGCGCGGACGTAAGGGAAAAAGTTTTTAAAAAATTCACCATAAATCGAAATATTGTGCTAGAGACCTCCAATTGGTTGCAAAATGAAGGTAAATGATTGAATATTACTAGATCGTAGAGTTTAGCTTAAATTGCGTTTTTGACCATTTCGGTCGAGTCAAAGTTGACCGAAGGTTGAAATTTTAGCAGTTATCGTAGGTTTATATGAAAATATTTCCAAAGTGATAAAAGCTACAACCATGGGTTGTATTTTTGCTGTACTTTACATGAAATTGCGCACATTTTCATATAAAACTTTATGTAACGGCTAATATAGAACAGTGCAAAAATTACGACAAAATGACGAAAGAATTTATAAATTTCAGCTGAGTTACCGCCGTGCGTAAGAAAAAGTTTTTTCAAAAAATTCACCATAAATCGAAATATTGTTACTAGAACTTCCAATTTGTTTCAAAATGAAAGGTACACTTGATTGAATATTACTAGAATGTAAGGTTTTTAGCTTACAATTGCGTTTTTCGACCATTTCGGTCGCGTCAAAAAGTTGACCAAGAGTTGAAATTTTTTGTGTCTGTTATCACGAGTGCGTCCACTCGGCACCCAACAGACAATTTTAGTCGGCGTGTGATCGTCAATAGGCGTTTAGAGGTTAAGTTGGCTGAAAAGTCAGATGTGGCCCTCTAGTTGAAATTCCTTTGTAGCTAAACTTGAACCCTTTGGTGGTCAAAAGCAGATGTTCTCGCCCAAGAGATTGTAAAGTCACCAATTCGGCGCCGGGATAGTGTTTGGCGCGCCATTGTAAGTCTCCGCTGAGCCGTTTTCTTTGGTGACTTCTTACGTTTTCTTCAAGCTCAATTAGTCACGCCTAAAACGTGCCAGGTCACGCATTTTAATCATTTTTACTTTATGGTATTTATGAGAGTAATCGCACATTTGTATCACATGTTTCTAGCTTCATTCACAGGCATCAAGACTGTATCTATATTGTAGCTCTGTATGTTTTGTATTGTAATTTGTACTCGTTCACTGCATATTATTGTTTATTGTTTCGACCTCAGGTGCAATCAATTCATTGTCTCCTCACGGCCGGCGTCAGTCGGCCGCAATATAAACTGCCTGGATCTGTAATAAAGTAGCAGTGTGCCTGCTCGTTTCTTTGTACCCAGTGGTGACGGGTATCGGGCCGTCGAGACTCTGCGGCGACTCGGTCTTGGCTCAGGATTTCTCCAAAACGCTCTAGCGGCCTAAACACGGCGCTATAACCAGCGTTTGAGGCGTGCTGACTCGTCGGGCGTACCCTACCAGCGTCACTAGCGAACCACCACGGCACCATGGTCGCATACCTGACGCAGTACCCCACTCCAGCAAGGGGGTCAAAGGAGAAACATGGGCGCGGATATCCCCTCCCTTCATGCAGTTTAACGCGGACCCGCTGGACTCCGAGGTTTACCTACCACTCCATCGCTGGGCGCCCCGCCCCGCGCATCGAGGCCCTCCCGCAACTCCACCAGCCCGAACACACGGCGGCCGGCAACAATCGTAATCGCGCCTCACCGTAAAAAGCTGCGCCCGTTTCGGGGAACCCATCGATGTGGCTCGCGCAGGGTGGAGAGCCACTTCAGAATCGCGACCTCACGGACGAAACTTACAGGCCGACACATACAGTGCTCAACGCCCTTCCCGGAGGACGCGTACAACAAACTCATCTCGCGAGTACCCGAAACACACACCACCATACAGCACCACGTGGTTCTCCTCGAAGCTTGCTCCCCTGCCCATCGCCCGGCGGCCGCCTGCTATCGACTCCGCTAATAATCACGCCACGACCTCAATCCAAGAGACGCTGGGGGCATGGTCGTAGATCCTGTCAATACCGGTCTTGGGTGGCACAAGCAAGCGGCAGGAGATAAGCTTCATCACGGGAAATCTTCCTTCGCCAACTCCTCCCGGAAGTACGCAACCAGATCGCTCACCCCTACACCATGCCTGTCGAGGACCTCATAGAGGCGGCTAACACTCACAGACTCGTCAAGGCTACAGCGGCTAAAACCGGCCACACAGCCGGTCAGCTCGGCCCAGCCTGAAGAGGGCGATAGAGCAGCCCGTCAACGCCATCGCCAACAGGCGTCCACGAACCACAGCAGGCGGTGGTCCCGGGCTAATGCCGCTACCACAAGTGGTTCCGGAAAAGGACGCCGAAGCACGCCTCACCGCCCTGCTTTCGTTCAACCGTTCAAAAAACGGTGGCGGCGGCCAGCAGGACAGGCGCCATGGCAGCGAAGAAACCCAGGGCCTCAAAAACAGTGGTTTTTACGTCCGCGACACCGCCTCTCAGGATGATGCTGGTCGACACAGGAGCCTTTAAGTCGGTCTTCCAGCATCCAGGACCGCAACCAGACACCGGACAAGGCCGCCTTCCTGACGGCCGCCAACGGAACCCCATCCTCTCCCTGACACCAGGCCCTGTGATCTCCATCCTTGGCCAGAGTTACTCCTGGACTTCCCCGCCGCGGGCGTAGGAACCCCACTCCCTGGGGGCCGATTTTCTGGCGCGCCGGCCTGCTAGTCGGCGGGGCGCCAGCGCCTCCTCGATACCCGACTCCTGCCGGGCTCTCCCGTTAACGGGCGGGACCCAGACCCACCATCAGGCCGCGCCCCCACCAGTATGCACACCTTCTGTCGGAGTTCCCTGGAGGTGTTTAAGCGAAGCCTAAGTCCCCGGAGGCTAGCCTGCTCTGTGACATCAGCACAGGCCAGCCCGCGCTGGTTTCAAGCTCACGCCAGGTATTCGACATCATTCACGGCCTCTCACCCTCCGGCGGGACCACGCCAAACTGCTTTCACAAAGTTCGTCTGGCACGGGTGCAAAGGACGCCACAGCCTGGGCAAAACAGTGCCTGCAGTGCCAGACCAGTAAAGTGGGTGGAAATCACGCAGTCGGGGTAGACGAGTTCCCACAGCCAGGCGCCGCTTCGCCACATCCCACATCGACGTCGTCGGGCCCCTTCCCCATCAGGCGATCCAGATACCACGGTGGTAGACCGTTCGGCCAGGTGGTCCCGAAGCCACGCCCATGCAAGAAGCCACCGCCAGCTGGCGTGCGCTGAGGCCCTGCTCTCCAGTTTGTTAGCCGCTTCAAGGCAGTCCCGGACCACATCACAACCGACAGGGCCCCGCTCCTCTCCGAGTTGTGGTCTGCCCTGGCTCAACTGCTGGGAACCACGCACCACACCACCCAGCGTACAACCCAGCGGCCAACGGGCCTGGTTGAACGATTCCACAGGTCCCAAAGTCATCCTCATGGCCGCTGCACCGCCGAGGACTGGAAACATCAGCTGCCGTGGGTCCTCCTCGGGTTGAGGACGCCCCCAGAGCCGCCGGCACCCATCCCCAGCTGAACAAACCTATAGAACCCCTCGTGGTGCCGGGAGAGCTCGTGACGGATGATTGCCACTCCCCCATCTCTGCAGAGGCTCCGCGACGTGGCGGCAAGTTCGCCCCCTTGCAGGCGCTCAGCCCATCGACAGAGCAACCACCTTCATGCCGCCACAGCTGTCATCCGCCACCCACGTCTTGTCCAGATTCAGCGCCGTCCGCCCACCACTAACTAAGCCTACAGGGGACCCTTCAGCGTGCTGGAGCGGAACAGCAAAGCATTTCCGGCTGGCACCTCCCAGGCAAGAACGGCTACTCACCATTCAGCGCCAGGATAGTGTTTCGCGGCGCCATTAATTAAGTCTCCCTCGCTGAGCTTGTTTTCTTTGGTGACTTCCGTTTTCTTCAAAGCTCAATTAGTCACGCCAAAACGTGCCAGGTCACGCATTTTAATCATTTTTACTTTATGGTATTTATACGAATGTCACATTTGTGTATCACATGTTTCTTCATTCACAGGCATCAAGACTGTATCTATATTGTAGCTCTGTATGTTTTGTATTGTAATTTGTACTGTTCAATGCATATTATTGTTTATTTTTTCGACCTCAGGTCACAGTCAATTCCATTGTCTCTCACGACCCGGCGTCATCGGCCGCAATATAAGCTACCTGGATCTGTAATAAAGTAGCAGTAACCTTGCCCTGCTCGTTTCTTTGACACACCTTACAAGATCATGTCCTACGACGGTCGAGAGAGGTTGCACCAGAAGCAACATATGTATATTCATTGTTATAATCACTGCCTTAACATGGTGATTGTGGATGTCGTTAAGTCTGTCAAGATTGTAGATGACTTCTTTGGATTGTTGGAATCCATATATGTGTTTATGTCATCAGCTGTGTTGTATGAGTTGTTCCTGCAGAAACAGAACAAGCTATTTCCAGCTAAACAACTGCAGAAGCTTAAAAGATTGAGTGACACAAGATGGGCATGTCAGTATGCTTCCTGCAAAGTAATGCTGCTGAAACTACCAGCTATTTTCGAAAGTCTAGAGGAAGTATCCAATGAGCACTCTGGCAAGCGTGCTACTGATGCAGCTGGACTTTTGAATGCAATTAATTTCTCATTCATCATAAGCCTTGTTATGTTTGAAATTCTGCTGCACAGAACCAAACTTCTGCCAGACATGTTTCAGTCACCTACTCTTGATTTAATTTAACTGCTGCTGCTGACCTGGTTGAGAGACTGCATGGTGAGCTGGAGCAAGAGAGAGGGAGTTCAAGTTGGGATGTTCTTTGGTCTAAAGCAGAAGACATAGCAAAGGAACTAAACATCCCAGTAAAGTTAGCTCGTAAATCCCAGAAGAAAAAGACAGCAATCTTCCATGCTTGATGGAAGATGGAGAAGATGGAAACTGGAAGGATAGATGAGAAGCCCGGAGCTGTGGCAGAAGCCAGCGGATGGACAGCGGCTGGGGGGACGTTGTCGATTCACTGGCCCTGGAAGATGGAGAAGATGGAAACTGGAAAGACAGAAGAGAAGCCTGGAGCTGTTGCAGAAGCCAGTGGATGGACAGCGGCGGGGGGACGTTGTCGATTCACTGGCCCTGGAAGATGGAGAAGATGGAAACTGGAAGGATAGAAGAGAAGCCCGGGGCTGTGGCAGAAGCCAGCGGATGGACAGCGGCTGGGGGGACGTTGTCGATTCACTGGCCCTGGAAGATGTAGAAGATGGAAACTGGAAGGACCGAAGAGAAGCCCAGAGTTGTGGTAGGAGCCAGCGGATGGACAGCGGCTGGGGGGACGTTGTCGATTCACTGGCCCTGGAAGATGTAAACTGGAAAGACGGAATATGCTTTGTTCTTATTTATCTCTACCGATTTCAGCCAATCTTTAAAACTCGGGTAAATTTTTCCAGCCTCACCTGTAGACTGAGTATACTCTGGATTCATCTTGACGAATAGGGAAGGTTTTCTGTATCACCGATTCACTTAGTACAGCTATGCTCTTAAGTGGTATGCCATGATTGCATAGGATTTCGTTCAAAATTCACTAACTGGCAACTTAACATGCTCCATATTTATCTTGTGAGGACAAAAAGGTCAAACTGGGTATTAACTGATTTATTTGTTGTTGTTGTTTTAGATTTAGCTGGCCTTGTGCCAGCACGGGCTCTTGCTCCTAGAGCAGCCCATAAAAGTTTTAGGCTCCAGGTATACATAGCAGAGTGCAGACGGAAAATGTAATTCTTTGACTCTCGATTGCTGTGACCCGCATTCTGAGCAATTTTGTGTTTTGTTGACAGTCAAACCAATGGGCAATTTTAGAGACATAATATACATGCAGTGATAAAACATATATCCATGAAAGGCCAGGAAACACTACACATGAATATTTACGTGAGATTCTTGACATGTTAATAAGTGATGGCGAACGCGAATTGATGCTAAATGAAGACATCTGACGTCTTTACAAGTACTCCCGCCCTTAAAAAAAAACAATTATTATGAAATAATGATTGAAGATTTCTGGAAATCAAGAACCTCTGGAGCAGGAGCCGCCTCAAGTTCTTGATACTCGCGGACGATAGCGCGGCTTCGACTGCTGAATCGCCCGTAGGTTTGTCGAGCAGATGACTTCCTTAGTGCGGCCCTTGGGACGCCCTCGATCACGTTTGGGATGCCGGTTCATCCAAGGCCTTGTTTTGTGGAGAATTCTGGGACGCCTGCGGCTTCCTCTGTGAGTTCTGTCCCATCAGGAAGGCTGGCTATTTCTGTCTCGACAAAACCCAGTCTTCCTATCCATGGATGTTGATGAGGTAGGCCTTGGATGCCCTACTGACGACACAGTATGGGCCTCTGTATGGTCTGGTCAAGGGTGGGCAGTGGGCGTCGATCCTGATGAAGACGTGCGTGCAGGAATCCAGGTGGGTCCTGTCTGCGAAAGTCTTTTGGCAGGGCACGAACATCTTTGCTATTTCCCTCAGTCTTGGAAGGGGCATATCTGCAACATACGGCTCCATGGGGAAGAACTCTCCCGGTATGGCCAGCGTTTTACCGTAGACTTTCTCTGCGGGAGATTCATCGCCATTTGCCTTTGGTGCAGTGTGGAAACCCAGCAGGACCCAGGGGAGCTGAGCCTTCCAATTGTCGTCTGTGCAACGTGCCATTAGAGCTGCCTTCAATGAACAGTGGGTCCTTTCCACTATGCCATTGGCTGCAGGGTTACATGCCGTCATAATGTGGAGAGTTGTCCCCATCAGGCGTGCCAGGGAGACCCAGAGCTCCGATAAGAATGCCAGGCCTCTGCCTGTAGTTATGCTGTCAGGCACACCGAAACAGCTTATCCAACTTGACAGGGGGGCTTCTGCGCAGGTGCTTGTTGATGCTTCCGTTATCAGGGTTGCTTCCGGCCATCTTGTTGAACGGTCTTTGACCATCAGGAGGTATCTGGCGCCCCCTGATTGCGGCAGAGGCCCTACGACGTCTTCATGGATGTGCTCGAAACACCGACGTGGTTGAGGAAATCTCCAATGCCTGATTCCGTGTGTCGGGTGATTTTACTTGTCTGGCACGGTACGCAGTTCTTTGCCCACTCCCGAACATCCTTCCTGATCCCGTGCCACACAAACTGTCATCAGGCGCACTGTTGTTCGTCCTGATGGATGGGACAGCCCGTGGATGATGTCGAACGTCTGCTTTCTCCTTGATGCGGGTATCAGGGGCTGCAGGCGGCCAGTGCTGGTGTCACAGAGAAGTGTTGAACTGGACCCACATATTGGCATGTCTTCCCACCTCAGTGCAGTGAGTGCCGTGCGGTAGGCAGCTGTTTCTGGGTCAGTGGCTTGTTCCTTCCCCAGGTCCTCGTAGTCAATGCCCAGGTGGACTGAATTTATCTCGACCCTTGATAGGGCGTCGGCCACCGGGTTGTTCTTGCCAGGGACATAGCTAATGGTGCAGCCGAACTCAGAGATAGCAGCCAGGTGCCACTGCTGTCTCGCCGACCATGCGTCTCCCGCCCTCATGAATGATGAGGTCCAAAGCGATTTGTGACCTTATAAGAATTTCTGTGTGCCCAAAGACTAAGTGAGAATTCTAAGTCTAAGTAGTAGACTTATAGAATATTCAGTGTGCCTAAGACAAAGTCTCAGCCGCTACCACTACCCAAGATAACAGGTGGAAATATTATAACCTTTTTAAGGCACTAAATAAATGTGTAATGAGAAACACATAATTTCATTTAGAAACCAAGATTTTAAAAACATTTATTTCCAAGATAGCTGACATTTAAGCACGATAAGGTGAGTGCAAAGACAGTTGCAATGTCAAGCAACTTTGCCCTACTTAAGTTATATATATATATATATATATATATATATATATATATATATATATATATATACATTATATGTATGTATATATATATGTATATATATATATATATATATATATATATATATATATATATATATATATATATATAATACAGTACAGTACATATATATATATATATATATATATATATATATATATATATATATATGAAAGGATAATGCAAATTTGAGATAAATAGTATAGAATGTCACAGAAAAGTCTGGAATCGAACATGAAATGCACACGTTCATGGCGGAACTTGACCGTTCACTCAGTTAACTTGAACGAAGTTTCCTTAGTTCCTTACCGGAAGTTGTAGTCATGCTCAAATATGAGGAGACGTGATTCTTTTTGTATCGTCCAAAATCCCAGACTCGATGTAACGTTGCCAAGTAGTGTGTAAACATTTTTAGGTTTCTGTAAAAGAAGACTATTGAGATGGCTCCTTGTCTGTTTGTCCACACTTTTTCTGTCCGCTCTCAGATCTTAAAATCTACTGAGGATAGAGGACTGCAAATTGCTATGTTGATCATCCACCCTCCATTCATCAAACATATCAAATTGCAGCCTTCTAGCCTCAGTAGTTTTTAAAATTTTATTTAAGGTTAAAGTTAGCCATGATCGTGCGGTGCCAACAACACATGCCACCACCGGGCCGTGGCTGAAAGTTTCATGGTCCATGGCTGAGAGTTTCATGCAGCACTATACGCTATACAGCTATGCTCAGATCAGACACGACGTGATTCTTTTTGTATCGTTCAGAATCTCAGACTCAATAACGTTGCCAAACAGTGTATAATTTTTTTTATATATAAAAAATGGGAAAAGGCACGTTAAACGAAGAAGAAGAATTTCTAATGTCATACTATAAGCGCGATCCCTTTTATGCATTGGTATAATTCGTAATCTGTGTGGTTTGAACAGGTTTTTTTTTTCACATTGCTTAGTTGGGAGGGAATCATACCGAGACGTGGCTCTGATCTTAGTACAGTACCGGTCTTGACTCTACTCGACATTGTTGATCCAGCGTCGTTAATATTTACTTTAAGAGTTGCATTGTAGGATTTTTTTTTTCCTTGTATGTTTTAACCTTGAATTCCCGTGATCTTTTCCTAACTTCATGGTGATATGTAACCGGAATTTTATTTGTTTCCGTCTATCAGCTGTAAATCCCAGAGTTAATCAAAATCCGCTGTAAATCCCCTAAACTCAAACCAAAATCCGCCAAATTTCCCGCTAACCGCAGAGGCTGTTAAAAATCCGCTAGGAGCTCTCAGAATCCGCTAAATTTACGATTTTTCCGCTAAGTTGGCAACTGGGTTGGGTCCTGAGAAAGTTTCCTACCGGTCATTTTGTTCAAATTCCATTTCGTTAAAGAGAATAGAGGTGGCTTCGTGAAAAGTAGGGAAGCAACACGATAACTGAATTGAGAGATGCAGTGAAACAGAGTTTGGGAATTATTTGAATAACGGAGAAAAGAACTTCCAAGCCTAGTGTCTTCATGTAGGAGTGCAACTAAATGCAGGTAGGGATAAGTGAAACCCAGTTGTTGTGAAAATGAGAGAACAAGATATGAGAATGGAAATGTAGAAATTTTAACGATAAGAATGCAGAAGACCTAATGAATAGGGTGAAAATCTGATAAATAAATAAAATAAATAAAATAAAAATGTCGTGGAATACTTTGAAAATGGTTTACTCTTGAACAAATTTGTGATGTGAAATGCGATGAGTGTTTAATACACACAATATCTCAAGGAAAGAAAGGAACGATGTTTCGGAAATCATTGAGAAAAATGTGTGCTATGATCATCTTGCGCAGAGCTCCTCATAGTCCATCGGTTAATGTTTAAATAAATTTGCTTGCAGAACTTTTGGGTAGAATTTTGGCAACATGGTTAAAATTCATCACTGGACCATAATGGACAAAGAAATTGATGTTGCCATTTTCTCTATCATGGTCTAGGTGGTGTGCTTGAATAAAACTGAAACCGCGTATCATAAATATAAGTTTCCTTGTTGTTTTCCACTTTTTGTTGGTTACATGGAGCCCAAGGACCTATTAGCAGCAAAAATATTGTTAAAAGGCAGAGTTTTATTAGTGTAAATATATATTTTGATGTGGTATTAGTAACTTTCAAGAATATGCCTAGCGTTATTATTTTTTGTCACGGTGAGGAACAACGATTATGAAAGTAAGTGAAGTAGTAACATTGGTGTTGGTGTTAGCATTGTTTAGGAGGTATGGTGGTGGTGTTAGGTTTTGGAAAGAGGGGTAATCTTCGCAATAGGTAATATGAGTCCTTTCTGTGTAGCATATTGCTTCAACAGTTTTTGCATGCTCCAAATGCATCTCGGTGTAAAAAGTGTCGAGATATGGTGCTCGCATCACAACACATGAGGCCTGCATCCCAAAGGCTGCTGCATGGAAAGGGTTTTAAATTAGGGAAAAGGTGGTGGTAGCATTAGTTGATTTCTTTATATTTCAGGTGAAAATGGTAGCAACTGGACGACAAGTGATGTTCCAGCCTTCTTCCTCAGATGCTATGTTTCACCAAATGGCAGAAAGCCCTTATGCTGTTGGGCTGTCCTTGTACATATATCACAATTTCTGAAGCCAGAAAGCAGTATCTATCTTGAGTGACTGTGGAGCTGGAATCTCATATGACAGGGTTACTCGAATATGCAACAACATTGCTGATGCCATATCTCATAATATGAAGGAGTATAGTGTATATGTGCCTCCAGGTCTTATGAGACACAAGCGGATCAATGCATCTGGGACGTAACATTGACAAAAATGTTGACACCCTGATGGGAAAGGGACGCTTCCATGGAACAGCCTTAGGTATATATCAGCTCAGGTCAAGGAGAAACCATTGTCGATCCACTGCAAGTTTCAAGCCACAAGTCAGCTTCAGGTCCAGTGAATGTGCCAGCATCAGTTACTGAACTATCAAAATATACAATTGAAGGCAATCCAAAACCAAGAACAAGCCCTCAATACCCAGACTACAAAATCGGACAGTATGACAAAAAAAGTGCAACCAGGCAGAGACCCAAGATATTGCCTGGATGTTGGCACGATTTTGCTGCTGCAGAAACAGCCCCATCCGAATTGATGATTCTGTCCAGCAGATTGATGATTCTTATCATCAGCAAATTGACAGTTTTCCAGCACAGGATGACGGTCAAGGCACAGGAGCTGTCTCAAAAGAAGTCAACCAGCCTGTTGGATTATGGTTACCCTATAACTCTTTGGCCCAACCAGAAGATGCTCCTGTTGCCATTGCCAATGCGTTTGGCCTGCCTATCATCAAAGCTCCAGCACATGAATCGGTCAATTAGTTACAGCACTGAATCAGCTGAGCAGGCTAAATGAATTAGTGTCAGGCCAAGACAAAAAACTGCTAGTAACCTTAGACATAGATCTGTACAAGAGAGTTATTAGGCTGGAGCAACTAGAATCTCAGTAAGCAAACAGGTGGGAGCTTTGTCCAGGGGCATTTACATTGTGCTTTGTGCCATCCGATGTTTGGGCAGAACAATTGAAGGAAGTGGCCTTGGTGACGCCTGGCAGGAAGCTGGTCTTTACAGCAGTGTCACCACCTCACAGATTATCAATGGCAATCATTACAACAGAGCAATGTAAAGCGCATCAAATCACACTACGAGCACTCTTCGATTTGTGGATGGAGTCTTTCTTTGAGGAGAACCGCACTGTATATGCCACCCTGCAGAAATGTGTTATGAAGCTGGCAGAGGCATGCAGAAATCAGGAAGATGTCCATAAAGCTCAGAAAACATTCCTACTAGAGTTGAAGTCCACAGACATTGAGGAGTTGCTTCTCGGATTTGATGAAAGTCACAAAGAGCTACCAATGTACAAATGGGCACGAATGTACATGAAACAAGTGATGACTCTGTTACAGTTTCAACGTGCAACACGGGAAGAAAACTGGCTGCTTTACTTGGGAGCACTTGAGAAGCCCTGTACATACTTCTTTGCTTATGACAGATTGGACTATGCTCAGAACATCCCTGAATACATTGCAAGAATGCAAGAACTCGAAACAACAGACCTAGAAACCTGGGATGAATTCTGTCATGGAAGTTTCACTGTCAACACAAGCAAGAGTGTACCATTTACACTCATTGGAATTGATCAAGCTACGGAACACCTGAACAAGATCACCGAGGGCCAAGGAGGAATATCAGAAACTTTGCTCAAGTTCTGTCTCATAGGACCTGAACTAGCACGCCTCTCTGAGGAAACTGAGCAACTTGTTCTGATCCCTGACAAAGCCACAGATCAGCACCACTGCTTATCCAAGGCCAAGGTTACCCGACAGGAACATGCCATTAGTAAACTAAAAGTTGTATTAGCTGAATGCAACCTCTTTGGTTCCAGGGATGATGCTGACAAAACTGGTAATGATTGCATGTTCAAGCTCATCTCCAAACAACTTCTTGATAAGAAAGTATAGCACAGCATCTTATCGACAGAGCAAGTAGGCGAGGATGCCTTCAAAAAGTTTGTAAATGAATGCATCATTGCAGGAGGAAATCTTTGGGACAAAATGTCTAAAGTGAAGTTGCTGACTTGGAATACATGCACCAGTGAAATCAAGCTGAATGCTGGTTCAGAAGTTTTGACACTCAAGGCTATGTCTACACTCTTTGCTAGAATGGTACTAATTGCCAGATCTTCACGTGATGACGTCAACCTGGAAGAAGTAATTGGTATCCAGGAGTTTTCACATGTCAATGGATCTTTGATGCAAGTTAATGGAAGCCTTCATCCAACTAATGACAAGAGTAGCATTATTCATCTAATGGAAGGCCTTGCACATGCAGCGG
Source organism: Macrobrachium rosenbergii (assembly GCF_040412425.1). NCBI lineage: Eukaryota > Metazoa > Arthropoda > Malacostraca > Decapoda > Palaemonidae > Macrobrachium > Macrobrachium rosenbergii. Next base: position 18,263,200 of record NC_089763.1, on the reverse strand, counting down.
CCAATGAAGTGTCGTTAGAGGAGCACAGCATGGCCACATTAGTAGTTGATGGTATGGCTGTAGTTCAAGAACTAATGGCTGTCAAGAACTTCAAGAGTACCAAGGAATTGGCAGAGGCCTATGTCAAGCTTATTGATGCCAAAGCTAAAAGTTATGGCTCTGACATAGGTCCGTGTTATATTTGACGACTACACCAAAGAAAACTCTGTTAAGGAAACCACTCGAGAACAGAGAAGAGGCAAACTGAAAGAAGTAAGATCCTTCAAAGTTGAGGATTCAACCCAGATAAAGAACAAATCCATGTTCCTTGCTAGCAACACAACAAAAGACTCTCTCACAATTTATCTAGCCTAGAAACTGATTGATCACAGCACTGTCAATGTTGTTACTGCCACTCGCAAGAGTGTGATGGTCAACCATGAGAGACTAGTAACTACCAAGGTGAGCACTCAAGAGGAAGCAGATACAATCATGATATTGCATGTCCTAGATATTGCAGCTTCTGGTGGCACTGTCCATATCTACACACAGGTCACTGATGTTCTTCTCTTGGCCCTCCATAGGCTTCCACAACTTGGAAGAAATTTTGCCACGGTCATGGGAATTGCAGAATGCCGTCGTAAAGTTTATTTGCAACCCATCTATGATGCTCTAGGACCCAGGAAGACAGCTGCCCTGATCAATTGGCATGCTCTGACAGGACACATCAGAGGAAAAGGAAAAGAAACATGCTTCGGTGCTTTCACGACTTCCAGTTCTCATGTAATTTCTGCCATGAGTGACCTAGGTGTGGGAGACGAACCAACAACAGAAGTTGTTGAAGGTTGTGAGGAATTTCTGTGCTCTCTTTTCTGTCCAAGGAAAGAGAAAATCACCAAAGCCAAAAACCTGAGGTGGAATTTGTTTAAGCATCTCAAACCTGAACAGGTCGTGGACAAACTACCCCCAACGCCAGGAGCATGGATGCAACACATTCGGCGAGCTCATTTTCGGGCAAATATTTGGTCTCAGGACATGATAGAAGAGCCAGTATATCCCAATCCACTGAGTCTAGGATGGAAAGAAGAAACTGGAAGACTGATGCCACTGCTTTCAAGAGAGGCACCTGCACCAGAATGCGTGCTACAACTTGTTAAGTGCGGCTGTGGAGAGAACAGCAAGTCAATGGTAAAATGTACTGTAAGATGCTCCTGCAAAAAAACACAAGCTGACATACACAGAACTCTGTCGCTGCGGAGGCGAAGAAGACATCTGTGCCAGCGCATCATTTCTGCCTGCAGATGATGATAAGGAAGGTGATGAGGATGTCTAATGGTATGTTACTAAAGGCTGTACAAATGGCTCACCATCTCACAATGACTCTCCTTGACTTCATATACCACTGTGCATCATGCTAATTAATGATTTGACAGCACTTTTTTCCTTGACTTTATAATTAAGTGTTATACCATTTAATATCCTAACAGCAACAAGTTTATGGACCCTTAATCATTATACGACCACGTTATCTAAGTGCTAACAGATTTTTTCTGTAACAAAATTAATAGCTTCTGAAAATTCAACTAGATCTGTTTTAAAAAATTGGCAACATGTATTTTTTTCATTCTGTAGGCTACACTGTTTATTATAAATAAAATGCATTTTTGAACATTCTACCCAAAAGTTTTGTATATTTACACTAACCGATAGACTATTAGGGCCGGTATAATTGTTCCTGATGTCCATTGGCTATTTTATCACCTCTGTTAATGTGAACTGATATATCTGATGATTCACCTGATATCAGGAATATAAATTTCTGTAGGCCAACGTCATTTGCCCGTGATTCAGTTATGACAGCAGACGAAACTTTTATGAGCTGAGACAGTTTTTAGATGGGACTTATGCTCAGTTAACAGAAAGGTATTATGTCCATAATCCAAGGAGTACGCCAGGTTGCTACCCTGTCGGCCTAGGCACTACACTGAAAAATTTGACTTTGTTGTTTTACTTTCGAGTTAAAAAAAAAAAAAAAAATAGCAAAGACAGTTAAAAGAGAATCGATGAATAATATCAGCTTTCGAATGTCAAAAAAATTAAAATTAAAAAAATTGTCAAACAAACGGAGACAAGATGTATAAAGGCACTTGTGCACGAACAAATGAAAATAAACTGAATGGAGATAAACTATACGAAAACAGAATGAAGTACCTCGATCTTTTATTCAAAGCTCGCACAAGTCCTCTGGAATTGCAATAAAAGGTAAATATAAGAACAAAGAAAGAGACAAGAGATCAATAGACATGGATTTACTTAGTCCCTTGCAGGTGTTTCCATTGTACATTTTGTTTGTTATGATTTTTATGACCTCTTTTACAGGAAAATTTGTATATAACCCTCGATGTCTAAGGTTACCATATATTAGCAGACAAAAGCCTGTATGTAAATGTTCCTGCAAAAGATGCCATAGAAATCGTAGCAAACAAAATGTTCAATGGAAATAACTTCAGGGTATTATTATATTATTATTATTATTCAGAAGATGAACGTTATTCATATGACCTACAGGGCCATTGACTTAAAGTTAAAGCTCCCAAAGAATATGGTGTTCATTAGAAAGTAGTAACAGAAGGTAATAGGAGATATAGAAAGAAGAGATTGGCTATTAGAAAAGGAAAAATTATTTACCAATTTAATAAATAAATACAAATGTAAATAAAATACCAGAATTGTTAAGTAAAATTCAAAGTTTATGATTCACGTTTTCATTTTTAATAGAGTATTGCAGGGGGAGAATTACAAGTAATAAATTGTATTTTGATATGTTTATTACAACCGTTACCAAGATAACACCGAATGGCCCTATTACCCCAGTGGCTGTCTCATAATCCAAGATCTTAAGATCTAATCCATCCTTGCAACAGATAATTTAGAAATGTCACATATTGAGCTATCTCGCTTCCAGGAAGACGGAGGAGAGAAAATAAACGAGGAAAATGCAATAATCTTGACCCTAGTGGCTTTTAAAGAAAGGGAAAATAAGAGAGTTGCTGTTAGCCTGGGAATTTAGAAGTGTGAGCTTGTGCCGTTACAAAGGCAACGCCACGACAAAAGTCTCGTAGTGTCAGTCCTACTACTGTCACCACTACCTGCAGACGTCAGTTGAAGACCTAAACAGAAAGAGAAGGTAAAAGTGGAGAATATCGAAGGCTTAAATGTGTTAAGCTTATTTTGTTGTCTTCTATTTCAAAATTGCCAGATTTTAATTCATAAGATATAGTTTATCATAGAACTAGCCAACGACAGGGTAGGCTGATCTAGGACGTTTTAATAAACGTAGACCTCCGACCAGTAATAGGCCTATCTTGTGGACTAGAATCATGAGATTTCTTTACGGTAATTATTATATGATAATTTTGACGAATTTACAGTCAGATCGTCTTTCACGAATATAACTGGTATAGCATACATATAAGTCGGTTTGCAATGGAAACCAAAGTTATAGGCCTACTTAGGTTAGCTTTACGAGTGAAGTCTTGGGGGGGGGAATTCATAGACCGAATGTCATTTTGAGAACACTTATAAGCCAACTGTACTTATCTTGGTCTCAGCAGTGTAGCCTATTTAATTAATGGCTGATGTCTGACCGAAATCCTCGACCAGCTTAAGCTAGCTTTGCTTATGAGTCTCTAACTTAGCCTTGGTTAACCCATTAGTCTATAGGCCTAAGCAGTTAAGTATACCTTAGTTTAACCAGACAACTGAGCTGATGAACAGCTTTCCTAGAGGGCTGGCCCGAAGGATCAGACTTATTTTACGTGGCTAAGAACCAGTTGGTTACGTATCAACGGGACCTACGGCTTATAGTGGGATCCGAACCACATTAGAACAAGAAATGAATTTCTATCACCAGAAATAAGTTTCTCTAATTCTTCATTGAATGGTCGGAGAACGAATATGGGCCCAGCAGAGTGCTAGCCGAGAGCGATACCAACCTGTCCAGTGAGGACCTGGCCTAAGCTCTGTTTAAGCACTAGACTGCATCTTGAAAAGAGGCCTTCTTGGCTGTTGCACAGCAAAGAAGATTCTTGCCAGAACTTGATGTTTATTCTGTCAGACTACTTAGCTTGTTGTAGGCTATGGCCTGTTTTTCATTCTCAACACCCCCTCATTTTGTAGGGGTTTTTTTTCCTGTCCAGTCTGTGAAAATTGTTTTGAACCACATTTGGAAACAAGATGTTTCATGGATAAAATGAATATGCAGGTGGTAGGCTATGTATAAAAACCACTGGTAGGTTAGGCATATTTTGTGACAAACTTTCACAAAGAAAGTGTAACATGTATTTTTCTAACTGCATATAATGCAAGCTGGGCTGTGCAGTATTCAGGCTGTATTTCAAACGAAGTTGCAGGCTATTCTACAGAAAACCTCAGCAGGATGCCATGTTTAGTACCAGCCCCTTAGGGACGATTGTGAAAACAAACAAAAGATGGTAACTTTCTGAAATAATCTCACCTGTACTGTATTAATTATATACACCCATTTCTCTGTTTTTCAGTTAAAGAACTTTATTAATAAACAGTGTCTCCATACAGAGCTGTTCTGTTGAATTATCCAAGTTACAAATGATTTTCCTCATGGGAGTTATTTCAAATTTTGGGTGGTTGTATTAATGCAGTGTCAGTAGTTCCAGCTGTTGTTTTTCAGCAACTCTTAAGCCTTAAGTAATTTTTTACTTATCTAGTGCATTTGAATGAATTTTCTTGATTCTCACTTAACAGATAAAGTCTCGTTTTTCTTTTCCCAGTGGATTAGTTTTATATACAGTACTGTACATCATTCTTATTACCTCTACCAGGTTAGAAATGGTTATCATTTGAGTGTGCATGTGTTTATGTTAACAATCACAAGAACAGGTATATGGATTCAGAGGAACTTGGGTGAACACATTTATTGGGAACCCAGGTGTTTGGTTTTTGGCACATATTGATGAAAATTTGATAATACTGTATATTACCATGGAAACCATTTTGTCTTAGACAGCTGAAACCCTACATGCTTGGACCACAATCATTATGTTATCCTTTTCATATTACATGCTTCTTGCCCATTCAGTGGTACAAGTGTATTTATACATTTCAGAGCGGCCTTCACAGAGATAAGCTTTTCTGAGTGCTAGTGTCTGTTGCTAAAAGTACATATTACACTTTTTTCAGGTTTTTTTTATTACTATTGTAATTTATGAATACTGTATAGGTATTGCCGACAGTACAGAGTTTATGGTTTCCATATTTTTGTTATTGTAAAAATAGGCATGGCCACCCAAATGAAAATAAAAGCATGGTCAGTGAGAAAAGAAAAGAGTTTAATCAGAATGAAAGCAGTAACATTGCCTTTGGAATGAAGGGAAGTATTAGAAGTAGGAAAACAAAAGCATGGGGAAATTATGTTTTTTGTGGTAAAAGGGAAGAAATTTTTAACCGATAACAACAGAAAAGGTAGAATTAGGCCGCCATGCTTTGGAGACAAATGTAAAGCATACTAGATTTATGAATGGGAATACATTCTTTTATGTAGAATACACACCAAGGAATACATACTGTACTCTATTAGTGTTATTCAAAATTAGAAGGATTAATAATATTGTACTTGAATATTTGAAATGATAAAAGGAATACCTCTTCCTCTTCTCAGTTAATAGATTGTTGAGGTTGCTGTTTTTAATGAGCCTTTTCCAGCTGTTTCTATCTTCAATGACTGATTTCACGATTGGTTTTAGTAGATAGTTTATGGACAGGTGCCCCTCTTGACTCCAACCATCCTTATTTACTGTATTGGGCTTGGTATTAGCAGAGTTTATCTGGCTCCCCCCATCCCTTCCCACATGTTTAGGTTAATAAAAGGGATACATAACCTTATTTACTCCCCTTGTTCAAATAGTTTGTTTTGTTTCTGTACTGACTGTCCAAGTTCTACTGTTATTTACAGTATCCAGGTTTTGTTGTCATTCCCTAATTGTGATATAGTAGTTAATGATAGTTAGGCATTTAATGCAGCAAGCTAATGAAATGAAAACTCTGTTAAGTCTTTGTTTTGTTGATTTTGAAAAGTCCTTTGACAGCATTTCGAGACAGACTATAGGAAAAATCATGAGGCATTATGGAATACTGGAAAAGTTTGTGAGGGTTATTATGAACATGCATGAGGGCACATCTTGTCAAGTGCTGGTTGTTTGAGTGACCCGTTTGAAGTAAAGTCTGGTGTGATTCAGGGTGGCATTCTGTCTCCTCCATTGTTTGTGTTGGTCGTGGTTTACATTATGAGAAGGGTTAAAAGAGAAAAGGATGCAGCTATGCTTTGGGGAGAAAATGGGAAACTTCTGGACTTAGATTATGCTGATGATTTAGTTTTGATCTGCGAGGGACCAGAAAAGATGCAGTGTGTTGGATCATCTAGTAAGTGAAGGTCAAAAGGTTGGTTTGGTTATAAATAATGGAAAAACTGAAATCATGAATTTGAATATTGAAAATGCACAGGATTGCCCAATTGAAAGCACGGTTGTAAAGCAAGTGGATAAGTTTAAATATTTAGGTACTCATTTAGATAAGGATGGTTTTCTGAGCACAGAATTTATGGAATGATTAAAAAAGGCTCATCAGGCAATGGGAATGCTTAAAAATATTTGGAATATAATAGTGATTTTTCTGTGCATACAAAAATCAAAATTTATAAAGTAATGGTTAGGAATATTTTTATTTTAATTTGTTTGCCATTGTTAATACTTTTTTCAAAATGGACTACTTAACCTTCTGGAGGACCCCTTCGAGGTTAGTAATGTCAGTGTACCTGACGTGATCCCGGTAGGCAGTTGACTTTGATAGTAAATTTTTAGCATTTGAAAATAAGGCGCTCAGAAGAATATTAGGAATTAGTTAGAGGAATAGGATATCAAAAAGCAGAATTAGAGAAGTAATGAGGGTGCAGCCAGTTGATGAGTATGTTAGGTTTCCATGCTGGAAGTGGCTAGGTTATGTGTATAAAAGACAGAGATTAGTACAAGATACACCAGGGTGGGTTGCCCTTGGTAGAAGAGGTAGAGGTAGGCCAAAGGAGACTTGGTTGAGGATAATGAGGCAGGAAGCAGGAGATGAGTGTAAGAGAGATCTTGTGGAGTTAGCCTAGGACAAAATGTGGTGGCATGAGTTCATAGAGGCCCTATGCATCCCCTTGGGTGCCACAGGAAATGATTGATTGATTAAGTTAATGATATGCTGTGTCTCTTATGTCATTGTCATCGTAGGTAAATGATATACGGGCAGTCCCTGGTTATTGGCGGGCTCGGTTATCTGTGATCTAATTTTTCGCCGCTTGTCTAACGACAAAAATTGGCAATTTTCAGCGCCGACACGCACCGATTTCTGCTTATTGGCGCCGATACAGACCTAACAGAGTGCCAGTAACCGAAAGTCAGCAATTTTCAGTTATTGGGGATTTTCACTTATCATCACGCCGTCGGAATGGAACCCCCGCCGATAACTGGGGACTGCCTGTACAGTATTCCATGAAGGGATATAGATCACAACAACCTTGAGCCCTCCTGTTTTCCTAGAGCATATTTAGTACTCTAGGGATATACTGTACCAAAAAGGTACAGTTTTATGGGATAGAAGCCTAAGATTTGTTGTGTTGCTTAGAAACAGGATTTATATGTAAATGTGCAAACTGCTGAGGAAGAGAAAAAAAAATTGTATTTATAAGCTTATTTTACAAATTTTATTATTGTTACAGATGGATGGGTCCAGTAGCTCCAGAAGAGCACTTGTTATAAGAGATGATGGTGAGGCAAGAGTGGTACCTCTTGCTGATGTTTCAGTTATAGGCGAAGAAGCATCTGGAGAAGATAAGAATTCTGCTGTTATTGTTTGGCAGACCAGTGAACAGGTGGGAGCTGGTAGTGTTATGAAATAACTGCTGTGTAAAATAGGGCTCTTAAGTTCAAATCAACCTTTTGCTATGCAAAACCTTTGTATGTTCATTCATGAGTGCAACAATATTGTGTTCACATAGGGATAAACTCATTACAGTATTTTACGTACGACTATTACTTGTTACATGTTGGATGAGCTGAGAGATGAAAGTTATTCTTGAGAGAAGAGGAACTTTTTGTTTGAGCTTGGACACACTCATCCCATTTTCATCTTTTATATTGCTAAGAATTGTGGTTTATGCAGCATATAGGAATAATTATTATTTAGAAAAGTGAGGTTAACCCTGGTTAGTGATTGCAAGTTCAATTGTGTGTAGCCATAGGGTCTATCAGTTACACCCATTAACAGGAATGTGGGGTGGCTTGTTATGAATAAGTATGACATTCTTTATTAAATTTTGCCTTGTCTTTCATATTTTTCCTCTTAAAATGTATCTACACAATCATGGATATGTATTAAGGTCAGTTTAATTAATTTAACTGAAATTAGGCAATTCAAGTCTTTCATTTTGGTTATGTGTTCTTACAAATGTATGCAACTGTGTTACATTTCATCTCACATTTGCTATGTAAAAGTCTAAATTCATATTTAAATACCTGGTGTTCACTAATTTTTGTCTAAGTCATCTTGAAGCAGAATTGCCCTGTACTTGGTTATACCCACAATATGTATAAAAAACAAGAAATATATGAATGGTTTTTTCTTCCTTTTATTGTTTGCAACAAAAGAGTGCCTAGGCCGAAATATTGCTTGAATGGTAATGTCATCATCTAGCATCATTCATCTTTTTTTCTTATAGCGATGTGACTCACAAACACTGCATTTGGGGACTTGGTACTACTAATGTATGTGTACTCATCATTTTGCAAAGCTCTCTGCAATATTCCAGTGAATGTAGCTTTTTATATAAGTAATTTACCAAGTAATTAGATTGCTGTTAGTTTCGCTCGGCAGCTAAATTTGAAATTCGCTGGTCGTGCTATTTTGTTTTGGCCAGGTGACTAGCCCCGCCCACTTTCAGGGAAAGAGAGGAACAACTGGCAAAAGAGCTTCAGTTTGTTTCTGCTGGCTGATGGGTTTGCACCAGCTATTAGCAGCAGCTTTGTTTTGGAATGTCGTTATTTTTCCAATTGTCCTTTTCATAAATTAGTGAAGTATTCTTGTATTGGTAGCCTTGTGGCATGCTTAGATAGAGTTAGGTTTCTTTTTGGAACATTATTAATTGAATTTGTGACTTTCCGATTGTGACTTTTAGTTGACTTGTTTTCTTTGTAATATCAGACTCAAGTTCAACTAGCTTTAGGTATTGCAGCAAAGGCTGCAATATTCGTTTGACTAAAGAATCCTACGATTCACATACAATCTGCATAGACTGTAGGGGACAGGTATGTTGAGTGGATTTGAGATGTAAAAAGTGTTCAAACTGGGACAGTAAGAAGTGGAAGACTTTGAGGTCACATTTGAATAAACTGGCTGGGGATAAAAAGAGGAAGGTGACTGCTAGACAGATTAGTAAGTCTTTAGCTAGCCAGGAATCTCCTAATTCTAATTTTAATGTTAATGTCGATACTGGTGTTTCTGTGATTTCTGTGAACCCTGTTCCCAGTTCTCCATCTGTTCCACCCTCTCCTTTACCTGGCTCCCTTGCTTCTGAACCCAACCCCATTGCCAGCCTCAAGTTGAAGATTGATAAATGGTTCGAATTAATAGTGGAATCCATTGCCCAATTAGCGTCTTCAGTGAAAATCCTAATGGATAATAAGAGTGGTTCGGAGCACCCAGTGGCGCCTAGCGCTAGTGAAGTGTTAGTGGAGGAGGGGGCTGCTCATCCCATTGATTCCCCTAGCAAGGGTCAATGGCATACTCCCCTAAACCTGGGAGGAGTCTTACTGGTAACCTAAGGGAGGTTGATGGGGTCTGCCCATGGGTAGTTGCCCCCTCGGTTGAACCTGTTGCTGAAACCCAGGTTGCAGCCGAGCGCCTCTGGAAAGGCATATCTTTGGATGTACATCGTCTTTCATCAAGTTCGGATGAGTCTAGTCCCAGACGCCAATGGCACTTTGTGGACGAATTATATCCTCTGAAAAGATGTGCGGTGGGTGTGTTGTGTTCTCCTCCAGTGACTTGCAAGAGATTCAAGGAACCTGTGTGTAACCCTCGTCCTTCTTGTAGTCACTGGGACAGTCAGGAGTGTTTTTCTTCAGTGGCCCCCCTTGGTGGAGAGTCAGAGTTTGGCTCCCAAACGCTCTACTTCTCGTAAGCGCTCCTCATCTTCCAAGGCGTCTTCTCCCGAGCGGCCTCCAGCATCCAAGGTCCCTCTGGCGCCCAAACTCCCTACAGTGTCTGAAGTTTCCTTGGGTGTCGAGCGCTAGGTGTTGCCCGAGCACCCGAGAATGTCAAAGCGTTTGTTAGCGCCCAATCGTCCTTCAGTCCCCAAGTGCCTGTTTTCTCTTGAGCGCCCCTTGTTGCCCAAACGCCCATATCCCCAGTGGTTACAGAGAGCCCATGGGTGCCCGAACAACTTTATCAAGTCCATCCGTGGACGTGTTAAGGCTCCTAAGATATTAAGGCTCTTAACATATCTGCAGACGTGGCTCTTAACATGTCCGTGGATGTGGCTCTTAACACGCCAGGGACATGACTTCTCATGTCCATGGACATTACTCTTAATGATTCCGAGGACGTGACTCGTCAAGAGTGGGGGATGTTGGGACTCCTTCATGTCAGAAGAGGTCTTCTTTTTCCAGTCAAGACAACTCTCTCTCTCCCTTTACCTTATGGTGTTTACCTTCACCATAGGAAATGGGGGATTTGAAGTATAAGTTTTTTTTCCTCTTATGAAGTGGTTATTGATCTCATTCGTGAGTTCAATAATAAGTGTATGCAATTCTGAAGTTTAAATCCCCACCTGTGATCGCTCCTACTGTTGTTGAAGGCCTTCTAAGCTCAAGAAAGGATTCAAGGCACCTCTGGATTTTCTTGGCTGAGGACAGATGACAAAATATCTCTTGTTCCTCAAGAACTTGTTGGGACATCAGAGGGATAAGTTTCTCTCTGGCATTAAGAAGAACTTGTCTGTTCATAGAATTTTGAATGCTGGTGCTTGACTTCGTCAGACCACTTTCACTTCCTTCTACCAGAAGGACTTTGCCCACAGGTCCTTGGACACTTTTTCCTCAGATCTGGTGATGGCTGCTCAACAGATGGTGTATCTCATCCTGCAGATAGTGTATCTCATGCAGTGTCCCAGGCAGGGCAGTTTGTATCTTCCCTAAGATGATAGTGTAGAAGAGGGAATGAGTGAGGTGTCTGGCCTCTTTTCTTTCCCTTTTTCCTCTTTTTGACCCACAGACGGTTTTGAAGAATGACAGATCATACTCTGGAACTGGCTTGATGCAAGTGAGTTGCAATCATGCTGTTACAACATTTTTATGTTCCATACAACATACAAATATGCTTCTCAATAGTCTCTACCTCTCTCCAGCAAGGTGAGTGAGGAGTGGCAATCCCATTGCATGTGGCTTACATGGTTTGTTCCTTGAACGGATATAGTTCTCTTTGACTTCTATATATAGCCTTTACTTCTCTCTCGAGCAAAGGGAGTGAGGAGTGGTGACAAACCCGTTGCATGGGGCTGACATGGTTTGTTGCTTGAACAGATATAGTTCTCTTTGACTTCAGTGCTGTACAATATATGAATAAGGGGGGATGCCCTATCATCATAGGACAACTCCTCTATTGAGTAGCTTACTGTTGTCATCAAAGGGAATCTCCTCGTAAGATGTCTCCTCCGTTGCTGATGCACATTCCATTGACATTGCTAAGACATCTCCTTTGTCGACAGGGTGTTCTATCATCGTAGGACAACTCTTTTGAGTGACTTCTGATGTCATCATAGGGGATCTCCTCATAGGACGTCTCCTCTGTTGTCAATGCACATCCCATTGACAGTACTAGGACATATCCTCTGTCAACGGGGTGTCCTATCATCATAAGACAACTGCTCTTTTGGGTGGATTACTGATGTCATCATAGGGAGTCTCCTCTGTTGCCAATGCACATTCCATTCACAGTACTAGAACATTTCCTCTGTTGGCTGTGTGAAGCCCGTGTACAGTAGAGTACTAAGCATGTTTCTACATGGAACATCTTATCAAAGGACATCCCCTGGGGTTATCCTATCATCATCTCTGTATACAGTGCTGATGAATGGGGTTGCAGTAGCATGGTCACAACAGACATCAGTCAGACACAGTCCAGGATGAGGGATGTGTGTCAGACAAGTTCTGTCACTGGAGTCTATACCCATGCACAGGTACAGGAGTTCCACTTCTTTGGCAATGTGAAGTGACTGAGCATGCCTACTTTCCCTTGTCAGTTTCTTCTATCAGATTGGTTTTCATACCAAAAGCATGTATACAAGAAGAACTTTCATGTCCATGGAATTTTTATCAATGGTTCTTAGCTATGCTAAACCACTTGAGCTTCTGGTATCGATGAGATCTGACATGTCAGGTCTGTGACAGCAGTAGTACTTGGACAGACAGAAGTGCCTTCAGTATGATGACCAACTAGGAATCTAAAGGGAGATGGCACTGTTTCGATGAAATCAGGGGATAGGATGGTTAATCTTGTCTTCTGGTTCTTGCTCAACCTCAAAAGGAGATTGATCATACTCTTCTCTTGATTTCCTGTTGTTGGCTCTGTTCTGATTTGCTTATTCTACATATTCGAAGGTTACCAATTTGATTGATAATTTTCTCTCTGATGGTCCTGTGGTACCAAAGACAGTAGGACTTCTGTGTTACCCACATAGTTCTACCCCCTTCAACCCAAAGCTAACAACTAGTTCGTTGCTTCAAGCTGCCCAAAAAACAATGGCAAAGGGATCCTTTTTCTAGTTAGCACTCTGATCATCCAAGCTTACTGTGAAAATTCCTACTGGTCATCAGTACATTTCGGGTAAGATCTCTGGAAGGCAAAGTCATCCATATGTCTGTCACATTCAGAAAGGACACGTAGTTCAAGTACCAGGATAGAATGTATTTGTGAAATTCACGTGCATATCCTCTTACCTTGGAGTGTTGACCATAGGGAAGAGATCATTTCTCTGCCTAGGGAAATGACCTTCCAAACGTACCCTGCAATTTCATGGTGGTCATCAGTACTTTTGAAGCAACATCTCTAGGGTCCGCAGTCATCCATTGATCTATGGCATTGAGGAAGAACCTGTCGGTCTGATACTAGGATAGGATGTAATTGTGCAGTTCACTTTCTTATCCTTTTCCCTTAGGTTATTGCCCTTGGGTCCTTGGACTCCTTTTCCTTGGATCCTTGGTAGGTGCTCAATAAGTCATGTGGTTTACCCAATTCTTTAGGACAGGTTGCATCTCGCCTAAGGTGTGTGGCTACAAGGAGAAGGTATGGGCGGGACTGGCTTCCTACCTTCCTCCTGTTTTCTGTCCTCTTCCAGTGGATAGAGGAAGAGTGAACAAGCCGTCACGTGCTGGACTGGCGTGCATGCAGGTGATCTGCTTGGCTGAGTATCCTGTCTATAATCCATTTTTTGTTTGGATTAATAGAAGCATTTCCTTTCTTCTCTCTAGCAAGGAGAGAGAAGGGCTGACTATGGGCAAGCCAGTTGATTTTTTAGCTACATAGTCTTCAATATTGTGGGTTCGTCTGTACCTTTCAATTCAAGGGTTTTCATACTTCCCCTTGATTCATTGCCCAGAAGTCTGGCAGTTGAACATCCCATATGTTCAACAGATCAGAGAATTACTTGGAATCTTCCCTCCAATAGTAAGTCTCTGTACGTAAAGACCGAGGGTTTGTGTTCGTGTAGGAACAAGTGACAAATTTTTAATTATTTGTATTTTTCCTAACATACAAACCTGAGGTCTTTACATAAAAGGCCCACCTCTTACCACCCCTCATTCTTTGACCTGAGCCAAAAGGTAAACTGAAGAGACTGAATGCATACCAGTTGGGTGGGCGGTACTTCCGCCCCTACCATAGGTAACTGTTACCATAACCGCCTTGCAGAAGTTTAATGGCTGGACTTTCCAGCTTCACCGAAAGTTATCCATATGTATGTTAGGAAAATTACAAATTAATTAAAAATGTCACTTTTTCAGGCTTTTCTGTCCCCCAAGAGGAAATCCAGTTGCCTTCAGACAGTCCAAAATTTTCTAGCCTTTTCTTCTTGTTCAGCTCAACAATGGGTGAGCCTATTGGGGACTCTGACCTACATAGAAATGTTTGTCAGACTGGACAGATTACACATGAGAGTTCTCCAATTTTACCTGAAGGCCAGCTGGAACAGAAAGACACAGCTGGACAGTCATTTTTTCTGATCACCCTGGAGATCAAGTCGGACCTGCAGTGTTGGCTGTCAGAAGGGAAATCCCTTCATCCTCTGAACCCTGACCTAGACTTCTGTTCTGATGCCTCAGACATAGGCTGGGGGAGCCCTGCTAGACAATCAAGAAGTCTCCCAGACTTGGACCCCAGATCAACAGGGCTCACATATCAATGTAAGAGGGCTGAGGCTCAGTCTTTAATCATAGAGGCCTGGATCTCGCTTCGAACTCTGACATTAAGGACCTGTTTAAGTCTTTCGATAGGAAGAAACAGAAAAAGGACAATTCTTTGGTCTCCTGGAATCTGGATGTGGTCCTGAAATGGCTGATAGGCCCTTCTTTTGAGCCCCTTCGGTCTGCTTCTCTTCGGAATCTGACACGCAAGACTCTCTTTCTCTTTGCTTTAGCTACAGCTAAATGCATGAGTGAAATACAAGCCATTGACAAGAGAGTGGGTTTCTCTCAAGGAGATGCAGTTTACTTCTTCACCCTAGGCTTTCTGGCAAAGAACGAGGACCTGTCCAACCCCTGGCCTCATTCATTTACAGTTAAGAACTTAACAGATATTCTTGGTCATGAGGAAGGAGAGAGTTCTCTGTCCAGTCAGAGCTCTGAGATACTACCTGAAGAAGACAGAAAAGATCGGGGGTACATATAGTAACCTTTGGTGTTCAGTAAGGAACCCATCTCGTCCTCTGTCAAAGAAGGCCATGTCGTTCTTCCTGAGAGATTTGATTTCAGAAGCACACTCACAGCTCCAGGAGGACATTTCACCAAATTTTAAAGTGAGAGCAAATGGCATCAGAGCAGTGTCTACTTCATTGGCATTTAGACATAACATGTCCTTGTCCTCTGTTATCCAGTCGACCTACTGGAAGGGCAGGTCCATTTTTGCCTCTTACTACTTGAGGGAAGTAGAAACAGTGTTCAATGATTGCAGTACTTTGGGGCCATTATCAATGGCTGGCATGGTATTAGGTGAAGAATTATAGGAAGCACTCTTTTTCTCCTATCTTTTCATCTTGGTGTAGGGTTTTAAAGTTTTGGGGAGCCTAGGGGTACAAGGTACCTGGAGTATCCACCAGTCCTAGTGGATAGATTGTGGTTTTTTTATCAAGTGTTTTCAGAATAGGTGACAGCATTGTCTGTCTTGTTTTTTTTTATCTTGGCACTGTGCCCAGGGCAAGGGCACCTTATCATATGCTTTGCTAGCCATCAGGCATATCCTCCGCTACAAAGCTCCCACTTAAGTAGAGGTGCCCCATGGCTCAACAGCCATTCCACTACGGGTTAAGGTGAGCACCAACCAGAGGCAGTATTCACCTGCAATTGCTCACTTACCAGGTAAGGAAATAACAAGCATTGCATTCATTGCTGCCACATTTTTCTATTTCAAAGTCATTATCATGCCTAAATGTTTTGGAGTAGAATATGTCCATGTATTCCACCTCCTTTCACTGTGGGATTCAGCTTACTTACTTGGTAAGTTACATGGAAATGACATTTTTATAATAAATTTAAGTTTCATATATACTTACCAAATAATTACAGGATCAAAGCCTGCCCTCCTCCCCTCTCATGGACATGTGGTCGCAAACAAATTGAATAATAGCGGCCAGGTTGTTCCTGTGTTCCCCGATAGTGGGCGGGGCTGTCACCTAGGTAAAAACAAAAAAGAAGTGTTACCACTAAATTCAAAAAGTTGCTGCGCGAGGTAGACACATTAGTATGTAATTACTTGGTAAGTATATATAAAACTTAATTTTATTATGAAAATGCCATATTTCAAAGTATACAGCAAACCCACGTATTCACGGTGGATGAGTACCACACCCCCCCCTCGAATAGCTAAAATCCGCGAATACTTAAAACCCCTCTAAAAATATGTAGAACTGCCTATTTTAACCCTTAGGCCCTGTCCACACTAGCGGGCATGCCCGTCGGGCACTTCCAGCTGTTTATATTTTCTCTCGCTTCTGAAGCAGTGTTACCAGACAATCGAATCGTTCTGGCTCCGTACCCGGTCGGTCAGTATAGTGAAACGGTTATGGGAACAGTGTTTGTCCGTCGGGCAGTGCCCGCTAGTGTGGACAGGGCCTTAAACGCCGAGCCTCTATTTACAAAAGTGTCTGCCGTATACCGGCGGGGTTTGGGAGTTAGCGCCAAAGCGGAAAGAAAGTTTTTATCAAAAAATCACAGCACGCTTAGTTTTTAAGATTGAGTTCATTTTTGGCTCCTTTTTTTCTCATTGCCTGAAGTTTAGTATGCAACCATCAGAAATGAAAAAAGATATCATTATCATATGTAAATATTGGAATATATGACAGTGCAAAAAAAAAAGTCATATATAATTGTATACGAATCGCGCTGTGAGCAAAACGGTTAAAGCTAATAAGCTATTTTTTTTTCATTGTATTGTACACTAAATTGTGATGATTTTGGTATATAACAAATTGTAAAACGATCAAAGCAACACAGAGAAAATATTTTCACAAAATGATGCATGAATTCGTAACGCGTGGACATAAAAACAAGTTTCTTTAAAAAATTCACCATAATTCGAAATATTGTGCTAGAGACTTCCTGTTTGTTGCAAAATGAAGGTAAATGATTGAATATTACTAGAATGTGAGAGTTTTAGCTTACAATTGCATTTTTCGACCATTTCGGTCGAGTCAAAGTTGACCGAAGGTTGAAATTTTGGCACTTATTGTGATTTATATGAAAATATTTCAAAACTGGTAAAAGCTACAACCTTGAGTTATTTTTGTTGTATTCTACATGAAATTGCACACATTTTCATATATAAAACTTTATGTAACGGCTAATATAAAATGGTGCAAAAATTACGACAAAGTGACTAAAGAAATTCTGAGATTTTCAGCACAGTTAGCGTGCTCGGAGGTAAGGAAAAAGTTTTTTAAAAAATTCACCATAAATCGAAATATTGTGCTAGAGACTTCTCGTTTTTTGCAAAATGAAGGTAAATGATTGAATATTACTAGAATGTAAGTGTTTTAGCATACAATTGCATTTTTCGACCATTTCAGTTGAGTGAAAGTTGATCGAAGGTTGAAATTTTGGCACTTACCGTGATTTATATGAAAATATTTCAAAACTGACAAAAGCTACAACCATGAATTATTTTTTGTTGTATTCTACGTGAAATTGCGCACATTTTTATGTATAAAACTTTATGTAACGGCTAATATAAAATGGTGAAAAAATTACGACAAAGTGACTAAAGAATTTCTGAGATTTTCAGCTAAGTTAGCGTGCTCGGACGTAAGGAAAAAGTTTTTTTTTTTTTCAAAAATTCACCATAAATCGACATATTGTGTGCTAGAGACTTTTCGTTTTTTGCAAAATGAAGGTAAATGATTGAATATTACTATAATGTAAGAGTTTCAGCTTATAATTGCATTTTCGACCATTTCGGTCGAGTCAAAGTTGACTGAAGGTTGAAATTTTGGTACTTATCATGATTTATATGAAAATGTGTCAAAATTGATAAAAGCTACAACCATTAGTTATTTTTTGTTGTATTCTACATGAAATTGCACACATTTTCATATATAAAACTTTATGTAACGTCTAATAGAAAACTGTGCAAAAATTACGACAAAGTGATTAAAGAATTTCTGAGATTGTAAGAGCCTGACGCCGTCTCTTCCAAACACGTGTGTGTTTGTGTGTTAAATCGTCCATCGGAGTGGCGGGCGTTTGGCGTCTTCTACAAGCAGAAACATACACACAGTTTGATACAGAAGATTCGTTGGAACATTATGAGTACATGAGTAGAATGCTTGCATGGCAATGCAAGTAGTGGTGATTGTACATACATCAAGACAACAATGGTTAGGAGAAATTTTGAAATATTGTTTGGTTGAAATTACGTTCCTTTAGAAAGAAAACATGAGATGCTTCTTGTTGTCTTGTCCACTCCGTTGATTTCCGAACACACGTGTTTGGAAGAGACGGCGTCAGGCTCTTACAAGATTTTCAGCAAAGTTAGTGCGGACGTGAGGAAAAGTTTTTCAAAAATTCACCATAAATCGAAATATTGTGCTAGAGACTTCTCGTTTGGTGCAAAATGAAAGTACATGATTGAATATTACTAGAATGTAAGAGTTTTAGCTTACAATTGCATTTTTCAACCATTTCGGTCGAGTCAAAGTTGACTAAAGGTTGAAATTTTGGCACTTATCGTGATTTATATGAAAATATGTCAAAATTAATAAAGGCTACAACCATGAGTTATTTTTTGTTGTATTCTACATGAAATTGTGCACATTTGCATATATAAAACTTTATGTAAAGGCTAATAGAAAATGGTGCAAAAATTACGACAAAGTGACTAAAGAATTTCTGAGATTTTCAGCAGAGTTAGCTGATGCTTTCTTTTGGGATAAGAAAGAAATTTGCGCATGTGCAGCTGGGTCATGCTTGTAAACAAAACAACAGCGTGATCCTTGAACTCCCAGCATCCCTCAAGGCGCGTGATTTAAAATTTTTCGCAAACGCGGCCTATAAGTTTTTCCGCGAATATTTAAAAAAACTTTTTGTGGTCGACGTATTTTACATCCACTTGGCACCCGACAGACAACTTTTGTCGACGTAAAATACGTCCAGTCGGCATTAAAGGGTTAATAGTTTAAACAAAAAAAGAAAAACTCAAAAAATGCTTGTACCTAAGCATTTTAATAGTTCTATCACAAAAAGTGCATTTAGTCATGAAAATATGAAAATGCAGTAATGAGTGAATATTTCTCAGTGAAAAATATTGCGAATGGGCAAATTTTCTGCAAATAATGGATAGATACGTTCCACAGAGAAATCTGCAAATATGTGAGTCCGCAAATAGTGGGACCACGAATATGGGGCGTTTACTGTATACCCATAATTATCCATGAGAGGAACTGCCTCCCAGTGCCCTGTGGTCATTATACCCCCTGATCTCTTAGCATTTAATTGTTGTTTGATGATCTTGATTTTTTTGTGCAGCAAAATATTTTTTCTACTTTATATAAGGTTTAATTGCAGTTTTTCATTATTTGTCACAAGTTTATTTGTGGTATCCCTAGTACTTTCCATGCAAAAGTCATATTAACTGACCTAAAAGAAAAATTAGAATTTTCAGCGTGCTTTTGTTCTAGTGTAATCATTGACTGACTGCAAGTAGAAACTTGAAATTACAGTTAAGAATGAAACAATTTTAACAGAGCAAAATTTCTGAATGAATCAAACTTAGTACAATCTGGCTAACACAGCTGCTTTTAGGAGATGAGCAGGAAGATAATAATTTGGGATCTGGAAAATTAGAGTTTCAGATGATTGATAGCAAAGATTATGTCCTTGTGGTTTACATGAATGTAATATTTAGACACTGTTGATGGTACAGTATAATGGTTTGTTCTTGATGTTAAGCTGATTTAGGCTTACCTCTCAAACAGTTTTTGGGTTTATTCAGTCGAAAACATTCACTTATTAAAGTTTTTTATATCATGGTGGTTGTTGATATAGATGCATCCAAATTTGAGAATCATATGTGGAATAAATATTTCAACAGTATCACACGAAATTTTAATATTCTTAGGACCAGTAGCACTAATAAATATTGTCAGAGATTTTCTAGTCGACTTGAAAATTTATGGTAAGTAGCTGGGGTGTAACTGATTATACCAAATTTCTTTGCAGATTGATTCGTTGAAGTCTTCATCTGTTGGACTACAGCCTTATGGAAAACCTGACGATGAAGATTCCCATAACCCAGAAATAAGCTTAGAGAGCGTTGATAGTTTAGAGACATTTATTGGCCTGTCAGCTAATCAGGAAGACTTTACAGATCAGTTTGGAGGAACTGTCATTACTATAGCTGATGCAGATGTATCACCATCATTGAGTAAGAACTAATATCTTAAACTTTTGAATTTTGTTGATTGCTCATATCACCATGTAAATAACATAAGAAAAGATACAGTTGGATTCAAGAAAACTATTGCATTTCAGTGGGAATTTATAACATATTTTTATAGATCTGAAACATTTGTTGTGCAGCTAATGCACTAAGTTCACATCTTAAATTTTTTTTATTTGGAATGATTGATATTTTACATTTTTTCTTCATTACATTTTTCCAGATTCTGGTCCTTTAGAGAAA
Organism: Macrobrachium rosenbergii; assembly: GCF_040412425.1. Taxonomy (NCBI): domain Eukaryota; kingdom Metazoa; phylum Arthropoda; class Malacostraca; order Decapoda; family Palaemonidae; genus Macrobrachium; species Macrobrachium rosenbergii. Next base: position 18,242,710 of record NC_089763.1, on the reverse strand, counting down.
GTAAAGTTGAACATCTTGCCCAAAGAGAGGTGGACTCCAATATTGACTGATGTTCAGGTTCATGAGGACATGGTTGTCAATGGTGACTTGATGGAACCAACACACATTATTCGAGCCCATGCGAACAGCAATTCCTTCCCTGTAGGGCATCCGAGTTGCCAGAGTTCTCCTCATGTATTTTCCAGTAAGATTCATGTTAGCCGTTACTCTGAGAGAAGAACTGCAGATGGAGATGAAGGGGGAGGAGGATCAGGAGACATTGGCCAGAGGATCTGGAAGGCTAATTTATCAGACATATCTAAGAAAGGTGTAGATTACACTCATCTTGTGAAAGACTGGACCAGAAGGTTTCCTTCATCTTCAAAAGGTTTATATGAAGTAGGTATAAGGACAAGTGTTTTACTTCCTCTGACTGTTTTATGTAGAAGGTTCTAATGTTCATGAAGTGACTTACTAGTACAGGTAGTCCCCGGTTATTGGCGATTTAGTTTTATGGCACTTGTCTAGCGACAACAATAACTGGATTTTTGGTGCCCACATGCAGCGATCTCCGCTTATCACCGCCGATCTCTGCTTATCGGTGCTGATCCCCACTTAACAGCAGCACCGATAAGTGCTGTTATTGCCGATTTTCAGTTATCAGCAATTTTCGGTTATTGTCACACCATCGGGAATGGAACCCCCGCCGATAACCAGGGACTGCCTGTATGCTGTAAGCTGGAGAAAGTTCATTTTTTATATTCTGTGCTGTTTTAGTTATCCAAACCTGTCTTGACAATTTTGCATCATTTTTCAGCCTTTTGAAAGAGTGGAGGCTACACTTCACAAGGATGTGATATCAGAGCTTGGTATTGGAACAGATAATGGCATATTCCTCAGTCTACACCAACAAGGAGCTACAAGAGGTGTCAGGGTAACAGAGACAGGTCCTAACCAAGTTGTTGTCTCAGGTTCATTAGTTGAGCTTCTGGCTTCTAGAGTAAGTTTTTTTTTCTGAAAATGCAAATGAAAAATGTTTCTTAATATTTGAATATTGAGGAGCAAGAATTCCAAAATATTTTATTGAAGATAGTAATAAATCTTTTGAAATAAAGAGGCTTTTTCTTATTAGGTTGACCATCTCACTGCAAGTTTAGTATTCATGTAAATATTCTTTTGAGTTTAAATATTTTCAAGTTAAAATAAATATTGAGTAACTTGACTCACTGGTTGATTTACAGCTTGTAATATATGTGGTAATGTCAAAGTTGATAAAATATGGCCTTCATAATTTAACAGTAAATCATATATTATTTGCAGGACTTAATTCTTAAAGAAATAGACAGAATAAGAGGTGGAAGTGATGAGTCTGTCCTCTGTGGGTATGAGGAACCTAATACAGAGGTAACTTCAAAACATGGTACAAGGGAAGTTGGAGTTATGTGTGAGTTGATTCCATCTCCCCCCATGACTAGATATGCTTCATCTCTTGGATTGGATCGATCTGCACGCCGGTACCATTCCGTCCTGTCTCGCCCTTTATCTCCAGAGCCTCGTCCACAACGCAGGAAGTCACGGCGACACTTACTTTCAAGTCCGAAAGAGAAAAACTGTGAAAAAATTAAAGTGCTACAAGAATTTTCTGAAAGTTGCAAAGTGCCAATGCAAAATCATTGCCAAATAATAGTTAAGAGTGAAAGTGGCCCTTTGGAAAGGGTGCCTAACATTGGTTGTACTGATAATGTTAGTGAAAGATTACCCAGTGAGTCTGTGGAAATGATTCTTGATACTATGAAAATGGAACCTGGAAGCAGTAGTCCAGCATTACTAGTTACTGTTGGCCCAAGTTCAGGATTAGGTCCTGCAGTAACCTGCGGTCCAGATGATACCAGATCCATAACACTGCCAGTCACTCAGGCAGATGCTACTCATGAGGCATCCTCATTTCAGGAAGAATTAACACTAAGATTGGCCGATGAAAGGATGACCAGGCGTTTAAAATCTTCCTCTAATGGAACTGAACGGAATAAAGAAAATATAGAAATAGAAATAGGCCATATCAAATCAAAAGACTTAGAGGGTCAGTGTAAAGATGCTGGGATGGACAGCAAGAGTAGTGAAATAGTTTGTGAAACAAAAATAGATCCAGCTTTGAGGAAGAGCAAAGCTGTCAAAGGCAGTACCCCAAAAGAAATTAAATATAAGTTTTCCTGTAATATTTGCTCGTACAAGAGTATGAGAGAAAATCATTTTATAAAGCACATGAAACTGCATGACAAGGTAAGTGATAGGGCATTTCTGCTGTTACATTCATTCTTTGCATTAGTACCCTGTAAAGCCTTAATGATTTTGATTTGAAGTTATGAAAATAGTAAAGCAAAGTTATGAAAATAGTAAAGCAAATATTTGATGTGGTATTAAATGGGTTTATGCTCATATAAGGAAAAAACCTTTAGTTTTAATTATTACTTGTGTTGCATTGAATAGCCATGCAACGGGTAAAAATACAGAAGATGGAGAGAAATAAGAGACAGATACCATAGCACATTTAAATTTACAGAAAGAAAACCTAATGATCTCTGTATTTAATGGTTATAGAGAGATGGCAATCACTATGATGTAAGCCCATTTCCTAATTTCAGTGTCTTCTGGGATATCTTACTGTATTTTGACAGACATAAGTCAGCTACAAGGAAAAAACAGATGCTGGACAACTAATGGTGAGCAGATGTTGGCACCAAACAGTCTGAGCATCTGTGTGGTATCAGAGCATTAGTAAACTCTCAGTTACCTTTGATTGTATAATTCATAATGCTGTTAACTAGAGAAGCAAGAGACAAAATGAAAAATGATGGAGGAGAATTGAGAGAAGAGGTTCAGATAAAGAACAAGTTTTCAAATTTGATGTGTCTGTTAGTACGGTAAAATCTTGAGCAGCTACTGGGCACCAGTGCACATGTAGCAATTTTGGTACTTAACTGCTGCATGTCCCCAATCCCCTGTCTTTCCCCTAAATAAGTGCATGTAACAGTGATGCAGTTACTGAAATGTGTAAATATTTTCCTCCTATATTGCACTCCAACATTTTCTCATACACATCTTTACTATTAAGAAGTCTCTGTGTTGAAGATTGTCCTTAATGAATGACGTGTTAAAGGCAATCTTGCCTATGTTATGCCCTGTTTCTTGTTTTAGTGATGCCACTCACATGAATAAATGGTACCTCCAAATGGAAGTGCAAAAAATGTATTGTGCATTTTAAAAAGCTGAGTTCACTGGAGTTCTTGGAGGTGACATCATGATAATGATGCTGTTCATCATCATGGTAATAGGTGACTAATGGTTGTTATTTTGATATATATTAGAGGGAGGCTACTTGCATATAAGAATAAAGATTATATTTAGTTTACACCCAGGAGTTTGTAGGAAGGCAGCTTTAAAAATTACTAGAATATTAGTATGCAGGTTAATGTAGGATGTTGTTTGTATTTTGTACAGCAGAGGTTAGCTTGATTCATTGCTTATAGCATATAGTTGGGAGCGGCTATGAAGTTTTGCTGCCATCTAGGAGTTCCCTACTTCAAGGCAGGTAATAGTGGACTACCCACTTCCATCATATCCATAGCTTATTAAGTCTCAGGTCTGGCCTGAAGGATTCATTCTTGAACAAGATGTAAGAAAAGGAATAAAATAGATGGCAAGGAGAGAAGAGATCAAAGGCGTGGTTTGATTTGATGAAGTTTAGGCTGTCAAACGAAACTTTAGGGGAACCATATGAAAAGTCACAAGCAGAAAGAATCTGTACCACTGCTTGAAATGTGCTATTCAAGGCTTTCTGCTGAGAGTTCCTCCCTACTGGGTCAGTAATAGAAGTAATTATGTTTATGACAGGGTAATATAGTGTTAGGTTGGAGTGTAAGTATGGTTTCAGTTTTAGTATATATGTAATATTCTAATTTTATACATGAACTTACCTGTTGTTTACATATAGCTGTATTCTCGATCTCGACAGAAAATTCAAAACTGGCGGTCCCGCTAATATATGGTCAGGTGATACGACTACCCCGCCCTCTACCGGGGTACCTGGATCCATTTCCATCAACAACTAATCATATTTTCTCTGTCGGGGCCGGGCGACTAGTCGTCTGCTCCTCTTCAGGAAATTCATCGGTGCTTTTTCGTTTCTTCTTTGGTGAAGTACCCACTTTTGTTGACGGTTCTGGCTTGTTTTTTGGCTTTGGTTGAGATTTTTCTAGTTATGTCTGATTCAGGATCTCAAATTAGATATTGGGGGTTGTAAAACTCGAATGTCTCGGTCTAACATAGACCCTCACTCTTCTTGCTCTAACTGTAGAGGGAAATTGTGCACGAATCTGGATAGATGTGATGAATGTTCGTCTTTGTCTGTGCTTGATTGGCAAAAGTTGGCTAAATATCAGGCAAAATTAAGTAAAAGATAGGCACGTAAGGCTTGGCCAGAAGTTCCTCCCAGAGTAGAGTAGTATTGCCTCTTGTTCTGTTCCTGTTACCCTCCTGTTCCTTTTCCTGCCCCGGAACCTGTTGTTTCCAACCCACTACCGTGTCAGACCTTCGGGCAGAATTTGATGGTAAGATTTCGGCTCTTTTCTCTGCGATAGAGAAGATTGGCCAGGATGTGAGTGCGATGTCTAGACATCGAAGTGTTGCGAGTGATAGTGTTGTGGAGGAGGTGACTGTTCGTCCCCCTCGTTCTCCTAGGTCTAGGCCTCTGTCCGGCTCCCAGGGCTCAGGAGAAGACATGCCAAAGCCGAAGGGAGGCGAGTGGGGTCTGCTCACGAGCAGTTGCTCCCTCTAACAGTCCTGTTGCGTCCCAGGCTGTTGCAGCTCGCTATAGTAAAAGTGATGCGGAAGTGTCTTCTTGTGCTTCTGTTCGTCGAGGAGGAGTTGGAAGCAGTCAGAGTCTAGTAGGCCGCTGAAGAGACGCAGAGCTTCCTCTCCAAGTCAAGTTCCTATCAAGAAACTTTCGGCACGTTCTCCTCTTCCGTCTTGTAGCTTTTGGGATAGCCCAGAGATCTCTTCTTCTTCAGGCAGTCCGGATGTCGTTCTCTGGATCGTAAGCGGCGGCGCGGATCCCCTCCTGTTAGCATGCAAGTAACGGCTCCCTTCCGTTGGATCCCAAGTCGGCTTTTATGCCTCCGGTTCCTGGCCCCCTTTCGCAAGAGGACAAATTGGACAAGATTTTGAGACTTTTCGAAGGCTTTAAAGCTCCAGCACTTCAGGTTCCTTCTGCAACTGAGGCTCGGTCTCTGCTCCGCTCACGCACCTGGCGCCGCTTCCTTTCGCCACGCCTGGCTCCGCTTCCGCTGGCGCCTGGCTCGCTTCCGATCGCGCTCCTGGCGTCACTTCCGCCCGCATCGCCGCACTCACGACGCTACTTTGGCGCTTGGCGCCTCTCCAAACACGTTTCAAGGCGCACAATGTTTGCGCTTCTAGCGCTACCGTGGTTTTTGGCGCCTCTTTGCTCTCGGATCTTCTAAGGCTCCTGACTCCTCTCAGCTCATGTTTGGATACGCTGACGGGTGGGCTCTTGGCGCCTCGGTGGCGTTCGGCGATACTCAAGAGGTTAACGCAAGTTTGGCTCCTGGAGACGTTTCTATCCGCGGTGCTCCAACTGCTTCAGAGATTCTCTCCCCAGTTTCCGATGTTTGAAGTAGATGATGTTCCGTCTGCTCCTACGCCCAACTTTAAGCATCTCTTACAACTTTTGAAGAACTTTTTCAAGAAGACTTTGCTCCAGCTTCCCCTTCGTCTCCGACTCACGCAGTTTGCCAAGGATTTTAAACCTCCTTCCTCTAGATTTCTGAAGCTGGTCCTGTCTGTTTGGCGAAAGAGCTCTCCAAGGCAAGAAGGATGGTTGAGCAGAAAAGATCTCAGGGTAAAACATCTTTCTGTTTTCCCCCTCTCAACTGTCTTTTAAGTCTCGTTCGTGGTATGAGACTGGGGAAGTCTTTTCCTTGGGAGACTCTGCCTCCTCTCAAGGGGATTTCTCCAGCCTTGTGGATTCTGCCCGGCGTCGCTCAGCTTTTCTTAGTCCAAAGTCGGCTTCGTCTTGGAAATTGACCATCTGGTGAAGAGTTCCTATAGGATCTTGGGAGATCTTTTCTTTTATTGACTGGTCTATAGGAGCCTTGAGCAGGATAGTGAAAGTCTGTGATCTTCCCCCAAGACTGCTACAGATCTTGATGCTATTTTGGCCTGCCTGGACAAGGCCATCACGGATGAACGTCAGAAATTGCCTCAGTGACTGCTACCGGCATTTTGAAGAAGAGAGCTCATTGGATTTAGTTTTGTCGCGAGAGGAGTCTCCAGGAACCAGAAATCTGCTCTTCTTTTGCTCCTTTGCTTAAAGGAATCCCTTTTTCCCGCCCGTTAGTTAGGGAAATTTCGAGGCTCTCTCACGGAAGTCTACTCAAGACCTACTGGCTCATTCTTGAAAAAGACCCAGGTTTCGACTTACTCCAGTAGTACCAAGCCTTCTTTCCCTGTATCCTCTAGGCCTTCTCGGGTACTCCTTCTCACCCTTTTCCGTGCTGGGGAAGAGGAAAATTCTCTTCTCATCCCCAGAAAGCTAGGGTACCAACCGATGAGTTCAAGGTCCTTCATGCAGCAGTCTGAGCCAGACTAAAGTCGTTCTGGCAAGTTTGGGAGGCCAAGGGAGCAGAACCCTGGGTGGTCAACGTTCTGAGAGAAGGCTGCCATTCCTTCTCAGAGAGTCCTCCTTTAAAGTCTTAGCCAGTAGACTTCCAACGTATCATCCAGGGACTCAAGAGAAACTTGTGGTGTTGGAGGGAAGTTTCTTCCCTCCTTCAAAGGGAGCCATAGAAGCAGTCCTCGAACCTTCATCTCCGGGGTTCTACAACCGCCTGTTTCTGGTTCCAAAATCGTCAGGAGGATGGAGACCAGTCCTCACGTAAGCGCCTGAACAAATTTGTGCTTCAAACACCATTCAAGATGGAAACCACACAGTCGGGTTATCAATTCCCTGAAGGAAGGAGACTGGATGGTGTCTCCTCGATCTCAGGACGCATACTTTCATGTACCTATCCATCCGAGATCAAGGAAATTCCCTACGTTTTTTTGTGTTCAGAGGCAGGGCTTTTCAATTCAGGGCTCTTTGCTTCGGCCTATCAACAGCCCCACAAGTTTTCACAAGGGCGATGGCTCCAATTGCGAAAATGGCTTCACTTAGAGGGAATTCACATTTCCCTTTACCTCGACGACTGGCTGATCCGGTCTCCGTCAAAGGCCAATGCATGAAGGACCTACAAAGGACCCTTTCTCTTACCGGCAATTGGGACTCATAGTAAATCTTCCAAAGTCACAACTCTCTCCATCTCAAGACTTGACTTATTTGGGAGTTCGGATGAACTCAGTTCTTTCAGGTTTTTCCGACGTCTCAAAGGATCGAGAAATGCCTGCTGAAAGTGAGATACCTGATGGCAGCCAAGACTTGTTCTGCCAAGGAATGGATGAGCCTTTTAGGCACCCTCTCATCGCTAGAGATGTTCGTCAGTCTGGGAGGCTACACATGAGACCTCTTCAGTTCTTCCTACAGCAGATCTGGAACAGGAAGAAAGACACGGATTCGTTTGTTTTTCCTCTATCCACTCAAGTAAAGCAAGACCTGTCATGGTGGAACGACAGGAGCAAACTAGATCGAGGTTTGTCACTGAGACAGAGGAACCCAGACCTGATGTTGTTCTCCGGCGCTTTCAGACGAGGTTGGGGAGCAACATTGGGGAGATCTTCAAGTGTCAGGCAATTGGTCTTCTTCCCAACGGGACTGGCACATAAATGCGAAAGAGTTGAAGGCAATTCATCTAGCCTTGGAACATTTCGTGCTTCTGGTGGAAAACAAAAGATAGTAGTGCACTCGGACAACTCCACAGCTCTGGCGTCACGTGAAGAAACAAGGAGGCACTCACTCCTTCTCTCTGTTCGAGATCGCAAAAGACCTGCTTTTGTGGGCGGCAACCAAGAACATAGAGCTAGTAACTTTCGCTTCATCCGGGAGCTCTCAACGTAGAGCGGATATCCTCAGCAGGTCACTCCAGGTCATTCGACGGAATGGACCCTCCACCAGAAAGTCTGCAAGGCCTGTGGAAGGTTTGGGGAACTCCCATGTTAGACCTGTTACCAACGAGGAAAACCGCAGACTACCTCTCTTTGCTCTCCTGTTCCAGACCCAGAAGCATTAGCGGTGGATGCCATGCTCCTGGACTGGTCGGGTCTCTTCCTTTATGCATTCCCTCCTTCAGGATGCTGGGAGAGTCCTGAAAAAGTTTCGAGCACACAAAGGTGTGTCAATGATCCCTTATAGCTCCATGGTGGCCAGGAAGATCATGGTTTCCAGAGCTACTGGAGAAAGTAGTGGATTGGCCAAAGGAGGTTGCCATTCAGACCAGACCTTCTGTGCCAGTTGCACAGCAGAAAGTTCCACAGGAACCCGTCAGATCTAAATCTGACAGGGTTCGAACTCTCTCGGCGACTCTACAGGAGGAGAGGCTTCTCTAGAAGAGTGGCGCAGGCAATGGCTAGAATCAACCAGGCCCTCGTCTACAAAGGTCTATCAGCGATGGAAGCGCTTCAGGGAGTGGTGCTCGAGTCTGGAGTGTCTTCCACTTCTCGACTCTAAGCCAGGTGGCGGATTTTCTTTTGTTTCTGCACAAGGAGAAGAAATTGGCTGTCAGCACGATTAGGGGTATAGGAGTATGCTGGCGGCAATTTTCAGAATAGAGGTATAGACCTTTCCTCAGACAAAGATATTGCAGAACTCCTTAAATCTTTGCTACCACTAAAGGCAAATCTCTTCGTGTACCGCATTGGAATTTGGATGTGGTGCTAAAGTGGCTTACCTCCAAATCTTTTGAGCCTTTGAGTTCCTGCTCCGTTTAGGAATCTAACTAAGAAAACTCTCTTTCTCTTGGCACTGGCCTCGGCAAAGAGAGTAAGTGAGATTCATGCTCTGGACAAAAAGAGTTGGTTTTTGTGCGGATAAGGCTGTAGTTTCCCTTCACCTTGGGTTTCTAGCTAAGAACGAAAACCCTAGTAATCCATGGCCAAGGGAATTTCCATTCCTAGCCTATCCTCCTTGAGTGGAAGAGAAACGGAGAGACTTCTCTGTCGGTCAGAGCTTTGAAATTCTATCTGGACAGGACCAGAAGTGTAAGAGGAACTCATGATTTTTATGGTGCTCAACTAAGAACCCCAAGAACCCTCTATCTAAAAATGGGATTGCTTTTCCTTTTGAAAGAACTGATTCAGGAGGCACACAGAATTAAGGGATGTGGATTTTCCCTTAGTTAAAGTGAGGCCTCATGAAATTAGGGCTATTGCAACTTCTTTAGCCTTCAAGAAGAACATGGCTTTAAAGGACATTCTAAGTTCAACTTATTGGAGATGTTCGTCTGTTTTTGCCTCGCATTATCTGGAGACAGATCCAAACCATATGAAGACTGCAGTACGTTGGGCCCCTTTATTGCGTCTGACACGGTGATGGGCAAGGGGAAACCAGAGGCTCTAGATCTCTCCTTAGTTTCCTTGGGTGCAGAAGATTTTTCTTTTGGTCGACTACTAGAGCCTAAGAGGTTAGATGGGCCTAGTAGGTCTAATTTTAATAGGTTGGTGTGAGTTTTTATGGTTGGGTGATATGATGGTAGATGCTTTGAGTAGTACGCCTGAGCAGGGCATTATATGCTTTGTTGATTGTGTCGAGACGGCTGGGCCAACAGACCTTTCTCCATATAGCAACCTGCGTCTGAGCTACTAGGCCCATGTTGCACTCAAGGATAGCAGGTTACAGAGGCAGTAACCGAGAGAAAACAGCTTCCTTAGCAGGTAAGGATCCAAAGTTAAGAGCGTTTTTTCTTAGCCTGATGATCTCAGGTTTTTCCATTTTAACACTTTACAGCTGTCCATGCCCACCGCCTCAATGTGGCAATCAGCTATATGTAAACAACAGGTAAGTTCATGTATAAAAATGACATTTTTATAATAAAATAAGATTTTATATCACTATTTACCTGTTGTTTATATATAAAACATTCCCACCCGCCTCCCCGCAAGGGACAAGGGGACATAGAAAAATATGATTAGTTGTTGATGGAAATGGATCCAGGTACCCCGGTAGAGGCGGGGTAGTCGTATCACCTGACCATATATTAAAGGGACCGCCAGTTTTGAATTTTCTGTCGAGATCGAGAATACAGCTATATGTAAACAACAGGTAAAGTATGATATAAAATCTTATTTTATTATAAAAATGTCATTTTTATTTTTCCAGGGGTTAGCATTGTACCGTTGCAATGAATGTAGTTTTGTGTCCATCCGTGCCAGCCATTTACGACGTCACAAAATGTCTCATGCAATGCAGGTTCTTAATTGTCACCTTTGTGCCTATACGTGCGATGATAAGAAGTTGCTCACTAAACGTATGTACGGGTCAAACATCAAATACCTAAACAACAGCGCCCTGTAAGTACATATGCACACCCATATGTGTTTGTAAATGCTTGAAAGAAATTAATCCATGAATTGTGTGATTATGTAATATTTTTGTGTTTCATGCATTCTAAGTATTAGCTTTGTGGAGAAGTATGTGTTTCTTTAAATAGGCTTTTGATTTTAGTGCAGATATAAATTCCATAGATCTGAGTGTTGCTTGTTTATATGTTATTATGACTGCAAGTTTTGCCAACTTCATATCACATACATACTGTACTGTGTATGGAAAATATATTAACACTGCACTGTGCACTGTCAGTTTCTTGTAAAGATTCTAACTTCTGGGTTTCATATGCATTGTTGACATACATTGATTACTTTCTGCTTAAACTTGAATTAATGTTTGTTTTGATTCTATTTCTTAGGCCACCAATGATTCTGAATCACAAGAAATATTTGAATGTCATGACTGTGAATACAAGACTAGCTGGCAGTACTCTTTCCAAAGGCACCGCCGTACGCATGCTCCATCTAAGGTTGTTGACATTCATGCCTGCCCTCAGGTAAGGGAAATACTCTTTTCTTAGGATTAGAGATGGAAACTATGCAGAAGTTCTTGAACTTCCGTTCATTACATGTTATCACTAGTAACACTGATATAAGTATTTTAATTTCAAGCGGATAACTCAATAGACATCTAATAGCATTGAAGAAATTATGATGACTTAAAGTTGTAAACATTCTTTGCTGGAATTTTCAGAGAAATCCGTATGAATGCTGTATTGATAGGATTATGTGTAATTTGAATTTAGATGTTATTGTATAATTATATGAAACATTAAATGTATTTCTCATTATGTAGATGTTTATGTTTAGTTCGTGTTTGTTTATTATTGGCTCAAAGTTTTTATAAATCCTCACTGGGAATACTCCTAGATCTTTAAGATCCTTAGTTGAGAACAGGAATTCTCTTGATATGGTTAAATTATAGATGCATGTCATCCTGAATTACTGGACTATTGCTATATGAATGAAAGAATTTTGTATTTAAAAATCCCCTTTTTTTCCAGTGTTCTTACAAGACAATGCGACGAGAGCACTTCTTGCGACACATCAAAAATGTTCATCAAAATCACCGACCTTTCCTCTGTGATATCTGTGGAAAAGCTTTCAAGAGACAGGATGCCCTCAAGTAAGCCTCTGCATTTATAAGAATATTAAAGATTTTTAAATGATTGAGATTAATAGCTGAGAAATTTTGAACAGCATGCTTTTGCAGAAGTTTACTGATACATTTTTGTGTAATGTTAAAATGTTATATCTCAAAAAATTAATTGTATATAGTGACAACACATTTTTTATTTTGTTGCAATTGAGAGTCTGTTATTTGTTTTTTTTTCAGGCAGCATCATGTGACTCACTATCAAAATGTAGGGAATAATAGCAGTGGGCAAGTGGGACCGTATGGGTTTATTTGCCCCATTTGCCAGAAAGTTTGTAGATCATCAGCATACTTGAAAGAACATATGGTGAGATTATTATAATTTACATATGGTGAGCCCGTGAGATACGTGAGTTTTGACCGTTAGTGAGATTGTACCAAGTAACTTAATTGTAAATTGGTGAAGAAAGAAACAGTAACCCAAGTTGTTTGTATTCGGAATCAGATGAACAACTCTTATGACTTTTCATGAAGAGTTGAATGTATAATTTCAAGATTAACCTAATTGCATCCCAATAAATTGGTATTTAAGAAATTCCCATGTACTTGAGAATGATGATAAAATATGCAAATTTTAAAACTGCATACAAGGATGTTGATGGTCCTTACACTTTGTGTACAGTACTTTGAATTTTTTCTTTGTGGTAAGGTGCGTATTATTCTCCTTTTTTTGGTAATGTGCGTATTATTCTCCTTTTTTTCAAGGTATAGGTATTAAACGTTTTTATTGTAATAAATTTTTCAGTAATGATTCTTGGGATTCTCAGATTATGTACTTTACTTTTCATTTTGTGTATAAATACTGAACAGTTGAGCAGTTTTATCAGTATTTGTGCATATTGACATTATACATAGAACTTTTCTGAGTTGTTTGCTTTTCCTCAGGCAACTCATTCTGAGGAGCGTGCTTTCTTGTGTGAAGTTTGTGGAGCCTCTTTCAAGACAAGGTCTGTTCAGAGGAATCATGTCCAGACAATACACCGCCGTCCTCGTTCATTTACATGCTCAGCTTGCGAAAAGAAATTCAACACCAAATTTGCCTTGCGTCGGCACATGAAACAGCATGATCTAAGGTTAGTACATCTTTAAAACTTTGCATTAAGTTAATTTACACCCAGTAGCAGTATGTCATGTGGTCACTAATTTTTGTAGGATAAAGTGAAAAAACCTTTTGTAATCCTGCTCTTAACTTTCCAAAGGTTTTATAGATTAGTTTTTAACCTTTGATTTTAGTTTTTTTTAAGCTATTATATATAGTAATTAAAAATGTAAAAATATCCATAAACCAGAGGACCCTTCACAAAACAAAGAATAGTCTGTTTACATTTTGTACATATTAAAAAAATTACAATATTATATCTATGCAATTTTAGCATTTTCTATAGATAAATTTTTGTGACTATCAATGGTTAAATAATTGTGGAGACTATTATTAAATAACAAAATTATTATTAAATGACCTACATTTCTGAGAAATACTGTTGACACCAAGATCTAGAGCCAGAGGGCACATCATCTCTGTGCACCAGAATTAAATGATTCCTTAAATTTTTCTACTGAAAATTGTTTAGTGTTGTTCTTTAGAGTTCTGTGCAACATTTAGTTAGAACTGTTTTTTACAGAATTGTTCATTTAGAACTATTTCTCTTGTAATTTTACTGAAAAAGGAAAAGGGAATGAAAATGTATTTTCTTGATCACTTCATTCTTAAAGAAAATTTGAAATACATAAGATTGCTCTGTGAAAAACTTGCCTGATTGTTACTGTATCCCTGCAGCCTGTTGGATACTGAAGGACCAGCTGAGGTTACAAGTTCCTCCAGATTATGCAGTCTCCAGCAAAATTTGGATACTTTAACTCACTCAGTGAGTACTCACAGATTCATTTACTCCTTGAAATTCAAAACACTTTTATTGATAAATTTTTTAATTTGAAATATTGTTTTATGTGTAATCAATTCAACGTGAATTATTTACATAATTATTACATGTTCATATAAAAACTCCCATGGTGTTGGTTACAGATAGGGCAGTTTCTGGTGTCTTTTTCATAATGGCTATTGTAATTTGTTCCCACAGGGATGTAACCATCATCTTTTATATTAGGAGTATCCTTCGGCGCAAGCTGGAATGGTCTTTGAACCTTGGTGGGAAGGTAGTCAAGCAGTGGAAATGTGGGTGAGAGGGGTAACCCCTCACTCTCCTCCCTCATACCTCCTCACTCTTTCTTCAGCTGGATTCATGAATTTGGATGAGGAGCTTGCTACCATTGTTTTCTTTCCCCTCGTTTGTATGCACTTTGTATTTATTTTGCTTTTCCATACATCTGGTGGAGTTGTTTCTCATTGGATGGATAAAAAACATGACCAGTGCCAGTAGGGGTTGTGAGTGACCTTGCGGTCACTTCACATCTCCCATACCAGCTGACCCATGTGATTCCTGTGCTTATTGTAGGGACAGGGAGTGCTCTCATTCCCTGCCCTGAGAGATACAGGTCAAGAATGGGAAGTATATGCTTCTTGGTCCTCTCCGCAGTGGGGGAAAGTATGGAAAGAAGAGATAGAGAGCGAAGATGATTTCACCAGGATCTTTTGGGGGTAACATTCCTCTGGTGATGCCACCGAATCCTTCCAGTTCATTTTTGCCACCAACTGTCAATCCTCTTCCAACTACACCTGCTTCTTCTGCAGCTCACATGGTTGCCTCTTGTGCTGCTGGTGATCCTCCAGTGGCAGTTGCGTTAACCTGTAGCTGACTGACCCTGCAGGTGTTGTGACTTCCACTTTAACCTCAATTAGTCCTTTGGAGTCAAAGGCAAGTAAGAAGTCTAAGAGGAAAAGGAAGTAGCATTTTTGCTGTTCTTCCTCTTCATCATTGCCTTCCTTGTTGTCTTCTTCTTCCAGCTTGGCTACTTTCTCTTCCTTCTTGTCCTTGGGCTTGCTTACTCTGGAAGAAGAAAGGAAAACTCAAGATGCTATGTAAGATATCCAGGTGGACTTCTCCCACTCTCACTTCCTCTTAGCAAGAGAGCAGAGGTACCAGTTCACCACACAGTAATCCCCCAGGCAAGGCTGTTGTCACCACACATGTCCACTTGGATGTGAGAACTGTCCCCTTGCTGGATCACTCTTTATTCTCAAGTTCACATCAGGATGGCTGTGTCTATCCCTCCATAACAGGTCTGTAGACCAGGTATGGATTGCATCCTGGGGGTAATCCCCCCAAAACAGCACTGTTTTGTTACAAAGGTGCTGTCATCTACAACCTGTTTGTTTTTCTGGCTGTGCACAGTCCCCCTACTATGTATGATCAAGCAAAAGGATGGGTTCTACCTCATATTCGCCTTTTGTGGGGTATGTATAGGGGACTCTTCACCCTGCTCAGGGAGAGATTTCCCTTGGCCTCTTCTACCTCTCGAAGGCATGGTTTGCCATGCGGATGTGAGGTGAGTGAGAGGGAGGAGCAACCTCCTGCTTCTTATTTGGTTGCAACCAAGTGTAGGAGCAGAGGGGCATTAGGATCAAGGTCCAAATTCCATTTGGACTGTGAACCTGGGGAGTCTCGTCTGTCTTCCCCTTTGAGGGTCCATCTAATGCTGGACATACTCGGGAGCAGAAGCCTTTTCTCCAGGAGAGGAGGTTGGTCATGCCTCTGGGGATCCTTTGGGTCCTGAGGGACCTTCTCTCCAGAACCCCTTCAGGCAAAGCTAGAGCATTAAGCATTATTATTGAGAGGTAATTTTGCACGTTTGTGAGCACAGGAATCTCGGCGAGGCGACCTTGGCTCTTCGCCTTCCCATGGTTTTGTCTACTGAGCTAGGCTTTAGCAGCACCCTGGAGGCACAATCATTGGTCAGGTTAACTTAGTCTCAGTTAGTTCATGGTGTTTTTAGGGAATTGAATGCCCTGATCTGTGGGCCAGGAAGTTCGCTTGCTTCCAGCATATAAAGCAAATTCTTCCCCTCCCCTTCCCACCTTACAGCAGTGGAGATACTGTATCCCGAAGGTTGGATGCACCAATCTGCTAGCTGATAAACAACCCCCCCATTGAGAGACTCCATCAAGAGGGCTTCTCTTTTAATGCTGCAACATGCCAGGTCACCAACTAAAGGGTGAACCTGCTTCATGGTAGGAGAAATAGAATCCTCTCGGTTCTTCAGGCAGGTGTCCCATGAGAGTAGTCTCTCACTGCGAAACAGTTTGGCATTGGGCTCACCTCTATACTTTCCTCTGGGAAAGTAGAGGCCACGGTTGAGCTTCAGAGGCGGGATTCCATGAATTCCTTCTTCAACCTTTCTGTGTCCCACAAATTCTTGCAGGGGGTGAAGGTACTTGTCACTAATCCCTCAGGTTCAGCAAAGCCTTCTTCATCTGGCTCACCAAAGAAGCCTGAGCTTCAGAAGCCCAGACAGGAGCCTCAGTTTCTCCTTCCAAGAAAGGTGGGGAGTCCTTCCAGCCCATATGTCCTATCTCCAGCCAGTCCAGCAGGGGGGAAAAAGTAAGGGGGTAGGGTGTTGCTGAGAGTGGCGATCTCCTTCCTCTTCTGCCAGGTGTAGGGGGTTGCCTGTCATGCCATTGGGCAAACTGGCAGCAACAGAGAGTGTATCTTCAGGTCATATCAGTCCTTTGGGACAAATACAGGCTCCTGTTCAAGGGTGTTCATCCCTCTATGACACCATTACTATTTCCAACTAACTTCAGATTTGCAGAAAGCACCGTAGAAGTCATAGATAATCAGTCTCTGGGTTTTAACAGCTGTCATTTCCTCAGGGAAGGCATGCAGGGTTTGGAGGCTTAGACCCATTTGAAGGGCATTTGCATTCTGCAATACATGGACAATTGGTAGTCCTGACTTCCTCCAGGAACACCTCCTGCAGGACAGGGATTGTATGCTGGTTTTTTGTCTCAATCTGGGAATAGTGGTCAACTGGTAGAAGTCCTATCTCATCCCCAAGTAGCAGATAAAGTATCTGGGTATACTCTTGGACTCTGTAGCATTAAGAACCTATCTGGTGGCCTCTTGTTTGAGTATTCCCAAGGAATTTGTGGTGCAACTCCTCTCACAATAGGAACAACCTGCTCAGCTGTGGCTGTTGTTCCTAGGGCATTTGTCATCATTGGATAAAATCAGGCCTCACGGGGGCAGCCACCTTTAGTTGCTTTAGTGGCCATTTTGGGAAACACAAGACACCTCTTAAGAGATTCCAGTGAGCTCCCCTCATCCAGAAATGTTTCGGTTTATGGACACACGAAGAACAGAGGGTTAATTTCAGGTGTCTGGATGAAGCACGCACAGCATCTGCACATTGTCTAGGAAATGTAAGTTGTTCAGTTGGCCTTATAAGCATTATTACAAGATCCCTCAGTGTTGTTGATGAGTGACAAAACAACTTTAGTTGCCTAGGTCAACAAACAGGGAGGGATGTTGTCTCAGACCCTGTGCCAGTAGGCACTGCAGATTCATGAGTGTGCAGCTTTTCAAGCTATCAGCTAGATACATTTTGGGCAGGTAAAATATTCTGGTGGATCGACTTAGTCATCAGGGTCAGGTTGTGGGGATGGAGTGGCTCCTACATCCATGAATAGAGGAGAGATTGTTCGAGATATTGGGGTCCCTCATATTCAGTCTGTTTGCAACCAGATTGAACAGAAAACTCCAGTCCTCTGTTCCCTGGTCCCATGGGCAGTGATGGAGGATACATTCCAACATCTCTGGGACAATCTGGATGTGTATGCCTTCCTGCCTTCCAATCTTTTCCACAGGGTGATCTGCAGTGTTTTTCATCCCAGGTCTTTGGATGACTCGGGTAACTCTTGTTGGCCACACACAGTGGTAAGCAGTTTTGTTGACACTCCGGGTTGAGTTGCCTAGTGAGTTGTCCCTCTGGCCCACCCTCCTGTGCCAGCCACACCTATGTTAGAACTATTTAGTAGTTTAGTCACCAGCTTCATGCATGGAGGTTATCCAGTGCATCCTGCAAGAGAGAGACATTCCCTGCAGGGTAGCAGGACAGATGTCTGGGTACCTTTGTTGTTCCTCCACAAACATGAACCAAAGGAAGTGGGCCATCTTTTGTGATTGGTGTCATATAAGAGGTTGCTCTTCTTTCAGAATATCTGCTCAGCCAGTTGCAGACTTCCTTGTGTCCCTTTACCAAGACAGGCACCTCTCACTTTCTGCAGTGACATGATATCACTCTGCCATGTCTCAGTTTTTTAAACTGAAGGGGTTGGATCTCTCCACCTCAGTAGAGTTCTATGGTCATGCAAAACTTTGAATGGTCGTGCCCTCCTCGGGAGCTTAGGCCCCCAGAGTGGGGATATATCATTAGTGTTGCAAAGCCTTGCAAGGCCTCCTTGGAGATTGTCCCAGGGATGTTGGAATGTATCCACCATCTCTGCCCATGGGACTGGAACCAGGAAACAGAGGACTGGAGTTTTCTGTTCAGTCTGGTTGCAAACAGACTGAATATGGGTGACCCCCATATCTTGAACAGTCTCTCCTCTATTCATGGATGTAGGAGCCACTCCATCCCCACAACCTGACCCTGGTGACTGAGCTGATCCACCAGAATATTTCGAGTTACTTGGACAGAGACCTAATATTGAGGACTTGTTTTGCTCATGGCTTTTGTCTCGATGAAGAGAGTAGGGGAGTTACCTGGCTTGTCTTTTCTCATTCAGTATTTTAAAGAGAGGTTCCCTCTTTTTCTTTTTCGTCCCATAGTTCATAGCTAAGACTCATAACCCATCGGTTCCAGAGGAGAAATTGTAGTTTTTCTCCATCCCATCCCACCCAAGATTTCATTGGTGGAGACCCAGATGAGGTTCTGTTGTGACTGGTCTGCTCTATTAAGCACTATCTGAAAATACCTCACTTCTTGAGGCCAGAGTGTAGGAGACTTTTCTTTTGTACAGGTAGGTGTGAGAAGTTTGTGTCCAGGAACACCCTTTCTGTATAGCTTGTTGAGGTTATCAAGCGGTCTTACAATTCCTCTCTGGCCATGTTAAGAATTTTTTTCTGAACCCATTATATGGTAATAGCCAGAATAAAGCTTCCCACTATCTTGTCAACTCCCATGGGGGATGTCATGGTTCCTTACTCAAGTTCCCTCTCATTTCATGGTTCTTAGGCTTAGGGCGCTACTGCTCTGGTCAACCTATCTCATTTATCTGGATTGTGTGTATTGTACTGTCTACTTTGTATATTCCATGTATATGACCCTGAGCTGAAATAAAGAATGTTACTATTATAATTATTATTCACAAAACCAGTAGGAGGTTACAGGAGTCATGGTATCCCTTGCTTGCATGTACGGCATGGAGCATGACATTTCTGTGTGGAATCCAACTCCAGATTCTGGCAGGGCCTAACCCCTCCTAAGGGAAGGGGTAAGTCTCTTAATATAGAAGCTGATGGTTGTATCCCCACAGGGGTGAATAAATTTTTGAAGCAATTTGTATTCTTCATAGGTATACAAACCAGAGCCTTTTATATAGGTTGTACCCACCGTAACTGCCCAGCTCTGTCCCTGCAGCCAGAGGTAAGAGTGAAGTGCCAAGGGAGAAAGTGAGGGGTTACCCACTCTCACCCCCATCTCCACCAGTTAACCATCTTGTTACCATGATTCAATAGCCATTGGCTTGTGTCTATATGCTGCACAATAGTTCAGGTTTTTCTTTCTTTTAACTGTACTAAAATGATTCAAACACTTACTCAAAAAGGTAAAAGGAATAGTACTTGCTTTAGAGTTGTATTTCCACCCAGTAAATTGCAACCCAGTGTCAAAATCTTGAGTAAGCAGTTATTCCAAATACATATGACATCCATATAGGATGTGTATGTTCTTGGAGTATTTGAAATGCAAAGACTACGGTACTGTGAGCACAATCCTATTCCATAGCCAACTTAATATGTCTTATCTTGTTACTTTTTAACCATTTGTGGTTCATGTCCTCTTAGAAAGTTAAATTGGCATTCGTAAACTTCATGTCAGCTATCTGAAGCAGTTAAGGGAGTTAGAAAGAGGAATAACATTTTAATTTATGGATATATCCTGTCGGTCCAAAGCCAGCAGTGATAAGCAATATTTTATTGGGATGCAGTCTGTTACATTACCCATAATGCTATGTTACTCAGTCTGGTGGTGTTTAAATTGAAACAAGAATTCTTGTTTTGATTTTGGTGTATTAAAAAGTGGAAATAATACCCTCAAGGGTCAAAAGGATAACTTAAAAAATCATCAAGAATGATCTGCCTTTGCATCGTAAGTGACTGAGTTTGTAGTATCAAGTTATGGATTGGTCTTGTTAATCATGTATTTGAATTGTTAGAATGGCAATAGCACAAACTATGTGCAAGTGCCTTTTTGTTTAGTAGGTTGACATGAATAATCTAATGAGCCATATTTATATTTATTTCTCTTAATGTGCACATTTAGTTTTCTTTACTTTTTTGTATTTTCCTGGCTTGGCTGCTTTTCCTGTTGGAGCCTTGGGCTTTTAGGGTTCTGGCTAGTATCTAATGCACCACATATGGCAGACTCGAAAGGTTCTGGCAATTATCTAACGCATAACATAAGGCAAACTCGAAACTGTGTGTGCTCCATAAATTCAGATCTTGTATTTTACATGGAATTCCTATATCCACTCTGCATGTATTTTATTTTGCATATGCTTTCACTGGAGTAGCATTGACAGTAGATTTCTGTAGCCTTTTGATTGACTACAGTACTTGGATTCTGGGTAGTTAAAGTTAAGTATACCTTAGTTTAACCAGACCACTGAGCTGATTAACAGCTCTCACAGGGCTGGCCCAAAGGAGTAGACTTATTTTATGTGGCTAAGAACCAATTGGTTACCTAGCAACAGAACCTAAAGCTTATTGTGGAATCCGAACCACATTATACCGAGAAATTAATTTTTGTCACCAGAAATAAATTCTTCTAATTCTTCATTGGCCAGCCAAAGACTCGAGCGCGGGCCCAGCAGAGTGCTAGCCGAGAACTATACCAACCTATCCAACAAGGAACTATAAAATATCACATACCAGGTAGTATAGCGGGAGTATAATAAGAGTTTTACAAGTATATATTAAATTTTAATTTGTATTGTTGGAAACCATGCGTTATTTTTTGCTTTATTTCCAGAATTCTGAAGGTGTTCCCTCGTCAATCAGCGATGGACCAGTCACAGTCACAGCAACAGCCCCAGGCCTCTCATCATCTCAGGCTCCTCCATCTGCATATCAGATCACAATTGATGGTCAACCTGCCTTTATACTGCCTCACATTGGACCTCCACACACCTTTGTTAGTGAAGAGGGTGAAACGGCTATTATTGGAGGTAGTATCAGGCATATTTTTCTTAATTAAGGTGACTAACCTATGGAAGCCTAGGCCTCTTTAAACTCATGTGCTGCAATTTAAAAACCTTCTTAGGTATAAAAAAATTTATGGAAAAAGTGTTTCTATGACAGTTTTTAAAAAACACTTGACTCAGTGAAGTTATACATTACTACAGTTATTATGTATGATAGATTATAAAGAATGGAAAGTAAGTCATATATCAAAGTTTCTGTTGAAGGATTTATTACTAAATATACAGTAAACCCCCCCTATTCGCGGGGGGATGTGTACCACACCCCTCAGCGAATAGCTAGAACCCCTCGAATACTTAGAACCCTTCTAAAAACACTTAGAACTGCCTGTTTTGATAGTTCAACCACCAAAAGCACTAAAATGCTTATACAGGTATTATCCTACTTACGATGGGTTTGAGTTCAAAGAAACCCATCATTTGTTGAAAATTATCTGAATATAGCCTAGCCTACACTAGGGTATTTGGTGCCATGTATACATGTATGGTGCCTACCCTACACTATAAAATATACGCTATACATACACGGTATAGTGATTATTAATATCAGCTAATTGTGGAGGTTCATGCAGAGTGACATGATAATTCAGTATAAAGAGAAATTGAATAACAAATAAGAATTAGCTTAGCCTACACTATGGTATATCATAGGCATATACAGTAGCGTAGCATACATTATACTGTACTCTATATTCACAAAACATTAACATAACAAATATGCATCTTTTCCATGGATCTTTTAAAATGTTATTCCATAATTCACTGGATCCAATAATATTGTATATATTCTTATATTACTTTTGTATTATAAATTGCAATCATAGCGATCAATGTTTTTGTTTGGAAATGTTTACGCGGTAAGTTTATTTCGTCGCATTTAACTCGGTTCAGAGCGCTTTTCTTCCTTCTAATTAGCGTAAATGAATCTCTAGATACTTTATTTATATGGGGCAAGATTATTTTTTTTTCGTTATACTGTACGAAGTGTTTTTAAGCTGAAATATAACTTAAATACGTCTCGTTGTGAAATTAATTTAGCTATTTTTTTCGTTAATAGATGACGTTGGCCGTTTGGGGGCGTTTGTTTTGTGTAAAAAATCAAGATTCCGTTCGCTATTTTGACTTCATTTCATCGTAATGCAAGCTTTACACATTTATCGTTTATCATCATAAAAATATCAGAAATGTATTCTTTCATGCCCAGTAGTTTTGATTGAAATACTTTCTCTCCAATTTTAATTACACTCGAGTTTCATCCATGTTGCCTATGCACGATAATTTATAGTTATTAGCAGCTTGAACATTGTTTTTTCAGCTTCAGCTACAACTTGCAGCATAAATTTAGCAGTATATTTCTTTGCTGATCTCCAAATAAGGTTATAATGTAAAAATATATCAATCCTATTCTACTTAATGTCATTTGTACTATAACCTACGGTAATTGTGTATTACCGTGCAATGGTTGAAGTACAAGCAAAAGGGCTGTTGTTATCCGATCCGGTGATAAACAAAACAACAGTTTCTCGTTCGGTTGTTTATGGCTTTATGCATTTACACAAGAGTATAACGTTACTAACAATACAGTACTTTTATCATTCTCTGTTACTTTTTTAACGTGAAGATGGGATAAAGAGTTGGAGGAAAAGAAGCTGGTCTATTGTAATTTGGTCTTTCTTGCTGCCTGGTTGTGCACTGCTGCCTGCACCCGCAGGAAATTTTATAAATGTTGTCGTATCTGCATTAATTGCTTACCCCGTTGCAAAATTGAGTTATCGTAGGGTGAACTATCATAACCCGAGCACTACCTGAGTATTTTAATAGTTTTATCACAAAAAGTGCATTTAGTCATGAAAATTACATGAAAATACAGTAATTAGTGAATATTTCTCAGTGAAAAATAACATGAATTGGCAGATTTTCAGCGAATAATGCGTATATATGTTCCATAGAGAAATCTGCAAATCATGAGACCACGAATAAGGGGGGTTTACTGTAATGGCAAAAACATTTATTTCTTACTTGATGGTATAATAGCTATGAATTTTGGAAATCGTAGTCTATTAATATTATTCATATATCCTGTTTTGTCCTTATTTTCAGATACAAGTACTGTCCTTGTTGAAGGTAATCCAGACACAAAAGCAGAACTTACTGAAGTTGATAGCCATGCAGACCAACACAGACGCATATCTGTTCCAGTTGGATCAAACACAGTCCACATTGTAGAGCAGGTATGTGTTTTAGATGCTGTATATTCTCTTTTACAGGGAGATAGTTTTGGTTAAAAACATATAGGGCAGATCTTTCTTTAATGTATCTGAAACAAAAATATTTCTGATTTGTTATCACCTAACTACACTATCAGAAGAAGCAGTTTTTATGTTAAATTTTCTATAGATAAAATCCTCACAGTAAGATTTTTGAGTGTCCGTTTAATTGTAAATTGTTTATCCAGTAGTTAAATTAGTTTCAAAACAAACATATTACTTATCATAACTTGCCCACTTTCATAGACACAGAATTATCCCAGAAGCTTCAATCCCTCTTGCCTAAAAGTACAGTCTGATCTGCCCATGCATGAGTAGTACTACAGGCTGTGTCTCAGGTAGTACTACTCATGCATGGGCAGATCAGTGTCTCAGGTGGGGTGACACTGTTGACTGCTTTCCTTGATGCCTTCCAGATAAGTTTTGGTTTTGAGAATTTTTTTTTATAGAATTAACTTAATTTCCATCATGATGCTTGTATTTTTTTCTTACACGTTAAGCTAGATAGTGAAATTTCTTGTTATGAAAGAGAACTGTGGGAATCTGAGACAAGGTCCAGAAGGTCTTGGAGCCATTCCTGTTTGGTCTGTAACTTTACGAGAGGCTGAAGGGAGCAAAGGCAAATAAATCTATCCACCTTATGCTTGTAGCATCGTGTGTGTCAGCTTGTGGCCAGATCTGGCTTGTGGGTATAATACAGCAACAGTATGTGATTAAGCATTAATGCAAACAGACCTATTAGTCAGGCCCCTACCATTTGCCAAGTTACCTTGAGAATGTTCATGCTGAGCAACCACTCCAAAAGCAGAATCTTGCGCTGCCTGTTCAGGGTGTCAGTTTACATATGGGTGCTTTCTGATTTATTAAGGAATTTATCTTTTAGTCATGCTATCAGAAATGACCATGAAGTTGCAGCTCTCTAAACACATTAGGAATGCTCATAGGCCAAGGAAGATGGCTTGAAGCTTTAATGCATTTATATGAGGCACTGTTCATCCAACAATCAAATGCATCCTGCACAGAATTCTAAGTGATGTGAATCACAACCTTGAGAACTTTTAGATCTGGAAGAACTACAAGACTTGTGAAGGCAGACTGTCCTTCCAATACTGAAGAGGCCCTCAAGTCTTGCAGCTGTAAAGAAGAGGTCATGAAGGTCATGAAACATCCATGCGGCAGAAGCAGAGAAGACCCTCAACTAGCCAAGAGAGTCCTTTGAAGGCCTCCAGACTTGGCCTACTCCCATTCAGGACTTCTGTGTCATTTTGAAGTTTTCTTTAGAGCTTTATCAATACCTGGGATTGCAAGTCAACCAAAAGTAGTCTGACCTGATTCTTCAATGGAGGTCACCTGTTTGGGGATGTGAAGAGACAGTTCAGGAGATTTTTCCCCCTGTACGAGGATCGAGATGGATAGGTGTTGTCTAAGTTTAATCCATTTTTGCATTGCTTTCTCCAGTAACATCAGGTAACATCACTACCTGCCAAGATTTGATGGATGGATCCGAGAGATGCCCTGTCGGACGTTATAGTAGGAACTGGTCTGCTCTGGGCTTGATCAAATTTTGTGGCCAGTACACAATCTTCAGGAATGTAGGATTTCACTGTCTTGCCCTTCGCCGGCTGTCCTAGTCTTGCATTTGTTATCCGAGTTTCTTCTTTGCTTTGCTCAAGCATTGAAAGGTTACCTGTGTCAGAATAAGGACACATCCCCCTCCTGCATGCTTTTTCTCATTAAGCTCCAATCTTCAGGGATATAGTTGCCTTCTCATGACAGCAAGTTCTAGGAAGAGGGCTTGCTCACAGAACCTTAAGACTAATTCATCTAGTTTGAAGAGGAACCTGAAATTATACAAAAACAGGTAAAAAAAGAAAACTGTTGGTTGGGATGAGACGTGAAACAAGATTATATAAAATGTAGGTTCTTTATTAGGTAAGGTTAAAATGTAACAAGGACGTGAGAGCCACCAAACTCGGAGAGGGGAAGTGGCATACTGCTAGGCACTGGATTTGAATGTTTTCAGTTTCCACTTATCAACATACATGTGAGGCAAGAATGCAGTTGCCACTTATCAATATACAATGTTATACAGTGACAAATATATGTTACATATAGATTATAGTATCTACACCTCCCTCCCGCCTTCACACTTGTAGTCCCATCTCAAGCTGGTTCTTCATCTGGAAAACCTGGGAGATCTACATGGGGTATAGGATGTCGTCAAGTATACTTGTCAGCTGGGGAGACATACTTCATAGTCCCTTGACCTGCCATGGCTCATGATGATCCCAACCTTGTCCCAGCGGTGAGGAGTCAGATCCTGGGTCGTGACTGACTGTCCAACTTCTAGCCTGGGTAGGGGATGTGCATGTTGATTTTATGACTTTTGTACAAGTTCGGCTCTGGCAGTAGCACAGTGATCGCAGTCCTCGGCTTTCTCGAGCTATTCCTGCAAGAATGACCGAGGATGAGCAGGCACACAGGAGCGAAGTGGGTGGCCATATAGGATTTGTGCTGGGGAGCAGCCCATGAAGTTTCCATAACTCCAAGAGGCCACGGCCAAAGTCTTCACACTTGATGTTGCTGGAAGGTCCTGTCTTCTGTACAAGATGCTTCACAGCGGCCTTGGCATGGCCATTCGACTGTGGATAGTGGGGAAAGTAACGAGATGATTTACTCCCCACCGCTTTATGAAATCCCCGAATTCACAGCTGGTGAATTGAGGCCCACCATTGGTCCTGAGGTGAAGTGGAACACTGACCTTCCTGGAATATAGGCAGAAGATCCTGATCGTTGCAGAGGTGGTGGTGTCACTGTAACATGGGACAACCACAGGCCAGCCAGAAAGCCTGGCGGTTACAAGGAATGACTTCCCTGTGACATTGAAGAAGTCTGCTGACACAGACTTGAAGGGCCTAGTAGGGTGGTCGTCATTTTGAAGAGGTTTCTGCTGGAGGCTGGGTTGTAAAACGTCGCAAGCTAGGACAAGTACTTGTGATGTCAGAGTTGATTCCTGGCCAGTAAACAGTCTGTTGTGCCTGTTGCTTTGTGGGTTCTATTCCTGTGACGGTCATGGAGTCATGATAGAGTACGACAGTGAAGGGTGCAGGAACTACAATCCATTCTGCACAAAGTACGAGTTCAGCGTCAACTGAGAGGCTGTCCCATGGTTTCCAGAATGGGAGCAATGAATTATGTAAGTTGTAATGATTGGTGGGAAATCCTGAGAGCACGCAGTCTTCAAGATGGATGTACGACGGGTACTCCCTCACTGAAGCGTGAAGATCTTCAATAGTCTTGTTGGTGTCCTGGGTTCAGGCGTCATCCTCTTGAGCTAATGCATGATCGGTGGCGATGGTCCTGATGTATGGCCGAGCCTCAACACAGTCAGTTACGTCCTGTGGTGTGAACTGGCTGACAGAGGCACACGAAAGGGTATTGGGTATGCTGAGTTGCTTTCCAGCATGCCTCATGGATGTTAAGACACATTGAGATTTTGTCCTTGAGAAGTTGCAAACAGGCTTTCTCGACAACATCCGGAGTGTAATGGATGAAAATTGGCACTAGTGGGCAATGGTCTGTCATCAACATAAAATGTTGGAGGCCTATCAGGTACAGTTTGCATTTGGACATAGCCCAGGTTATGGCTAACATCTGCAACTCGATTGTAGCATGGTATATCTCAGTGTCTGTGAAGAAACAAGAGCCACACTGTATTAAGTCCTCCATTTCCGTGGTCCTTTCGGAGGGCATGTCCTAGTCCGTTGAGTCGAGAAGTGTCGGTCTGTAAGATAACTGGGAGGGCTGGATTAAAAGAGCCAAGGACTGGTGGGGTAGCCAAGGCAGTCTTCACTTGGTGAAATGCTCCATCCTGATCCACAATCTGTATGCATGCTTAGGGGTCTGAGAGGCTGAGCTGCGTTAGCTATTTTGGGCTTAAAGTCGGCCAATTGGTTCACTAACCCCATAAATGAACAAAGATTCAGCATAGGGAAGTCCTTGATTGTTGCTACTTTGTCGAGGTCCACTGAAATGCTGTCTTTGGAGATCCAAAATCTGCAGAAGGTAACGCTGGAGGCAGCGATCACAACAAGGGCACCTTGTTAATATTTGGATTCGGCGTAGATGGCTGGGGAAACCCTTGTTGAACAACAGGATGTTGTTGACTACCTTGACGCAATTCTCGAGACCTTGCAGATCCTTGTCTCCTCGAAGACAGTAGGTGTCTTGTGGGTCTGCAAATCCCATTGGACCTCTGCAATTCCAAGGGCATATGGTTTGATGGATGTGGTTAACTTTTGATCCTCTTCTGCACTTGCACTTGCATCTGCAGTGGTGAAGAACTTGGCCTTCGGGACAACGGTGAGGGTGACAGTGGGTTGGGTGTTTTACTTGACTGTTGAGGTTCTTGAGGTCAACAGTGAATCAAACACCTTTGTCCTTAGGTACTACGACGTGTGGGTGACACCAGTCTGAGGGTTCGTCTCCAGCCCACTTAATGGTACCCTGATCTACCATGAACTTGAGCTTTGCCTTGACTTGTTCCCGGAAGGCATATGGTATCTGGTGAGGTGTGTTGGTGGTGAAAGGCATGGCTTCTTCCTTGAGATGGATTTGCATTGGGGGTCCTTCCATCGGCTTGAGTTGGGCTTTCTGCAGTTCTTCCTTGGGGATCAGCACGTCCTTGAACTCTCTTTTTCTATATAGAAAAAAGTCTCTGGCTTCAGCAGGCGATGTGGTGGCATGAAGAGCCAGCTCTGGAAACCTATTGACATGGGTAGTATCCAGAATAGGTCTGGGAAGCTTTGGCAGAACAATGGCCAACTCTTTGCAGTGGCTATATGACAGCAGTGGTGTTGGTTTCCATGGGTAGCATCCAGAATAGGTCTGGGAAGCTTTGGCAGAACAATGGCCAACTCTTTGCAGTGGCTATATGACAGCAGTGGTGTTCAGACTCCTTCATGGACTTGGATCCTTGCTGAACAGGATCTCTCAGCTAAGGTGAGAGTGGCTGTGAAGGATCCTAAGGCAGGTGACATCCTAGAGCCATCTGCAGTGAACATCTCAGTAACTGGTGGGGGTTGTAGTGCGCTTCTTGGAATGTGCATGAGGTCAAGATGCTGAGAGCCCATAACAGAAATGTTAGCACTTATGTCTGGCAACATCTGAATCTTGGATGTGATGTCGCTATACGAGAGGGGAAACGGAGATTGGCTGTGGTGTCTCGATAGAAGAGGGTCTTGCCATCCGATGACAGCTAGGATTCTTGTCCAGAAAGGGTGGTGTAGGCTGGGCCCTGGAAGTGGCTAGTTGTTTGGCACCCCTTATCTTCTTCTGGCAGCACTTATTGTAATGTCCCTGTCGGTTGCAGTGGCAGCACTGGACCTATCTGGCGGGGCACCTCTGTGCCTTCGCCCAATGCCCCTTGTGGGCACAGTTGCTGCCAGTGCTGTCTGCTGCTGGAAACTTCTTTGTGGATCCATGCATGGTGTGGTAGGGGTGGTACCCTTTCCATGTTTCTTCTACTTCTTGTGGTTTGAGAGGGTAAAGCACAAATTGCAGAAGTGGCCTCATAGGTGTGACGCTAGTTGATAATATCCTATAGAGAGGCATTGGTGTTGAGGGCTGAGTTTCTCAGTCAGTTCTTCTTCCCTGACTCCCATGAGGATTGTCTTCATCTGGGTTTGCTCACAAACTGAAGATCTACCAGGACAGATATCTACTTCTTATGCACTGTTCTTGAGTCTTACATCTGAAAAAGACTCTCCCTTCTAACTGTTTGCTGGTGAGCAGCTCCCTACAACATACTGTACTCGTTGTGGAGGCTCTTGATATGTTCTTGAAGGGCATCCAAAACTTTGTCGACACTTAATCTGGTGTCTAGAGTGTGCTCGAGGATCCAATGTCTCCCCAAGGCAAGGTACATCCTCATCTGGATTAATTGTTTCTCTGTGTAACTTGGGCAGATCCACCATGACTGAATAATTGTCCCATCGACGTTGCCATTCCCAAAAATTGAAAAGTCACATCTGGGCAAAGTGGGGAGGTGGGTGGTTTCTGTGGAGGGGGTAATAACAGGGTCACTGCACCCTTTTGAGGTGAAGTAAGAACTGAAGGTGTTGAAGGCACACTGGGGCTTCCTGTGGTTGCTTGCTGTACGAGGGGGCTATAGCATTTGCAGAAAGGCACTGTAGCGGTCTGCTTCCTGTTGTCTGTAAATTTTGTCATCTTCTCTCTGTCATTGGTCCCTTAATTCTTCCTGTTTTCTTCATCTCGCCTCTTCTTTTTTTTGTCTCCTTCTGGCATGATCCTTGGTCTCTGATTTCTCCAGGTATTGTACGAGCGAAAGGAAATCAGGTGATTGCAGTATCGTCATCTAGGGATGGAGAGCAGGTGGGGACTGTGGACAGTAGACAGGGTCTTGTGAACGCTGGGATACTGTTGTCTGGGGATGGAGAGCTGGTGGGGACTGTGGACAGTAGACAGGGTCTTGTGAACACTGGGCGAGTGGGGTATCATCACGTTCATCCTAAGAACGTGGAGAATCCATTGTGAATAACATTCTGTTTACCACTACATAGGCTTAAAACAGAATTTAACAGAAATGAACAGTATCAGTATTTTAAGTGCAGTGCATGAAATATTGGCACTATAGCAGAGTCCACCTAGCTTCGCAGCTAAGCCCCGCCCACTGCAAGCCAGTGATTGGCTAGCTCTCGAAGGGGGAATGACGTCACATTAGTTAACGGTCCAAATGATTACCTGTACCGATTTGACTCCGTTCAGTCATGTTGCGTTTTATGCATGAATCATAACACCGCAGATTTGAGTTCTCAGAGTTGTGAAGTATGCCATTGATATCTCCTGTAAAAGATAATGTATATTAAGTTTGATATCATTGGATCATTTTATCTGTGCATCTTTTTTTTTTTATCATGCTTAGCCTAAATACACAAGCATCTTGCTTTTTTTCTTTTAATTGGTGTTGGCGTAAACAAGCGATCCCACATAGACCACATTAATTGAAATGAAGCATAGACTTATGCAGCCGTGGCAAATGTTAATAATATTGAGAGATTAGGCCTACACATTCATTTCTTATATTCTGAGACAGCAACAAGGCATAGACCTTCACGTCAATTTCTTAGATCTGAGGCAATGACAGGGCATAGACCTGCACGTCAATTTCTGAGGCAATGACAGGGCATGGGCCTACACATCAGTTTCTTATACAGTATTCCAAGACAATGACAGGGCCTACATGTCAGAAATTAAGAATCTGAGACAGTGACAAGGCATGGGCTTACATGTCAGAAATTAAGAATCTGAGACAATGACAGGGCATGATCCTATGCGTTAATTTCGCTCGTACAATATAAGAAATGACAGGGACAACGACAGGGCATGGGCCCACACGTTCTGAGGCAATGACAGGGCATAGACCTACACGTCAATTTCTTATATTCTGAGGCAATGACAGGGCATGGGCCTATGCATCAAATTCTTATATATGAGACGTTGACAGGGCATGGGCCTACACGTCAATTTCTTTTTGCAAATAGTGTTCTACCCAAATCTGTTGGAAATAGAGTAGCTTTTAATTAATATAGTAGTTTCAACTCCATGATACATAATGTACATGCGTAAAGTGGAATGTACACGTATAAGCAAGTGCACATACACATACATGCCTGGATGGCCATAGTAATTGTAATGCCACTTATACCACAGAGAATAAAAGTAAAACTTGTGGGCACATAACCGATGGCACACACAGATCAATCATAGGACTGTCTCGGCCTTATACACAACTATCAAACTGCTCTCAGTGAACTATATTGAAAATATGTTTACAAAAGGGATAAATTATATTACTGTGATAAGTAAATATAAGAAAGAAAAAATAAATGATACCTGAAAAAGTTATGTATGAGATGATCCAAACCAGTCTGCGAGTAGCCCACGATTCATTTGCTTTTGGGGGCATTCTTGTAGATTACCCTGTTGGACAAAAGGTGCATGAGTCAGTAAATTTTCTCTCTCTCTCTCTCTGCTGTTAGAAGAATAAAGAATATTCTTAATTAAAGCAAATGACTAAATTTCAATTAACAATAGCAGGCAGATAATTCTTTACATTAGTACTCTGCAATGTTGGTTACCATATGAAAAATTTTTGAAGACACTACAAGCACCATAACAGCAGCAACAAAAACTATTCTAACCACAACAAAGAACCACAATAAATAAGATAGGCCTATAATCCAAACGTCATAAAGACATATGACTATAATGTCCTATGTTATTTTTTATGGTCCTGTTATTTCAAAAGGAGATAATGTCCTTAAGAAAATTCTCAGCAAATTATATCCAATATGGCTCGTATAACCTGTCATACTGTAGGCTTAAGTGGAACATAGGCATATTCTGGTTTTGTAGAATGCAGTCACTGCTTGTCATCCCTCCAAATGTGTAAACAATTGCAATGAAATTGATTTTATGACTATTTTTAAAATGTAGTAAAATTTCCTAAAATCAATATGAAATACCAGTCTGCATAGCTCTGAGAAAATCTTTGAGTTAAATTTAGAATGGTGAACATGCTTGACAATATCAGACAGTAATTATCATTGTCCAGTGATTCAAGTGCACCGATTCAAATGCAGACATTCCCTGTGTCACCTCCGTATTCAGGTGAACCTCATTTACGAAACACAACATTGCAAAATCGTGCAACACTCCTGCCTTCATTCATATTTTCCTGTTTTTTTTTACCATTTTTAGGGAGATGTGTATTATGATTTTATCTCAGGGGATAATATAAAGTTTCTTTTTCATAATCAGTAGAACGTATTGCAGAATAAATGAAGATGAAAAGAACCACAGATTAACCAACTTTTCAAAGCCATTGCCAACCATTCAGCTTCAAGGAATGATCGTGCGTAATCAGTGGGAAGGTATTTAGTTAGCTGAAAAGCATTGCAAAACTCTGATAATCAGTTGGCTATTTTAGCACCACCTTACAAACATACCAGCAAAAAGTTTGATAATCAGAGAACGTGCATTTGTTGGTGTAGGGTCTTTTGTCAGTTTTCTTCCAGTTTGCTGCAAGTCTCCTATATCTTTGCTTGCTTCATCTAACACCTCACTGCGCCATGTTGGTTGGGATGAGACGTGAAACGAGCTCATCTGAAATATAGGTTCTTTATTAGGTTAGGTTACAATGCAATAATGACAATACGTGTGAGCAACCGAACTCGGAAAGGGAGAGCGGTGTTCTGCTAGGCATTGGATTTCAATGTGTTCGGTTGCCACTTATCAACATACATGTGAGGCAAGAGTTGCCACTTATCAGTATACAGTGTTATATACATGGGAATCAATATACAATGTTATTTACATGGGAAGCAAGAATGTTATACACAATGTCATACATGTTACGTACCATCTACAAAAACTATAATGGATTGAAGAATTTAATAACATGGAGCAGAAGGAAAGCACATTTTTTTCTCTATGACCAAAGATTCATACTGAGGAGGATAGATGGGAGATGAAATCTTAGCCCATTGAAAAAAAATCTCACAAAAAACATCAAACTCCATGAAAGTCAGACATTGTCACAGTAAGAACTGGTTTGGTGTGGGCTTGTTCCAATTTCATGGCCAATACACAATCTTCAGGAATGTAGGATTTCAAGATCTTGCCCTTTGCTATCCCAGTCTTGCATTCCTTATCTGAGTCTCTTCTCCTTTGTTTTGCTCAATCATGATCATTGCTCAAGCATTGAGACATTAGCTGCATCAGACTAAGGGCACATGTCCTTCCCGCATGCTTTTTCTCAATATTGGTTTTATGAAGGCTCCAGTCTTCAGGAATATAGTTTCCTTCTGGTGGCAGTAAGTTCTGTCCTCACATAACCGTAAGACTAATTCATCTAGTTTGAAGAGGAACCTGAAATTATACAAAAACAGGTAAAAACAAAGAAAACTGTAACCAGAAGGAAGGCACATTTTTTCCCCATGACCAAAGATCCATACTGAGGAGGACAGATGAGAGATGAAATGATCTTAGCCCTATTGAAAGGAAAATCTCGCCTTTTACATCAGCAGGATCTTTTAATTTCATAACCATAAAGTTATTAGTACACTAAGCAGCAAAACTTGTGCAACTTTTTTATTTTTGTACTAAACAAGCATTGAGGTCTCAAGTTGCCACTTAGTATACATTTTACTTTATAAACATGTGTATGTATGAGAAAAAATTGGTCGCTTGTTATGTAGAATCTTATCTCTGAAATATATTGGATTGTGAAAAACAAAAATATTTCATGCTACAGTAATATTTCAGAACGGAAAACAAAATTTTTACTGTAGCATGAATCCCTCGGGTCACCAGTGACTGGAAGAGTCGACGGAACCATCAGTCTGGAAATCATAAAACTGAAAGAGGCTACTTCAATGATGGAGTGAAAAAAAGAAAAGTTAAGAAGAGCATAGTCAAACATGAACCATTGATGCATTTGAGATATGAATTCAAAGTTATTACTTCTTTTCACTTTTTGTAGTTTTGTGTATAAAGCAAATGTTAGTCAGGATCACGATTTTGATACAATAAATTACTGTATTACAAGTCATAGCTTAGGCTGTAGCCAAGGCTGCATAGGTCTAGTCTCCCGAGGGGTTGCTTCAGTTTGAAAAAAAAAATAAATAAGCAGGGTGGAGAGTAATCATCGATATTGTACAGAAATACAATTAATTCTACCTTTTTATTTTACTTTAGTCATGGAAGACTATAATCAGTATTGGCTTTATAACACTAGGCTATATTTCAGATGGCAACTATATACTCGTATAGTTGCCTCAAGTCTTTGTAACTCGTAAAGGATCTCTAAGACCATAAAACAGGATTTGTGAAATTCCTCCAGTCTTGGTGTGGTATACTTCCATCATTATTTTCTTCATAGGCCTATAGGCTTCATAAGAATGATACAATTGAGTAGAGCGAAGTGCACTTGGCCTACGGGTAAGGCGAGGGAAGGCAAACTCAGCCATTTAAGCAGTTGACGTCTGGTTAGACCACGCCCAAAACTACATATCTGATAGGTTCATTACATTAAATACATTACTATGGTGGCTAAAAAGTAAAATTCATTAAGTATATATGTTTTTTCATATTTACTTACCATAATTAAAAATTACTGTGTTAATGTTTTTATAATGATCTAGCTGATATTTTGATATTTTAATTCAGCATTGATACTTTAAAACCATGCTTAGTGAACTATCTTTTTTAAGCGAAGTTGCAAAATGTTTTGTTGTTGCAACCCAGCATCATTGTGTAAGAGGTGCATGTTAGTGATTTTCATTAGAAATTCACTGAAATTGGGTCACAAGAATTTTGCTGCATGCTGCACATCACGTTTAATTGGTTCTCTATGTATTGCAGATTTTCATATAATTGTTTTACACCAAGTCCTTTCCTATCATTCAATTTCAAGTGCAGTTCTCAAACAATAAAAAAAATAATAGTAAAACTCATTTGCCCCTAGTCTTTGGTAATCACTGGCAAAGGTTTACCACTTCTGAAGAACATGTAAGGAACAATTAATTTACTCTGACTTTACACTACCTTCACAATGAGTATTTTCAAGTTAGAGAACAAGAACACAAAATACAAAGTGCACAGGTAGTTACTTATCAGATCATTATACTTTGCCAAGAACTAATTATATGATCAGACTTCTTTTTGATGCAGTGACTCAAAAGTTCTTGATTAAAACTACTGCCAGTCCATTGCAGATCATTGCTTGTCTTAAATAGATTTTGATCTTTCGAACGTAATTAATGATTTGTGGGCTCATATAGTGACAGTGTTGTTTTTTTTTTCGCTTTCCCACAGGATCCTCTGAATAGAACTTCTGGTGAGATGCTTCTGTCCTCAGACCAGTATGAATCCAACAGAGCCTCAAATATAAGTGCTAACAGTAATGTAAGCTATGTCACTTCTGAGCATACTAATTCAACTCTTGTATATTTAACTACTAATTTTTAATAAAATTTTGTATACAGTATTTATTTTTTACATAGGCATGAATTTTGGACCAAAGATTCCAAGGTGGTCACTTGGAAAGCCTGAATTTCTCATTCTGAAGTGGCCACTTCATGTGCTGTCAGGTACCCAATGTGTGTGAGAACTGATTGTTAGTTAATGACTTACAGTACTTGGAGTTTTGTCGTCATCACGTGGGGGATTTGGAGGCACCATTCAGTTTTTACATTGTTAATTTATGATGGTATACTGATATTTATTAATAAGTGGCTTGCATTGTAATCTGTAAAGAATTTATCTAAACAGGTTGTTTCAGTTATAGTTGGCAGCTTGCAGTATTTGTTAGTTTTATCAGGTAAAGGACCATAACCACAAGTAATTTATATGTTGGAAATGAAGGATTTTTTCCAGTGTTTTTTATATGTTGGAAATGAAAGATGTACTTGATACATTCGAAGCCTCTGCAGATTTGATATTCTAAATAGCCTAATGAACTGAATAATGATCTATTGTTTTAAGATCCAAACAAAGCCAAGTACTAACAGTTAATGGAATTTAGTTCATTGTACTGGTGTTCCTGAACCTGAAAAAATTAGCCTCATAGAAAAAATGTGTACATACTATGTTTTTCAGAATGTTCGATTTTGTACCAACTTACTGGCCTTTTCCCTTGTTTCTGTTTGACAGAAATTTCTTGCCAGTCAGTTCTCTCATACAACTGTATGTGGTATCATGTAAGCACCCTTGCAGTTGAGTTACAACCGAGTGTTTAATGTGGTTTATGCAGATGTTCTTTGTATTTATTTTTGTTATATTTTGTTGCTAGCCTTCAAATTTCCTTTGTAAAAGGAATGCTACAGAGAAAATATCTGATATTTGGAAATGGTTCTCTTGCTCTATACTAGAGCTTAAGTAGTTTACATGATAAAAATAAACTAACCCATGAAGTAGTTACAGGTATGTTTTGATGCAACCCAGGTAGCTGTAGGCAGTTTCTCTTTATGTATTTAAGGCAAGAAGTCAATTTTATTCCTTCTAAGTACAGTAGTTACTAACAAAAATATACTCTAATTTTCATAATATGACTATAGGCTGCCCTTGCAGTTTTGTCGAAAGAGATTTTATATCATCAGTTATTAGTAGTAAGGCTTCAAAGTAATTTGAACATTTGTTGAAGTGTCAGATGTTAAACTGGTAGGAATAAACTGGTAGCTCCTTGTTATCCATTGACGATAACCATCACAATTGGGGAGGAATAAGAAAATTACTGGAATAAGTGAGGAAATGTTCAGTTACATATTTTTAACATTCATTTTCCTAGCTTGTCCTTACTTCAGGTAGACATTTCTTGTCTAACTTTTTTCACATTTCCTACAAACTCCATTACCAGTGATAAATTTTACAACCAGGTGTTGTAATTTGTGTATGCTGTACTATTATACTCAATGTTGTACATGAAAATCACAAATTAACTTTAGCTGATATTTGATGGCCTTCATTTTTGTGTTTACTATGCACAAAGTCTAATGTTCACTACTGTGGACTTGACAATGAAAAATATTGCAGTGTCTAATTACCTTGTCACAGTAGGGCATAATAGTTTCCTCATGAAATAATTCTAAACAAGACAAAATTTTTAGTGACCTCATTGCAAGTTGCAGGATCATATTGCAAAGCACAACTGTTACAATTTTAGTTTTCCCCATTTGCTGGTAGGGGTGCTTATACCCACTTAGACTGAGGGACAAGTTTTTCCCATGACCCTGTATTCAATCATCTCACTGTCTTGAGTTGAGGAAGTTTTGAGAAATCAAAAATTTGTGAACTCTTTTGTCTCATAAGGATTTTCTAAATTCTTATCAAAATTTTGTGCAGACACATATGCAAGAGATGAAATTTTTTGTTTAGAAGTGTGCAGTATGTTTTTAGTGATGGTGATTCATACTTCTGTTTTTAACCTGAATCTTGAAACATGTCACATTATACTGATAAAACTTAACTTATTTAAATCAGATTAAAATTACAAATTCTAAGTAATTCGTATTTTTTGTAACATACAAACCTGAAGGTCTTTACATAGGAGCCAGTTGCTCCTGTCACGACAGGAAAAACCAGCTCTTACGTAAAGACGGAAGCTTTTTATTTGTGTAGGAACAAATAAAAATCAGTATCCATACTATGCTACTTTTGTTATCTTAGTAAAGGTGACTTAATAGTCTTTTGCATAAGATTAATTATTACTGTTGTACTATAGCAGTAATTATAATTTCATGGTTTCATGTGTGGTAACAGTAAATTCATGTTTTCAGAAGATATATTTTACATGCAAACCTTTGGGGATATGAACTGGTGACCTGCAGTTTACCAGGTAAAATATATCCACTCAACAAGACAGGTAACTAAAGAGTGGATAATGAAGTGCTGTTGCGTATACTTACAAAGTGGGCATAATGAATCATTATCTGATTCCAGGCGAGATTGCCTGCTTACAATTCGCATATAGGTCATATTGTGTTTCAGTATGAGTTAGGAGGAACATTTGCATGTTGACTGCAAATTATTTAATCAAATTCCTGAAATGAATTTGGAAATAGCACCAGTATGCTTGTAGAATGAGCTTAGATAAAGAGATTCTAAGTTTTTACAGTAATGAATATCCTATAAACTTACGTTGCGTTTATTATTTTCGCAACTTGTGGAAAAAATCACTTTCCTACATACTCATGTAACTAACAGTATTCTCATATTGCACACAAACTTTTTCTTTAGGCAGTGTCACATGGGTATGTTATTTAACTTCTGTAAGCATTTTGCCACCAAGCAATGCATGATTTTACATGTGTGACATCACCTTATCAAGCATAGATCATTACATTTTTGAGACTGTATAGAGAAAACTTGGCTACATAGTATGAAGTTTGACACCAATAAGCTATGTCAAGAAACTTGTTCATGTGACACTGCCTTTAATTTACTTCAGTAGTCTGTGGTAATGTAAACATCCTTGTGGAAGTCTATTTTTAGTCTGATTAAAGTGATATGTGATAAGATGAGAAAAAGAAGTATATTTGTGTTAAGAATTGTCTTCCTTTTCCCCTCATTATTATTTCATCAGTATAAACGTCAAGTGTATTGCATTCCAGGGAGTACCTATACTGCAGTAGCCAGAAACATGTTATTATAAAGTAGTTTAACTAAACCACTGAAACAAAAAATTGAAGCAGAGTAAAGCTAATGAAGTTGGAAAGCCCAAGATCGATGACACAAAAGACATGGATGAAAAGTATAAAGGCAGAGGGCAATGCCACAGGGGCCAAAGGGATGCTGCTAAGAACTTCTAGTACCATTTAACACTCTTGCCATACAAGGCACGCCCCATAGGATACCACTTGAAGTGTGCTTTGGGTGACACATGCAGACAGTCTAAAGGATCTTTGCAGCGACCCTTCAGCTCCAGGTGTGTTGCTTTCTATCTTCTACTCTTTGCCCAATCCCTCTGGTTTCCTCCCACTTAGCTGTCCAACTTCAGCTTTATCGTGCTCCAATTTCAAATTCTCACTCAAGGACAAATCTTTCATGTGAGTTTTTTGAGAATCTTGGAGTGTGATCCAATGGTCTTGCATTACATTACTATATTATAATCAATAAAATACATGCTGTAAGATGAACTCCGACACAGAGACTCATTTCAAAGTATTGCCGTAACATTTATTTTAAATGCATAGACTTAATATTGTACTCTGAGTTTTGTCGTCTCCAACAATTGAGGAGACTGATGTGTTTTTTGTTCTAGTAGTATACTTTGATGCATACAGTGTATGAAAGAAATATGAAGGTCTTTTGATAACTTTTGGATAATTAGCAAATTCTTGGAGTGTATACAACCACGTGGCTAGTGAGTGGATGCATTGAACATTGCTAAAGATGAAATTTGCATTTTGGGCATTAAATGGCATTTCTTTACTTTTAGATATACAATTTATGGTATTTTAACTACAATCTGTGGAAATGTAGAACATGTAGTTAACTTATTATAGTAACGATAGTTGTCTTTGGATGGACCATAGGGGCCCAACAATTTATTGACTTTTAAGTTGAAGCATCAGACATTAAAAAGCAATTGTTTGGGGTTGACTATACCTGTCTACTTACACATACCATAGAAAAAGAACACCAGATGGCCAAACATATTACCTTTGTATTCAGGAGTGTGGAAACTTACTTTCTTGAAACATTATGTGAGGTGGCATAGTAGACCAAGGTCTAAATGATAGTTTGTGGTGGCATAATAATGAAATGTCAGTGCTTTGTAGCACTGATTGGTAGCAATTGGCAGCCAGGTTTCATCTTGTAAGATGTTTGACATAATGCAACATGGAAACTGAGCTTTTGGCAAGATATTAGTCTAAAATCTGCAGCTTTGAACATGGAAGTGTAAATTTCTATGCACTTATCTTTTTGGCTGCTTGTGGATTTCTTGATATTATAAATATCATGATAGAAGTGCAGTTTTACTGTATTGACTTCATTAACTTGCTGTAAATATTTTTTTGTTAAGTTTTATACAGTTATTGACATCATTAAAGTATATGCCATAGAGTTCTTTCTTTTTCCTCATTTAATTATTTTAGGAAATTTTTAAACATCCATTTTGATATTATAAAAATGTTTCACATAATTTCAAGATAACGGACAGCATGGTGTGGTTGTATGTCAACCTACGTTCGAAGTAACCAAATGATTGTTTTCAAAGCAATTAAGAGATAAAGCTAGGAATAAATTACAGTTCAACAGGTTAATATACAGTACTATAAAATAATTAAAATGGCTTATGACCGCTGACTCCAGAATCTTCTTCCTGTGGGAGAAACTGGACATATGTTATTGCAGAGGAGATGATTCTATATCCCCACCACTATCCCAAGTTATGAGTTTGGTTGCCTTGATGAGTCTTCAAATTTCTATCGAGAGAATCATCCTCATCCTTCTCTAAATCCTCCTTCACTGTTATTATGTCATTTAATTCTTTGCCTCCCTCTGAAAACCCTCTCCCTGTTTCCATCCCACCCCTCTTCACTCTTCCATACCACATGCCCAT
This sequence comes from Macrobrachium rosenbergii, assembly GCF_040412425.1. Taxonomy (NCBI): domain Eukaryota; kingdom Metazoa; phylum Arthropoda; class Malacostraca; order Decapoda; family Palaemonidae; genus Macrobrachium; species Macrobrachium rosenbergii. The sequence goes on along the minus strand of NC_089763.1, from coordinate 18,202,238 downwards.
ACAATCCCAATCTCAACTCCCATTATTATATCAGTAAACTTTACCTGTGCAGCACTTCTGATTTCTTAATTCTCCAGCCTTTCACACACTGAGGTCCCCAAAAACCACTTCAACATCCTAATTCATGTTCGCTCCAGCTTCTGTTTCTCTTCCTTTCTTTTTCTGAGCCATAAATCATAACGGTCTGCAGGGGGGTATAAACCAGTTATGTAACTACAAATATATTTTTATAGCAAAAATCTATAGAGAGCTTTAGAGAATCTGTACGATTCTCCTTATTAATCTGACACTGAGAAGACATGATACTAACAAAATTAAAAACGTAAGACGAGAAGTTTACAAAACAAGAAAACTGGTCATTAAGGGAAATGCTGGTGGATCAGGTAATGCTGTCGTTTTCCGGAGATAGACCTGCTAGTCACCTGGAACGTCTGAATGGTCCCTCTATAACGTGGTCGTTCTGAAGATGACCATCAAAAGCATCTGAGCCGGCAGCATGGGTTACTGGAAGTAACAGTTACCTGAATGGGAGGAGGAGGAGAGGCAACTGAAGCATCAGATGTGGCAAAAGGAACAACGTTATCAAGATGCTTCTTATTCTTAATCTACTTTCTATAACTATGATCACTGTTAAACTTTTCTTCTTTGGTAAAGAACTTAATCCCTTCCATAGACAAACCACAATTTATGCCTGTAACTTCCACAAGTCTTCTTATGCTTGACCTCCCTCACCCTTCCTGTCCATCATCTTGTAATAAATAATCCCGTTTTGTTAACCTTTCATCTCTCCTCCTCAGATATGCATACTCCTTAATTTCTTCTGTGCAGGATTTTCGTACCAACGGGCGAATGTAAACTCGGAACCAGTTGGTTATCCAACGTCTTTGCTTCTGAAAATGACCTTTAATTCTACCTAGTTTAAGCGATGGTCAAGTTTCAAACTATGATTAACTAGGGAATTGTTTCTGCACGTACACTGTCATGCTATTGTATTAAATTCTTGTGGGCAACCATTGCCACTTTCCCTGTAGTATTTCATTTGGTGCTTGGAATTTCATACATACCAATTATGTTCATTATTATCGTGATTGTGTGTGCTGCTATTACGTATACGGAGATTTTCAATGGCATTTTATAATTAGAGAATTTTATAATTGTGAGTTTCATTCACTGTTTCCCTTGTTCTGTTTAAGTTTGGATTAAAAGGTTGAGCTAGACAATTCATGAATTTTCTTTTATGTTCTTCCGTGTATCTTTATAAAAAAATTAACCTCCTAGCTTTCTTAAAAGCATTGTTTTCAAAAACTCACGACAACTAAGCTATTCGAAAACATCTTCGTTGTGTCAAGTTCTTTGTCAATGAAGTCGGGTCGCAGATTTCCAAAGCTTTCAAAACAAAATTGAACAGGATATTGGTTTTAACTTGATCACTGTCCAGGAGAAAAAATGTACACATTTCTGTATTGTGTTCTTTACGATACACTGCAAATTGTCTTTATGTTCCGCTGTGAACTGAAAAAGGACAAAATTCCATTAACATGCTAAAGAAAGTTATCAAACTCTGAAGAGTTGCCTTTAAAGGTAATGAAAATACCATCCAAGTATCTCATTCAAAAAACGGGTTCCAAAGAAGGTTCACAGTCACTAAGAATTCCGGTTTCCACTGATTCCATACATGAAGTTTGCAGCTAGAATGGGAGACAACGGGAGCCCCACATAACTTTTTTTCTAAATCCTTGGTTGTTAAATGGAAAGACTGTGGAGGACACACAAAAGTCGAACTAGGTCCAAGAATTGTTCAGCATCAGACGATACTAAATCAGACTGTTCTGTCGAGTTTATTGAGTAGGCTACATATTCTAGAGTATATTTTATATATATATATATATATATATATATATATATATATATATATATATATATATATATATATATATATATATATTCTAAAGGAACTGCATATAGCAACTATAGGGACAGGACAACCAGTCTTATGCATTTCTGGTAAACTATAAAAGTAAGGAAGATCAAGTTTTACCTGAAATCTTTTCATCAAGTCAAGTGTTCGCTTCGGAAACGTATGTGTTTTGATCCATTTTGGCAAGGGAACCCCATGTTGGCTTTCATAATTTTGATGTCTTGTCATTACTTAATTCCTTTACAGCTAGTTTGATAAAAATACCTTCCAGCATGTTTAACAAACTCATTGTGTCATTAAATGTTATTTGTTGCTAATGCCTTGTAAGAGGTCAGTGTTATTACAGTCCGTTTCATTTTATCTGTCCACTCACCAACGCAGGTTTAAGGTAGATGTGGCTGAAATCAATGTTTCCGATATCGTAGGCTTACTGTGATAAAGGTGCAAAATATTTCCTCAGTAATACCTCTGAATGCTTATATATACGAAGAACCCTCAAACCTTGTTTAGATCATGAAGATACCCATTATGCCCATAATATAACAATACAATTGCACAAATGAAGAGCTTGTAACAAACAGTCTATACTCGGCTCAACCGCAAACGAATGGTAGACTGTAAACAATCATCATTTAACTCATTGTAGGTACACAAAAAGAGATCTGGCTATGCGAGTGCGAACAAGAGGCATTTTAATCATTTCCTGCGTGTAAATTACAAGAGTACGTTAATATTTGAAATAAGCAAGAAATATTGTTGTCTATGAGGCTGTGAATGGAACAACCACTGCCGTATTGGCTGGAAGGCGGGAAATTTCAGTTATACCATGGCATTATAGCAATGGTATAGTGTTTGTCTTTCCAGAATTGCGGTTTATATAATTTTTTCTCGAGCGCAAATAATTAAAATAGCTAAGTGCTTGGGCACTTTCGGACTATTTAGCTAAACAACGTATCCAGCAAAAGTTTAAAATCCCATTCACTTCCCGGCACCCTTATAGTTGATGACATCATACGGCATGAAAGGCTAGCCCAGAAAGAATTTTGTTTTTATGTTGGGCATTGTAGCTATAATTAGAATGAACAAATAAAGGTTACAATAAATTAATTTTGATTGTTATGTAATGAATGCGTGCTTAAAGGTCAGTAAAATGAAAATACCTGGCGAATCAGTAGCATAGGCCTACCTTCATTGGTCCATGCTTCACGTTTTGGCGATAAACAATATTAAAGATTATTTTTCAGTTTACAGACGTAGATAATACTATGGCATCATAATAAAGGTAGTTTTATATACATGCAATGTGACTGTACAAAGCATACAATAAAGTTTGAATGGTAAGAAAATATTGTGATTTGAACAGTTTTTAAGCATAGGTCCATGTGTGGTCTGGGATATACTAACGAGATAGATCATAATTACTGGAAGCTCATCGTTCGTTTGTGCTTGATCCGAGTAGAATGTTGGATACAATCCCGTCTTTCGTGTGCTTGAGTAGGTTTATTAGGAATACCAATCGACTTTTTATGATTTATATCAGAAGGGGCGAGGGTTCTTTTTTTATACAAATACTCAGATGCGTTATTGGATAAGCAGTTTAACATTTAACACAATAAGCCCACGATATTGGAAATGTTGATTGTCGGCCAATAACGTGCTAGCCATGAGCAGTGCCACATCTTCATCCTTAAGTGGACAGATGAAATGAAACTGACTATAGTACCTAAACAGCAGATTACACCAAGACCAAGTAATTAATTTTCTGTTATTGTCATATAAGCTAAACTGACAACTTTCAATTTTCACTTGTTTTGGCCCACTTTGTCTTACCAATCAGATTTGTTAATTTTAGGTCAAGTTAAAATTATATGCCACACTTCTGCATAACGCTGCCCCCTCCCGTTATTCGTTTGGCGCCCTCAAACATTATCTGAACGTGGATGATCTTAGGCGGCCCATTCACTATCAAATATATATGTCCATCATATTGATCATACACTGCCACACACCAGCAGATTATCAAACAGTATGCATCAGAAAACCGTTCGGTCAATATGAGCAAAAGAGATGCTTGCATTGCCACTCTTCTCGGGGTTGGGAGTGAAAAAAAAAACAAAGAAAGGAAAAAGGATGTGGATGAAGGAATGGTTTAAGAAAAATTCAAAATTTTCTCACGATTGTCTATTGAATGAGGTTGTAGTGCCATCTCTTAAAGACTACAAGAATTTCCTTCGAATGGATCATGATACATTTGCTACACTACTGACGATGGTAAACTTCCGGTCTCCTTAGTTGCACCTGGGTTAATCTCTTTCAATTTTTCTAGTGATATATTATAGCACTCAGCTTTGAGGTGTCTATTTTTGTATTCCTCTCTCTTAATCTTCCATAAGTGTGGAAATGATTTATAGAGTAAGATGAACTCAAGCCAAAACTCTTGCGATTCAGTTGCGAACGTCATGACTGCGATTGCTCAACTGAGCTTGTATGATCAACCGCGTACACTCGTCCATCATGATGGACAAACTTCATGTTGGATGGAAAAATATCAGACACGTTTATCATTCTTCAGTGATGTTGGTCAACCTTTCAAACACGCCCATATATTCTCAAATTGTATGATCAAACGCCGTGATGGACATACATGTAAGATAGTGAATGGGCCGCCTTATAGGTTACCCCAAGGTCTAACTACACAGACCTTGGATTTCTAGTCTGTTTGCTCAGGTCCAAACGAGCGCACTCAACTTACCAAATAGCCTCTTCTTGAAACAAATGGTATTTAAACAAAAAGACAAATTACCTTCAAAAGAACTATGACAACAAGAGATCAAAATTATGAAAGCCGACGAAGCGGTTCACCTGTTCTTATGGACCTTAACACACATTTCCTAAGTGAATATTTTACTTGGTGATGACAATACTTATACTAAACTATCCAGAATACTTTCACTTACTTCACAACAATTTCAATTTAATAGAGATGTGAGAAAAATTGCCAGTACATTGAAAATTCACATAAATCATACTAAACCCGAGACTTCATTAACTTTTATGGTTTACCAGCAGTTCTTTAGAATGGTTGTCCCCTGTTCCTATAGTCGCTACTTGCAATGCACCACATTCTACAGCTGCTACTTGCAATTCACCACAACCAATTTTAGCTAAATGGTTAGACGGACAAGTGAGCCCACTGTCGGGTACTTTATCTGATGCACATCTTCACTCATAGCTTTCATGGAACGTCCTGAGAAACGGGGAATATTCAGGGCAAAATGATTAGTCCGGATGTAACAACTCTTATCACACGCGTACCCTTAGACTAAGTATTCACACTCAAAGGAAAGTCTGTTTTAGGTAATATTAGCTTTGCTATACCCAGTGAACAGAGTTCGGCTGTGTGTGTCTCCTCCACAGACTTTTCCTCCAACAGTCATTCTAGCCAATTTATGTACGAAATTTGTGGAAACTGAAATTCATAGTAACGGTGGAGCTTCTTTGAAAACCTTTTTTTTTTGAGGGGGGTGAGGTGTACCTGGATGATATTTTCATTATCTTTAAAGCTAACTTTTCTGAGTTTTACAACATTCTTTAGTATAGTGATGGAATTATGCCATCTATTTAGTTCGCAGCAGAACATAAAACAAACAATAAGTTGCCCTTTTTTAGACTTTAATTTACCAAGACCCAGTGGTTTTCACTGTTTTTGCAGTATATCGTAAAGAGCCCAATCCAGGAAAGTATATTCAGTTTTTCTCCTAGTACAATAATGATTTATTCTTGTTTCAGATTTAGCTGGCCTTGTGCCAGCACGGGCTCTTGCTCCTAGAGCAGCCCGTAGTGATTTATTCTTGTTGTTGTTGTTTCAGATTTAGCTGGCCTTGTGCCAGCACGGGCTCTTGCTCCTAGAGCAGCCCGTAACTCTATGTTGTTGATGAGTCTGTGAGATGGGTAGGTTAATGAAAACTTTATTATGATACATGAAAGTGATTTTGGTGGGGGTTGATTTATTCATGTTGTTTTAGATTTAGCTGGCCTTGTGCCAGCACGGGCTCTTGCTTCTAGAGCAGCCCGTAATGATTTATTCACCTGGGCTCAGGTATACATGGCAAGAGTGCGGACGGAAACGTAGTGCCCGACCTCCGATTGCCGTGACCAGCACTCTGAGCAATTTGTGTTTGTTGACAGTCAAACAAATGGCAATTTTAAGAGACATAACATACATACAATGATAAAATATATATCGGCGGAAAGGCCAGGAAATTCTACATATGAATATTTACATGAGATTCTTGACATGTTAATGTGATGCATGAACTGATTGAT